>NC_141764.1:34035628-34352794 GCF_982258835.1 Parasteatoda tepidariorum | reverse complement strand
TTCTACTACTACAGTTAGTTTGAAAATTTTTTAACTACTAAATCAGTACGACTTTTATTACTTAGTTACTAAATGATTTAGGGTCGTGTGAGCCTAATGGCTAGAGAATCGAATTCCGATTTGCGATTTTCCAATCCAGCGGCTTTTAATGACCCACTTTCTTGTCTAGCATTTTTTTTTTGTTTTAATTCAAGAAAATGATTCCTGACACTTTTAAGATTCAGATATTAAATTTTAAAAGAAATAAAAAGTTTTATTATGCTTGGGACCAACTACAGCCAAGAGGAAAATCTCCAAAAAAGAGAGTGAGTCATTAAAGGCCACTGGATTGTAAATTAGCCACCGGTTCGGATGGGCTGAGGTTTGATCTTCGTCTCCGCTAGGACCTATTGAGTACATGCGATATACATGCTCGTAAAATATGTAGAATGGAAAGTCCTGTGATCGGTCGTTTAGTGGTACCATGGGAACAGGGATCTTGAGAACATTTTCTACCCCCTCAGATCTATGTCTAAATTGAGGAAGTGGCCTCATGAATGAGTGGTGCTGCCATCTATGAATAAGATTCTGAGCTAAGACGCACTTTTACCCTTGCGGTGCTCTCTTATCAAACGAAAGGCACAAATGGCCAATGGTTGGTGAGCGAGTTTGACTTGTCCAAGTGTCATCAGAGAAAACTTAACGACTTATTATACAGGGTGCTCCAAATTCCAAGGTGTGATAAAAGTCAACAACACGCGAATGAACATTGAATCATAAACCACGTTAAGAGGTAGAAAATTATGCAAACCATGCAGTTTTCAACATTATGATAAAAAAAACAACTACAAAAGATACTACAGATTTTACAAACTAGAAATAGGTTTATTTGATCTTTTATTTATTGAATCGAAATTAATAATTTTAAAAAACTGAAGCGCGAAGATTCGCTGACGTGGAAAGATAAGTAAAAATCCGTGACAGCTGGGACAAATAAATGAAGGCAGGTTGCATTTCCAAGTGATTGGTAATGCATTTTGCCCTGATTTGCCTCACCCAACTACCGCAGTTTCCTTCCAGTTTTATTTTTATTTTATTTTATTTTTGTTAGCAACTTAATGTTTTTTCTTTTCAAATCTGTTTTATTTTCCTTATTAAGGTCTGATAACGGGTCTTGATAACGGGCCCCTATTTTTGACCACTTGAAGCTTGTCGACTTTTTCAACTTAAATATTTTTATCAGCTAATGAAGTTTTTACTTTATCATGTATATTACTAGGGTTATTCGAAGAAGTATAGACTGGTGTCATTGCACAGCATACAACGAAGTAAAAACGATTCCAGAAGTAATAAAGATACAAATTGAGTCAGACAAACTTTAACACTTGTTTAATATTGCTACGTTTTATTGTAACTTGTTTGTTGCATAAACTATGTTTATTTTTCTTTATTTAGGGTGTTTCTATGTGTATATTTCCTTTCGTACCTGCGTCAAATCTTTTCTATCCAGTGGGCTTTGTGATAGCAGAAAGAGTTCTATATCTTCCAAGCATGGGATTCTGCTTTCTTGTTGCATGTGGGTGGCAGAATCTATGTCTCATTTATCGGTAATTACATCTTTTTCTGTTTTAGAAGTGCTCGTAATTTCAAAATTTAGATTACCTTGTTGTGAGGAGAGTCGTTATTGACAATGTCAACCTTCGTCTTTGAAAAGGTACCCCACCACAGAATCGAGTTAACATGTCTTATATACTAGTGAATTGGATTTTTATTTTTGTAGTGGTAGATACACTACACTTGTCAATAATGAAAGCTTAAAATTATACACATTGAAAGCTAAAAGCATTCACTAAAGTATACTAAAATTAAATATATAAACGTCAAAAAAACACGATTGAAAACTCATGAATCATCAATGAGGAAAGCGTGACTAAAAACATTAAGACCTGTTTTACTGTTAAATAAAACAGTGAGGGGTAGAAAAGCTGTAATTATACACACTTTTGAATTTCATTAGGCTATCAAACTGATATATACATCCGTAAAAAAACATTATTGAGGAAAGCAGGACTAAAAACATCAAAACCTGTTTTACTTCTGAAGGAAACAGAAGGGAACAGAAAAGCTGAAATTGCAACCTTTGAATTTCATCTGGCAAATTGAACTAATTTTAATTTTTTTCATACTACCTACCTCTCTAATGAGTCCGCAGAATTCGATAAGGTTCTTGTATTTTCCTCACGATATTAGTTTTCTACCCTAAATGCATGCATTTTTGCTTTCCATTTTGACGGGGATTCTAAAACTATTTATAAATGTGACGGTTACGGAACATCCTGTATAATTACGATACTTTATCTCTTCCAGAAAGCGTACAACTTTTCTGCATGCTTGCATCGTGATACTATTGTGCCTTAATTTTATCAAAACTGTGATCAGAAATTTGGATTGGTAAGTGCACATTAACAATTCTTGGTTTCAGTTAAAATTCTTTGGCAAAGTTCCTCATGCGATTACTTGTTTTAATCCCTAGGAAAGATGAAGAGTCCCTATTCAAATCAGGATTGCGTTTCACAAAAGCGAATGCCAAACTTTACAATAACTTGGGTCACGTAATGGAAAGTAAAGGGGAACACGCAGAGGCTCTAGAACTGTTCCAACAAGCCGTTCGGTAAGTTTCACTACCTTGAATATTATGAGAATGTATAGGAAATAACTTTTTGCGAGCAATAAATTTAACTCGTTCAAAATAATTACTGTTTTAAACTCTGATTCATATTCTTCGCTTCCTAATGCATTCAGACTACAATTTTATTAAATTAATCTTAACATGCAACTATAACGCTTGCATTATGTTCATACACTAAATTTAATACAAATTATTAAATTTTTACGAAATTTTAATTTGTAATTTGATTGCATATATAGTTAATCAAGTAATTTAAATTTTTTTATAATAATTTTTTAAGTGTAAATAAAAAAAATTTAACATTTAAATTTTTTCTAAAAATATTTTTTAAAAATTATAGAAATTATGAAACAAATTATTGATATTTATACAGCAAAAAGAGTGTGATAAGCTTTATACGAAAAAAATGAGCATAAACTATAAAGATTTATTAAC
Organism: Parasteatoda tepidariorum; assembly: GCF_982258835.1. Lineage (NCBI taxonomy): Eukaryota > Metazoa > Arthropoda > Arachnida > Araneae > Theridiidae > Parasteatoda > Parasteatoda tepidariorum. The sequence continues at coordinate 34,349,691 of NC_141764.1, read as the reverse complement.
ACAAAACCATTAGATTTCTGAAACATCTTTCAAAACAGTACTTTAAACATTTTTTTTCACTTAAAACAAAGTGCAAAATTTTTTATTTTAAAAAATAAATAATCATTATTAAAATTATTGCAAAATGAAATATTTAATTCTACTTATTTAATGTAATTTGAGCTTCGTGATTTATAAAGTATTATTTGCAAGTGTAATGAGTCTAAATAAAATATTGTTTGTCGGTTAAATACATACGAATAAATAAGTATTAAAAGCTGCTATACATGTGAATAAAGTGTTATGTGCATGTTCCCTGAATAGGCTGTGTATAATATTTGTAGTTTCTTTCAACACAAATTAAATATTATGGGTATATACTATACATATAAATACCTACATACATGCACATATTCTTCTTCACTTCGAAGTAGAGCATAGGGCTTCCATCATAATTCTCCATCACACTCTATTTGTGGCCAGATATTTTGCCTCCCTCCATGCCTTTCCTATTATTTTCCATTCACTTATAATCATCCTGCTCCAAGTACTTTTTGGCCTTCCTCTTTTCCTATTGCCCTCAGTGTTCCAATAAAAAACGTGTTTTGCTTTAAACTTCTTAGAAAGTTCTTTATGTTATTTTTATTGCAGTTCCATGAATCAGTTCCATACAGTAGGACAGATTTAAGATCAGTATTGAAAATTTTAATTTTTGGTACATATAAATACATTATCATATACGGATAAAATGCTTAAGAAAGTATGGGTAATATATAATTCCGGAGAAAATTATTATTCAAGTGCTCTTAAATATTGAAATATCTCACTACATTTTAATTGTAAATATACAAAAATATTATATAATTTACGTTCAATGCTTTATTGGCGTGTATAACATCTTCACAGCTTAAGTATTTCATTTCGTATATTTTATAAATTTAAGTCGTGTTAATTTTTACAGGATTCAACCGGATGATATTGGTTCTTATTTAAATTTAGGAAGAATTTATAATACTCTAGGAAGCACAGAGAAAGCAGAACAAGCCTTTTGGCAGGTAAGAAAAAGATCCCATGGAATTCCTCTCAATATTTTCTCTGATAAACTCTACATTAGCTATTCTCTCCTAGAGAATATTTACTCGATTGAAAATCTTAAAAGAAAGGAGAATCTCGGATATTCTCTGTTAATCATTATTCCCAACACTTATATATTATGATGCATTACATATTATTTTCAAATAATCTCGGATATTCTCTGTTAATCATAATTCCCAACACTTATATATTATGATGCATTACATATTATTTTCAAATGATCTCGGATATTCTCTGTTAATCATTATTCCCAACACTTATATATTATGATGCATTACATATTATTTTCAAATAATCTCGGATATTCTCTGTTAATCATTATTCCCAACACTTATATATTATGATGCATTACATATTATTTTCAAATAATCTCGGATATTCTCTGTTAATCATAATTCCCAACACTTATATATTATGATGCATTACATATTATTTTAAAATAATCAAACATTTATTTAAGGTAAACAAATTTAGATTCTTTCTGAGATAAAAAAAATCTAACGTTGTAACTCCATGTAGTACAATCATTAAATTTATAAAATATAATGATTAAATATGAACACTTTTAAAATTACAAATAGTATATTTGACGAAGCTGGACGTATTTCGTTACCACGTGATGCACTTTCATCAACGGGATAAAAAAACCACTACCACTGTTCATCATAGGCGGTTTAATAGACAAATAATCGAACGGAAAACTGGAAAATTTCTCTTATTTATATAACAATTCCAAATCAGATTTTCATGTGCAGTCAAACCTCATTAAAACGAAAACGCTTAACACGAATTTCCGCTTGAAACGGAGAAATACTGTTTTCTTAAAACTTTTATACTCCTTTAGGCGAACTTTTGAAAGTATTTGGTATAAACAATAAAGGCATTGGAAGCGTATTTTTAACTTTTAAAAAAACACTCATATTAATTGAAAATTAAACGGAATAAGAGTGAATTGATTAAAAGGTTTTCAATAGCGATATCACTTAGGAATGGAGAATTCTGAGAATTTTGGCATAAGGGTTCCGCCAAATGACATTATAACTTTTACTTGGTTCCCAACTTATTTTCTGAAATAAACATATTTTACTATCATATTCTAGGCTAAGAATCTGTTACCGAAGAAAACTCCTGGAAAGACATACAAAGCACATATTGTTCCGAGTCATTTGGATTTATTCCTGAATTTGGGAAATCTTCTTTCCAAAAATACTTCTAGATTAGAGGAAGCGCAAGAAGTAAGTCTAGGAAATTGCTAATTATTGTGAGCTCAATTCAATAATAATCAGAGCAATAATAATTTGGAGTCTAATTTTAATAAATACATAAAATTTATATTTCTATTTTAAAAATCCGTTTTTAAATGTGTTCTTAACATAAGAAAGTATAAAATACTCAACTAAAATGAGTTGATTTAATTTGATTAAAATCCGTTTTTAAATGTGTTCTTAACATAAGAATGTATAAAAAACTCAACTAAAATGAGTTGATTTAATTTGATTAAAATCCGTTTTTAAATGTGTTCTTAACATAAGAATGTATAAAATACTCAACTAAAATGAGTTGATTTAATTTGATTAAAATCCGTTTTTAAATGTGTTCTTAACATAAGAAAGTATAAAATACTCAACTAAAATGAGTTGATTTAATTTGATTAAAATCCGTTTTTAAATGTGTTCTTAACATAAGAATGTATAAAATACTCAACTAAAATGAGTTGATTTAATTTGATTAAAATCCGTTTTTAAATGTGTTCTTAACATAAGAATGTATAAAATACTCAACTAAAATGAGTTGATTTAATTTGATTAAAATCCTTTTTTAAAATTTGTTCTTAACATAAGAATGTATAAAATACTCAACTAAAATGAGTTGATTTAATTTGATTAAAATCCTTTTTTAAAATTTGTTCTTAACATAAGAATGTATAAAATACTCAACTAAAATGAGTTGATTTAATTTGATTAAAATCCTTTTTTAAAATTTGTTCTTAACATAAGAATGTATAAAATACAACTAAAATGAGTTGATTTAATTTGATTAAAATCCTTTTTTAAAATTTGTTCTTAACATAAGAATGTATAAAATACTCAACTAAAATGAGTTGATTTAATTTGATTAAAATCCTTTTTTAAATGTGTTCTTAACATAAGAATGTATAAAATACTCAACTAAAATGAGTTGATTTAATTTGTACTGTTATATTAAAATTAATAAAATTTACATAGCAGCGTTAGAATTAATAATTATATATTTATTATAATCTTTAAGCTAGTAATTAAATATAAAGTAAAAAATTTATCTAAATTTGTAGCTTTACAAAGAAGCAATCAGTATGAAGAGTGATTACATTGATGCCTATATGCAGAGAGCTAGTGTTCTACTAAAACTTAACAGGTAATACTTTTTATTACTATGATTGGCAATATAACCAGTACGCTCATAGTTTTTTATTATTTAATTCTATCCCATGCAACCTTTTTCCAAAAGGTGATGAAAGTGTGGATATATTTAAATAATTTTCAACTAAGAGCTGCAATCAAAATATCGTGTATAGGGTATAAATAAGCAGATTATGAACTACCTAATGAAACCGTTTACGGATCCACCTAACAGTAAAGTAATCACGAGTGTAGCAATGCAGTTTTTACGAGTCGCATCCATCTAACAGTAGAGTAATAACGTGCGAGTCGTCACGAGTCACATTCACCTAACAGCGACATTCATGTAATCACGAGAAAAACAATTGAATCCTCGAGAATCACATTCACGTTACAGTGGAGTAATCATGAGCGGAACAGTACAGTTTCACAAGTCACATTTAAGCAACAGTAATCATGTGTGGAACAGTAGAGTATTTATGAGTCGCATTCACCTAACAGTTGAGTAATTTCAAGCGAAACAGTAAAACCTTCTCTAGTCACATTCATCTAACGGTAGAGTAATCACTAGAAAAACAATAGAGACCTCACGAATCACATTCACCTAACAATTAATTAGCCTCGAGCAAAACAGTAGTGTCCTCGTGAATCACATTCATATGGAACAATAGAGTATTTACGAGTCACATTCACCTAACAGTCGAGTAATCTCAAGCGGAACAGTAAACCCTTCTAGAGTCACATTCATCTAACAGTAGAGTAATCACGAGAAAAACAATAGAGTCCTCACAAGTTTTATTCACCTAACAGTTAAGTAGTCACGAGCAAAACAGTAGTGTCCTCGTGAATCTCATTCATGCGGAACAGTAGAGTATTTTCGAGTCACATTCACCTAAGAGTCGAGTAATCTCAAGCGAAACAGTAAAACCTTCTCGAGTCACATTCATCTAACAGTAGAGTACTATTTAAAAGCAGTATTAAAAATTATCCAGTACACACCAATGTTAAGAATAGAATGCCAAAGAGGAACACATTATAGGACACTGCTTCCAAGCAATTATATTACAGTACACAAACAGCACAGTTACAGTACAGTTGTTTTTGTTATTGAACTTATTTTTACTTTTAACACAATTTCGCTGTTTTGTATTATTTGATCCAGATATAGGTCGTCTTTAATTTTGTCCATCACCAAAGAAATCTGTTCTCGAATTCCTCTGCAAACATTTTACAAATACAAAATAGCTAATTTATACATTTAACTTTTTTTTTTATTTCTTTCAGGTCTGAAGAAGCTCAGGATATGTACCACGAAGCCCTGAAGCACGATAGGCTCAACCCAGATCTATTTTACAACGTTAGTAAGTCTTCGAATATCTGTATTTTTAATTATAAATGTAATAAAACAAGAGGAAGAAAGACATAATTTTGTCCTTGTCATCTTAAAAATCTCACTATTCATTTTAAGAAATTTTACAAAACGAACTAAAATAAAAGCACTTCTCATTCAAACAATTGATTTTTGATAATTTTTTGTTCAAAAGATTGCGAAGTCAAATTCTAGTGAGGATTGTATATTTCATTCTAACGGAGAGCGTGCGATGCTTTCGAAAAACACAGTTAACTTTATTGGAAATTTCATCATGAATATTATGAGTTGATAATAAATTATCTAAACTATTATGGGTTGAATTAATTTTATTTCAATTTGGAATTATTTAACAAGGAGTACATGATTGCTTCAAATTTAAATTTAAAAACAATTTAATCTTAATGTAAACTATAATTACGTTTTTTTAGGGAAGTTAGTACGAATAGATATGGATCAATATTCTTTTTAATATTAGAAGAAAAAACCATTCTTGATTTATTTTATAGTTTCACTATATTTCTGCGAAAAAATTATTATTCACAAAAAAACATCTTTATCTTTTTTAAATGAAATTTTAAAAAATTAAAAATCCGAGTTTCATAAACAATTAAAATATTTAGAACATTGAAAATCAATGCGGAAGAGCTGTTTTTGATCACTGGAGATTAAAGAATAATAAGAGTTAAAGTTAATTTCTCAAACGGGAACAAATTGAAAACGATTAGTATCGAAACTCGTTGTAGAATTTGTTTTATTAATGACTTATAAAATAACTATGTGCTAACAAAAAACAAATTTTTAGATAGGTGTCTTACTTTTGGAACAAGGAAAATCATTACAAGCATTAGCGCGTTTTGATCAGGCGTTGCAGATAGACCCAGAGCATGAGGTAAGCAAGAGATAATTTTATACATATGCAACAACGAATAATTGTATCATGATTTTATTATTTTATTTTTATTTTTATTGTGCTTTCTAAACTCAGAATATCTTTCTTCCTGCTTAATATAATTCACGGCAAAATTACTGTACTGTATAGTAATAACACTTCTGGTAAAAAAAATAAAAAATTATTTTGGTAATAAGTTTGGCAAAAAGTCCACCACGAAGGCAAATTTCTCCCAATACTTGAAGCAGGAGTTCCCTAATCTTCTGGATTGGGTACAAAATTACAAGGCTACGTAGTTGAACATTAGAAGACGTAAACCCGAAAATTGGGTCGACTGTTCAACGAGGATTATAAAATAAAATAAAATACTTCTGATTGGTCCATGGTGGATTAGGGGATAGAGCGTTCGTCTTACATTGAGGTGAACAGGGTTCGAATCCTAGCGATGGCTGATCGATACGAATTCCGCACCCGATTCGCACCGACCACAGTGTTGACGTAAAATATCCTCAGTGGCAGATGGATCATGGGTTACAGTCTCCGTACCGTTAGGTTAACCGTGGAAGCTTTTCGTGGTTTTCGTCTCCATGTAACGCAAATGCGGGTTAGTTCCACCAAAAAAGCCTCCGCGAAGGCAAATTTCTCCCAATACTTGATCAAGGAGTTCCCTTGTCTTTCGGATTGGGTTCAAAACTTTCAAGTTAAACATTAGTAGTAGTAAACCCAAAGAATTGGGTTGACTGTTCAACGACGGTTATAATGTAAAATAGTTATCTATCTACATATCTTACTATTTATATATCCTACTAACTATCAATATATCTTGTTAACTACATATCTTACCTTATATATATCTCTTATATATAGTATATTACTATCCCATTCTTTTGTAATCTCAAATATACTTTTGTGATTTATTTGTTTAGAAATCTCTTTTGAATTACGCCATTCTTATTCAAGATTCCGGTGACTCGGAATTAAGAAGAATAGCGCATGAAAGGTATGCATATTATCAAATTAATTTATGTTTAATTTTAATTACATACTATTCCTTCGATTATTAATCGCTCCTTCTATTTGTTTTATATGCTTTAAGCTGAAAGTAAAATTCTGCTCTTTGCAATCTGCCAACGTCTTTTTGACTCAATTGAAGACAACAGTTTGCCAAGTTTAACAATTAGCTTTCGACATATGCATCGAACTGAGCAGCAACACTATACTAAGGGTGTCCAGAAATGTTTCTCAACGCATAATCCGTAATAAAAATACGTGTAGAATCTCATGAAAAAAGTTTACTAAATTTTAAATAAATTATATTTTTACAAACTTGATTACATTTGCTTGTGAGACTTCAATATAATAAATTTTTGTCACTTAATCTATTATTAAATCACTAATATAATAATGTCACTAATATAATTAATTTTGTCACTTAATCTATTTATTTTGTATATTAAACATTACACTGTTTAACAGGACAACAAACTAGCAAAATTAAGTTTTTTTTTTAATTTCTTTAGTCTCAGAACTTGTATTACTCAATAAAACTATTTAACTTCAACTTAATAAACATACTTTGGAGATTACAATACGAAACACGTTTGAATTTGAAGGAAATGTTGGAAAAACCCTAAGCAGAAAAATACATTAACGGGATCCAGGTGAGGCTTTGTAGGTATGAGATATTGGCCTAAGAGGTACTTCTTAACACATTCACAGAAAAATGGATTTGGACGTGTTATGCGTGGATTATCCGTTGCCCACACGTCACTGTTGTGCTTGGTAAAAACGCCTTCCTACGTGAAAGCTACCTAGTCAGTAAATAGAATATCCGTTTATAAATCCTCCTGCTCCAAACACTAAAGCAAGAACCGACGACAGAAATCAATGCGCGGATTTGTAGCTTGAAAGGCTTGAACTTTCTGCATATAGTATAGGTGTAAACTATTTTCATGCAATGCTCTCTAAACAGTGGGCTGTCTCACATGCAGACAAGGTGCATTAACTCTTGTACTTGTACGGAATGTTTTATCCACAATGTTCAAAATGGAATCTTCCATGCGAGGTTGTCATACAGTTCTTGTTTCCCTCCTACTATGAGAGTTGGTGGCAAATGAATCGCTTTCCCACAGGGACTGATTCGACTTTTCTAAAATTAGCTTAGGCCTGTTCAGAAACCATTCCTGCTACAGCCCATTACCGACCAATCATAATTACTACTATCGCCAGCCAATCACAATTACCTCCATAGCCAGCTAATCACAGTTGCTCTTTGTATTACAGTTAGTGGACGCAATTTTGAACATTTGCTTCGAATACTTTACTGATGCAAACAAACACCTTGTGCTGATTTTATAACTAAGCGCATTTTTCCAACTATGTCATTTATTGCGTTCGTACTTGAACGCGTCAATTTAGATCCTACCTTCCTCGAAAAAATACATATTTTAGTCCGTTCAACTACCCCTCCAAATTTATCCCGTGATCGTAGAGTCTCTCTGTAGATTTTGAATCTTAATCAATCAGAATCTTAATCAATCAATCTGTGTTCTTAATCAATCTGTGTTCTTAATTAATCTGTGTCCTTAATCAATCAGACAAACAGTCTTTGAAATAATCTTCTCAATCAGTCAAGCAGTCCTTCGAGGTAGTCTTCTTAATCAAAACAGTCTTTCGAGACAGTCTTCTTAATCAATTACACAATCTTTCGAGACAGTCTTTTTAATCAGTCAAACAATCTTTCGAGACAGTCTTCTTAATCAGTCTAACAGTCTTTCGAGACAGCCTTCTTAGTCATTCAAACAATCTTTCGAGACGGTCTTCTTAATCAGTCTAACAGTCTTTCGAGACAGCCTTCTTAATCAGTCAAACAATCTTTCGAGACGGTCTTCTTAATCAGTCTAACAGTCCTTCGAGACAGCCTTCTTAATCAGTCAAACAATCTTTCGAGACGGTCTTCTTAATCAGTCTAACAGTCCTTCGAGACAGCCTTCTTAATCAGTCAAACAATCTTTCGAGACAGTCTTCTTAATCAGTCTAACAGTCTTTCGAGAAAGCCTTCTTAATCAGTCAAACAATCTTTCGAGACGGTCTTCTTAATCAATCAAACAGTCTTTCGAGACAGTCTTCTTAATCAATCAAACAGTCTTTCGAGACAGTCTTCTTAATCAATCAAACAGTCTTTCGAGACAGTCTTCTTAATCAATCAAACAGTCTTTCGAAACAGTCTTCTTAATCAATCAAACAGTCTTTCGAGACCGTCTTCTTATTCAATCAAATAGTTTTGGGAGACCGTCTTCTTAATCAATCAAACAGTATTTCGAGACATTCTTTCTAGAATCAATCAAAAATGTCTTAGTGCCACATGATGAAATATATAATCCAAAGCACATCAAAATGAAAATGACATTTTCTAGCAGCTAACTCTTCGACTTAACCTAACAATTATTTGACCTTAATTAAAATATATTTTCAAAATCTATTTATTTGTTTATTTGTTCTTTATTTATTACAATTACCAGGTTAAAAGTTTTGCTGGACAAAGGTCAACAACCCGAAAGAACATATTTTAATCTGGGAATGCTGGCTATGCAAGATCGAGATGCAGCAAAAGCTGAACTTTATTTCAAGAGAGCTTTACAAGTAATTCTACTTCTTGTTGTTACTCGAAAATATTTACAATCTGTCCCTTTATATACTTCTCCAAATCCCTCAAAAAGCAAAATTCGATACTCTTTAAATATAACTCTTAAAATAAAATTTTGAAGGATCTTGGCACTTTTAAATGCTAAATTACTTTTAAGGAAAAAAATTCTCAGTTTTTCTCTCATCAGAAAAAGCAGATATTTTGCCTGCAATCAAATAAAAAATATTCAAAATAATCTAGAGCTCAAACCAAATTAAGTACGTGCGAAATTTCTATAAACTAAAAAACAAGGCACAGTTTGATTAAATAAAGGAGAGCCAAAAAAAAAGTTCTATACCTTTTAGTCATATAACTTGTGTCGGGAAAATGTCTTTAATTTCAATATTTTGATACTACGTATGTATTTACAACATAGGATGCTCCCAAATAAATGCTCTTAATGTCATATAATTTAGTTCATATCATATCATTTAGTCATATAATCAATGTAAGGAAAATTTTAATTTCAATATTTTTATATTTACTACATAAGATGCTCCAAACTAAATGCTCTTAATGTCAAGTAATTTCCTTCAATTAGTGTCCAGAAAATGTCGTTAATTTCAATATTTTTATATTTACTACCATAGGATGCTCCACACTAAATGATCTTAATGTCATGTAATTTCCTTCAATTAGTGTTCGAAAAATGTCTCTAATTTCAATTGTTTTATATTTACCACATAAGATGATCTGCAATAAATGCTCTTAATGTATATTTTTAGAAAAAGTATGTAAGAACTGCTCTTTAGGATTTGCGGATTTATATTCAAATAGCATAGTAATTAAGGCACTGAGCTGTCCTTGTGAAGGACAGGGGTTAGATCTTCAGTGATGTTTCCAAGTCGACCCAGCTTCAGATTGATGGGTAACAGCTTATCTGAGATATAAAGGTGGTTCGTGTACAATGCTGATAACATTGCCACCATCGTTTCATTGGTCATGATATTGTGGAACTTAACTGCCATGACCCTACTGGCCCACAACGGGTTATTATAGAAATACATTACATTGCTATTAATATTCAAGTAATGGCCAACCACCAAGGTCAGTTAAGGCAAAGAAAGTATTAAAATCATCTAAAACCAATTTATTTGAAGATGAGTCATGAAAGTTGTTTCTAACAAAAAGTGAATACATTTTGGTCTCACTTGACAAATATGGTAGCTTTTGTGGATTTTAATCCCTCCCTCTGAAAGATTCTAAAAATAAATATTAAGGGCAGTTATTGCGAAACATCAGTTATTTATAGAGAAATTTTGTGAAGTGTTACATTTCTCCCTAACTATAAAGTTAACGCTATTTGAGCTTCACAGCGCATACGTGCAAATTACCCTACAAATCACCATGTTCAAAAAATAAAATTAGCCTTGCGGTTAACGAAAGACAAACGCTATGCGAAATCTCTCCAATAAATTATATAGAGCACTGGTTCTTACCTGCATGGTAATATTTGCTTCATCCTGAAAGAGGCATATGCCTAAATAAATTAACTTCCATTTTGCTTTGTCTTTTTCAACATTTTAGTAAATTTACCACTGTTTTCATAGCTCAAATCCGATTTCGATGCTGCACTCTTCAATCTTGCTCTTATCCTCTACGAAAAAGGACAACCTTTCGAAGCTCTAGCATATTTACAGAAACTGGACAAGAGACATATTAAAGGATTGATCTTGTTGGGAAACATTTACTTCAACCATCTCAAAAACTACACCGCTGCCTTACAAGTAAATAAACCGTTCTTATATACCTTAAAATCTATTTTATTTTACTATGGATGTTTATTTTTTGTTAAAACTTGAATATGAATAATAAACAAAAGCCAAAAGTACTCGTAGTGAGTTTCAAAATTGTCAGAAATTAGTTCACTATATGGTTAATCATAATTTACATAAATTTCTACATTCTCATACTGCATAGGCAAACATATGTTGTTTTCCAATAAATTTTGATTTGACGTAGTAATTTTTGAACTAAACATTTTTAAAATTTAGATTTACGTTTGTACTTATAGTTAAAAATTTAAGAAATTCTGTTCTAAAAAAAATAAGGCCTCATTTGAGCAGAAATTATTTTATACAAGCGCAGCATTTGCATAACTACCGATCCGGAAGTACTAATACTCCGCAATAAGAGCCTCAAATTAATGCAAAGAAGAAAGGAAAACTTTATTAGTAATTAACAAGGAAGATGGGACTAAAAACATTAAAACTTGTTTGGTTGCTGGAAGAAATAAACAGAAAAGAGTTAAGAGGTCATCTAGCTACCAAACTGGTTTTGGTGTCTTCAATCCCTCCTCTCTCAACAGTGATTCATAAAATGTATTGTTTGTTGATAGAAAGAACTCCCCTCACCCCAAAGTCCAAGACCGTCTGCTGCTATGGAAGCAAGAAATAGCGCATTTCAAAAAGGAGAGCTTCTCTCTCCCTTGATTCCTTTTCTCTCACCGACTCAAGCCAAAACCTGTGTTAGTGACCCAACACCCCTACTAAATAGTTGAAAATCATAACCATAGTCACCGCCACTGCTTCAAACAAATGTCGATGGGAGTTCTATCAATAGACAGACTATAGATTACACTTTTATTTGTGTTTTTCCTCTCTTATATATTAGTTTTCGAGGCCTCATGTGTATACTTTTTCTCATCCTCTTTTGCAATGATTCTAAGAATATGTTATAAAAGAGGTGATTATGGTAGATACTGTTTAATCCTGTCATACGTGGACCATAGCGCTTGATAGAATCCGTTGAAGAAAGTTTATTCAGACCACCTCGGGCCGTGAAAGGCTGTAGTGCATTTGTAGAAGAAGAGAAATGTTAGGAAACGCCATTTAGATATCCCTGAAATGCATATGTTCAAAAAATATCTAATTATTAATTTTCAACGAAACACTATGTTTAAACAAATTGTATTCCGTACCTCTAAGATACTAGTCTAACCTGAATGTTATCTAATGTATTAAAACCTAAATGTTATTCTGATATTTAATGAGTGTTCACTTACCTGTACTTCTATGCATAGTACATACCTATATATACCTGTGTTTCCTTACTGTAATAAATCACAAACTCACTTTTAACTCTCTGATCCTTTTAAGAAATAAATAAAGTGTGGACTAGTTTTGTGACTTGGAGCCAGTGAAGCGCTTTCCGAATTATTTGAAATTTTAAAGTGTAATCAGTGGTTAAACTGCCGACTTTCCGAACAATTTGGTTAAATAGTTACCGCGTGACATTATAATTCATGGTGTAATAATATTTCTTTTATCAATAGTTCAAACAATTCTGTAAGAAAAACAATATCAAACCAGATTGAACTAATGACAAACAATAATTTCCAATTCAACATTTTCAGTTAGCTTAGAAAATTCTGGTTCAGCCGATCTGCTAGAATTGCGCACCTCAGATTCTCAATTTTCCAAAACCTATTTTGTATATACCATTTCAATAAAAAAAGTTTTTTTTAAAAAAAAAACTGTCACGTAGCACCACAAAATATTTTCCATTACAAATAAAAGTTTATTGTTAAAGCATTATAAAGGAACTTTAATTTTTTTTTTACAAAGATCTCGATAGTCTGAGGCCAAAATTAATTGAACTTTTTTAACTCACTAAATATAGCACGTTACACGTCTCACCCACTGATTGTGCCAATGATTTAAACTTCTCAGATTTTAGTGGGTGAAGACACAAAGTAACAAAATGTTTCAAGCTCATCTGGCAATAAACAATTGAATAAATTTAGCCTCTATTTTGGTAGCACTCAAATGTCACTTCAAATTTACTTTAACTCAGTTCTTCATTTAGTTCATTATCTTTACAAATAATTCAAATTTCTGTATTTCAGTGTTACAAACTCATATTGAAACAAGATCCAAATCACGTGCCGGCCATGCATAATTTATGTGCAGCGCATTACCAGCTGGGGGAACTGGACGTTGCTGAAGAATGTTTATTGCACGTTTCATCCTTAAAACCAGAAGAATCTTATGTCAAACATCATTTGCAAATAGTCCAGGAACGAAAAGGGAAAAAAATTCTGAACGATATTCGAACAACAGGATCGAATCCAGGATTTTGCAAAGCTCCTGATATTGAGTGTCATCCAAGCTCTGAAAACAACGGTTCGGGTCTACCCTTTTCCCAAAAAAGGAAAACTTTGACTGAAACTGACAATGAAAATTTAAAATTGTGATACTTTTACTGTATATTTTTTAAGATTTATCCTGATACTATTAATTTATATGGTGTGCTTAATGCTTCCTTATGTTGTTTGCAAATGTTTGTTGTAAATTTCATATTTTGTAAAGGTGTCTTTTAAAACTTATGAATAAAATCTATTTCATAAAAATATCATAATTAATGTGACGGCCGGTGGCTGAGCGGTAGCGCTTCGCGCTGTCGTGCCACAGGTCCCTGGTTCGATCCTCGGTACGGGCAAGGTTGACTCAGCTTTTCATCCCTTCAGTGGGTCGATAAATGAGTACCAAGCATGCTTGGGAACTAAACACTGGGGGTTCCGCGTTCGGCTGACCACATGACCGGAACATCTGCTTCTGCACCCCCAGAGCACAAGGTAAAGAAAACTGAGATGGGCACAGTATGCCTTGGCCCTCTAGGGCTGTCACGCCGCTGAGTTTAGTTTTTAGTTTAATGTGGTCCCGGAAGTTTCAATCTGTTGCAATACTTAATATAAAATAATTTTACTAAGTGAGGGATTCCTTTCCCCGCTTGCTACTGATCACCAACCTACAAGTACACTCAATGCTATAACATCGAAATACAACAATATACAACATCTTTAGTCTTATTTCGATAAAAAAAAAAAAACTTGATGCAAAATTTGAAAACTTAAATTTTTGAAAAGAAATTAGTAAAATAAATTGTATGAAGCTTTTCCACAGCTTCAATATGAACATTCTATTTTCTCCTATTTTTATTAGAAAAGTTTAGCCTAAACTTTTTTGTAAATTGGTTTGTTCTAATTGTTTTAACTTAATTACAGTTAACAGATTTTGTATCAGAGCCACTCAAGTACTTCAATATAAAATATTAGCAGTTTTGTTCTAGTACAACTACATAGAAAATCATGGAAAAACAATTACAACAACTTGATATAAAAGAACTAAACTATATGAATAATAATACTAAATTAAGCATTCAAAGTAAATATTTAAAATATATTTAATTTACAAAATCCACGTTTTAATTTGAAAAAAAGATATTTTCTACATCCAGCACAATGTAATTTTATCCAAAAGAATAATAGATCCGGTTTAAACTTTTTTTCTAAAAATTTTAGCAACCTTTAAGCAAATGTGCGAATAAGTTTTTGAATACAAAGTAATTTTTTCCACTCGAATACTAAATAAAATATTACTCTATTTTAGATTACAAAATATTACTTTATTCATTAAAATTGAATTTTATTTGCTTTTACTTAAAGCTTTAAATTATTCGAACGCAAATTCAGAATTTCTGCCAAATCTGTGTCTGGCATATTGTTGCATATTTATGTATTGCCATAATTTTATTTCTGTTATACTAAATTACCGCGCAGTCCGTATTAATGAAAAAGCTTATAAGTTCGCATTCTACAATCGAAAAATGCTGCAATCACTGAGATTTAACGTTAAACTTTCTACGCAGTATGAGAACATTGTTCAACGGCAGAAACTTGCACGCATGAATCGAGAAGTTCCGAAACGGCTGAATGAATATGAAACACGAAGCGAAAGCAGAACGGCAGTCTACCACCTCCACTTCATGCCACACACTCCCCCAGTCGTTTCGAAACTTCCGATCCACACCTGCACACTTTCCTGTTGCAGATCGATGTCCCCGTAATGCATAGAAAGCATCCGTTGAATGCCAGTTCATTGCGGCATTTCGGTGAAACAGTTTCAAAATTATGTAAACGTTCACCAATGATATTATATTCTAATGAAAAAGTTACAGGAAGCTTTCGTATCTAGTAGACGTTTAAAAAATAGCATTTAATACTTTATTGTGCTGAAAATATACTCAAAAACTTTGTTTATTTTAATTCAGTCTGTTCATGAGTTTGGGCATTTTAATATCGATATGTTATGAACACATAAAATTTTGGTTATGCTTAAAATACATTGTATAAAATATAAATTAATATTAATTTGAGAAAAAAGTAAAGCATAAAGTTAACTCAGTTCAGCTTACTTTCGTTAAAAATTCGCAAAAATACAATTGGTACAATTTAAACAAACTGAATTTAAAAATTATGTTAAGACTATTTAAACGAATTTCAATTAGTTTTGAGCGTTCGATTTTTTAATTTAAGAATTGGAATACGTAAGTCTTTCATAAAATAAAAACAGTGAAGAGTAGATTTATAATCAATAGAGTTTAATACACGCAATTCATTTTTTTTATTATTATTTATTAAAAAAAAGTTTAGTTTACCTCTGTCTAGAATGGTAGTAATGTGTATTTCTTACCGGTAAACATTCCGGACATTTGCGCATCAGGTCTGCTCCGATTTCATAAAAGCATGGGTGAAACTAGAATAAAGTCGTCGTGCGCCGCGCGTACCACAGGAAGTACGCAATCCAACTAATTACCTATTCTCGATGAAAATCGTATAGTATCTTCCCTTCGGAAACGAACAGTATCTCTATTTTAAGAATTAGCTTTTACTTTAGACTAGAAACATAGCAATGTATACAATGGAATCAATCAGGATGGGTCAAATTAAAAATATTTGGCTTTAGTTTCTCTAAGTTAAAATACTTTCTATGCTTTATTTATTACCCCTATTAAAATGCTTTCTATGACCATATTTATTACCATATATGGCAGTACTTTTACTTTCGTTACTTGTACCGCCGGTACAAGTAAAAAGTACGTACTTTTACTTGTACTTCGTTACTTTTTAAATTTAGTACTTTTACTTGTACTTTCGTTACTTTTTTAGGGAAAAAGTAAAAGTATTTGTAACGGAAATATCGAATGAAATAGTTACTTTTTTCTAAAACTCGGTAAGCTCGGTAAACTTTAAAAAAAAAAAATATTAAATTTAAAAAAAATAATTGTTTTTTTTTAATTTATAAAATTAATGTGCAATATATATGCATTCACAGCTAACTTCGTGTTTAAATACCTTCTGTTTCAACTTATACTGCACATTCAATTATTTTTTACTAGCTCAAAGATCACAAAGCTATCTGAAACCCCGTGTTTGCTTTGTTTACGTTTGTGTTTTTAAAACGCGTTTCTATAGTGTAAAACAATTTTAAATCAATGGTAATTTAAATAAATAAAAATAATAAACTTAAAATTAAGATTAATAGATAAAATTTCTTTCTCTTGCAAATCCATAAAAAGTTTGATATTAAAATTATATTTGATTTTAAAATTATATTATACGATTATATTATAAAATTATATTATAATATTCTACCGAATTTAAAAATAAATTAATATCCATAACTTTCAAAATTAAAAATAATTAAATAAATAACAACAATTTTGCAAAAACATTAAAGAACATAAGAATATTTTTCAATAAAATTTAGGTTACTTTGAATTTTCGATTTCCTAGAAATGTACTTTTAAATCGTTACTTTTTTTGTTCA
The DNA here is from genome assembly GCF_982258835.1 of Parasteatoda tepidariorum. Lineage (NCBI taxonomy): Eukaryota > Metazoa > Arthropoda > Arachnida > Araneae > Theridiidae > Parasteatoda > Parasteatoda tepidariorum. The sequence goes on along the minus strand of NC_141764.1, from coordinate 34,332,683 downwards.
GTACTTGTACTTTTACTTGTACTTTTTACTCGTTACTTTTTTAAATAAGAACTTTTTACTTTTTACTCGTTACTTTTTTTAAAAATACTTGTACTTCTACTCGTTACTTTTTAAAAGTAACGTTGCCATATATGTTTATTACCCACAGCTTATTGGTCGCAATTCTTTCCTAGTCATATTTCTATAACATTATTCAAACACTTATGTTTGCCGGTAAATATATCTATCATATTAGAAACCTGATGGTATAGTAAAATTTAGGATAGATTTTAAATTTTGTTTTGGAAATTTCAAGATATTTATCATTGCATATTTAAAAATTTTAACTTTACGTTTTTCTAATTATGCCTTTAAGGGCTCATTAATATATTTAAGGTCATATAGAGCCACTTTTAATCAAAAATTTTATTGCTAAAATTGAGCATGCTTGACAATGGGGAATTAAAAATTTGAAAACCTTTTTATTATATTTGAACTATAACCCAGATTGTTTCAGTATTCTCGGAATTCCACACGCATTCAAATATTCATGCAATTTTCACAGCATCGAAATCGTTCAATTCACATGCATTGCATTAAAACGATTTGAAACAATTATACAGTTAATTAAAGTACTAACTCTGAACAACTCTGAAGGAAAACTTTTTAAGGAAAAAAAAAATTTCCAAACTAACTTAATGAATCTATTCACAAAAAAGAGTTGATTAAAATATTGATTCGTTCGTTTCTCTCACATCAATAACAATTAATGTGTGGGTAGTCATAGAAGTACGTTAGTTTCTGTCTTGATCTAAAATAGATTTAAAAAAACATTTACGTTAGGGAACTGTATAGAACTAAAAACTGCATTGAAAATAGTTCTCAGAGACAGTGTCGCGGAAGTTTTAAAAAAATATTTTTGACAATTAAATGCGAAAAATGGAAAGAAGGGGGAAAATATCATAGTACATTCCTATACAACTGAGAAGAGAAAGGCGGAAGGGTTAAGACATGCAACCAGTCTTCTCCCCAGATGGCGTATTCGAGTGTTGCTAGCGCGTACTGTAATGAGAATGGTCCTTTAAAAAAAAAGTAAAATAGCCATCTATTCGGCAGAAAAAAACAACCAAAAGCTTTTCCTGTTTCATCGTATAAACAATCAATGAATCATTTGTTGGCGCTTTGGTTGTTCTTTTTGAGGAATTTTGACGGTTGTCGATGTTAAAATTAATAATACACTCGTTTTTATGAAATTAAATATGATTCTGGTATTCTGTACTTGTTTTGTGTATTAAATATTTTTAATACTTATACGTTATAATATTTGTTCCATACTATGGGTTCCTATAAGATTCGCCGGTTGCGAATTCCACAGAATATTATTGATGTTCTTGAAAAAAATAATTTATTTTCTTGCAAGGTATTTTAAAATAAGAACAAGATTATTCTTGTTAGTGTTTCTAACATGTTCAAATTTCTTTTATAGTTTTGTTTAATACCAGTTTGACTTACTTTCGTATTTGTGTTTTTGTTAACATCTTTAATTTATTATTACTAATGATTGAATGTTCATTTGAAGTCTTGAGTTGGGGATATTTCCGTATCGTGATATGTCGTAGGGGGATATCGTCGTAGTCAACTACAATCGCCTAATAGTATTTAAACTTGCAAATTTTTTTTAAAAAAAAGAACATGTAGATGTTTGCCAGGAGATGGTTATGAGTTATACCTTTTGAGGTAATCCCTTTCTGTGATGTTTATTTTTTAGCTTCTTCTGTTCCGCTGACTGGAAGTTGCCAAGACTTGATGATTATTCTGCCACAGATTACAATATGGAAAACTCCCCTTAATTTGCTAGCAATTTGTACATTTTTATCATGAACATTTTTTTTACTGTTTTGGAAAAAAAAATCATATAGGAGTGGGAATTTTGGGGGATATGTCGTATCGATACTGATGAGCTTCGCAGAGTTCCTATTTTTATGGAAGTCATATTAAAATAGACAATTACAATAGCTCTCTAAATTTCACACATGAAGAAAATTCTATACCTACTAAATATTTTCAAAAATAGATTGATTATTTTCAGGGGTCTGTTTAGAAGAAATTTGGGTCCATTAACGGACCCTTCACAAAATATCTTTTCATAAAAACGGACCCTTCACAAAATATTTTAACTTAAAAACGGACCCTTCACAAAATGATTTTTCTTTTAATCGGACCCTTCACAAATTTGTTTATGTTCATTATAATTTTGTTAATCGAATAAACCCTTTCCAGGGCAGAAAACAAGAAAGATGGATATAAACGAATTAAGTTTTGTCTTCGGCAGACGATTCTTCCATTATTCGTCCGAAATGAATATTCTGCGTTCAGCAGTATAGGCTAAATGCCAAATATTTGTATGTTGCATCGCTAATTTAGAAACAGCAATTGTTGTTTATTTTTTAAAATTTAATTTTTTTAATTATAATTTTACAGTATTGAGCATAATCTCGTATGTCTTTACAATTCAAAAACTCCTTGAAAAAGTTTTTTTTGCAATAACGGACCCTATTTGCACAAATTCATAAAAGCGGACCCTGGTTGAAAGAATGTGAGTAATTTTTTCACAATTTCACGAAAAACGGACCTTTCACAAAATGTCTGGACAGACCCCTGATTTTTATCTCTTTCTCCTTTAAACTTCGATGAATTTAAATCATTGATAATTTGTTAAAGCTTCCTTTATTTGTCTGAAATATTGAGAGAGACTTCTAAAGATATCTAGTTATTGAAAGAGACATGCACCCATGTTGATCATACGCCCAACTGCTTCATGTCGATACCTGTTCCTGCCAAAACTTGACAATTTTTTTAGCGGAGATGCTGATACAGTAATCTTCTAAAATGTTCTGTATATTTTAATGGTTTATGTTATTTTAAATTTACATTATGTATTTTAAGTATAAAAAACAACATTAGTCATTATTTTTATTAAAAGTACAAAAAAAAAACATTTTTTATGCAGAAAACATTTTTTATTAACATTTTTATTTTCCGCATTTTTATTATAACACAAAATGGTATGACAGAGCTTTTCTAATACACTAAATTCATTTATCGTCACATTTGTCTAAAAATAAATGTGAAAAAATAAAATTTAGATTTTTAGCATTAAACTTTTCATTTAAAACTTAAGTTTTAGTTTTGGTTTCTATCTGACTTTTTCTCTTTTAAAAAACTTACACTGACATTTTTATTATAACACATCAAGTTTCTATTAAGCTTTATTCATTTGTTCTTCACTTTTTATTGAAAATGCAGTAATAATATGTTCAGCTTTAAAATTTCCTTCTGTTTTTATGATAACATAGTAATTTTAAAAGCATTTTTGACAGACTATGTTTGTTTTTTTAATGTTTTATGGATACTCTTTTTCAAAAATTATTATGTTTAGCATTAAATTTTTGTTTTGAGTCAACTTTACAACTTCAGTTTATATATATAGCTGTTCGTCAGTTTTTTTGTATTTATCTCAAATATTTCTAATGGATAACTATTATATTTTTTCCCTTTTCCTCATACTAATAATATGTCCTGCAGTGGACTGATTGTTAAGACACGATTCCCAGCAGATCACCAAAGTCAAGCATCACTGGCTGCGGTCAGTGCGTGGGTGGGTGACCATTTGGATCAATCTGCGTAGGGACCGAGGGTGTGCGATATTTGTCCTTGTTAAACTGTTCTACCATAAAGTGCTTGATTTCGTATGCAGGTCGTAAGGCTACAGAAGCGGGGGTGCCATCCCCTCTGCAGAGGATCAAAATTGTGATGACTTGTCTTTGAATCATCCTCAGGAAAGTTTCCCAGATCGTCGGCAATAGCCCATTGTGCATTATCAAAATAAAAATTTGTAGTTTATAAAAAGTAATTACTGCACAAATTGTTTTCCAAAAGAAATAAGCTAAAAAAATTATTAGTTAATAAACAACTTGAAAACTTTTTTCTACATTTTGAACTTAAAATTATGAGAAAATGAACATTTAAAGGTGCATTTAAAAAAAAATTTGGTATTTATTTCAAAAATAATTTTTAAATATAAAATAATTTAAAAAATTCATTAATATATTCCCACCCGGAAAAAAAGAAACTAATGAAAATTTAACCAGTTGAGAATAATCCTAATAAAGTAAATAATTTTAATAATAATCAGAATTAGAGCTATGAACAGAAAATTTTACCAGTGAATTAACAATATTAAATAGTAATTAACAATAAGTAAATTATTCTTTTTTAAAATGGAATATGAATGAAAATGCAGTGTTTTTAAGGCATAGTGGCTTATTTTTACAAAGAGGGCAGACAGAGTGGACTGTCCATCTAAAAATGCTTAAGCAGAACACTGCTTTAGTTATAACTTAAAATCAAATTGCTTCTTGGCACAACATTACATATCCTAGCTTCTGCATTGTCTGTTTAATATAAAGTTTGTTAGTTACCTGCATTTATTCTAATAGTTTTATCTTCATAGCTTATGTTATATTTTAGGATGTTTTAACTCTTACCAAGTTAGAATTTCAGACTATACTTGGCATAAACCGATCTAAAGCAGAAGAAATATTGAATGAAGTTGCAGCAAAGTGTGTCTCTCAACCAAATACTGTAAGTTAAAGATTTTTTCGAGCAATCTCTCTATTTTGATTACTATTTAATTGCTGTTTAATAACTGTAAAGTTGCCATTTCTAAAGAAATTAAAATAAAATTCAAGAAATTATAAAGTCCAGGAATATAAGTGATATGTAGTCTGTGGATCAAGATTCAGACAGAAAGTAAAGGTTTATTAACAAAAAGCAAAAAAATGCATACAAATTTAAAAAGAACGCCATCTGGCGCATTAAGAAGAAAAAGACTTCGTACCAATCCTTCCCAGGGAATGACAACATAATATTTTGTGGAAGTGTCATTTAAATTATGTAAATATGTTTTCTTTTGTCATTTCTTTAAGTTTATTGTTTCAGCTTAAGTCTAGAAATGAAATAAAAAATTCTGTTTATTTAAATATACTTTTTCATTTGAACAACAGTTTTATTACAACCTGTAGTTCCGATCTTTCAAAATTTTCTTATTTCATAGCTAATTTCATAGCAATGTAAATTTAAAATTTATATTAATCTTCACACAGCGAAATAGACCCCACTTCAATTTTCTATTCACATTTACTTAAAATTAGTTTAATAGTTGAACTTCTTAATGGGTGTTGACAAGTTTATTTTTTTATTATTCTGAAAAATGTCATTAGTGATTAAAAATATTAGAAAACTTAAAGATCATTTTTTTTTTCGATCAAGTGGTCAATAATAGATCCCTCTTTCCAACTCATGTAAATAAAATGTTTTTCTTTTGTAATCTATCTATTTTAATGTATTACTTTCTTTTAACTCCTTTGCATAATGATGTAGAGTCAAATAGTCAATAATAGATTCCACTTCACAACTCATATGAATAAAATATTTTTATTTTGTTATCTGTCTATTCTACTTTATTACCTTCTTTTCACTAATTTGCATAATTATGGAGAGTCAAATAGTTAATAGATCCTTGTTTGCAATTCATGTGAATAAAATGTTTTTCTTTTATAATCTGTCCATTATAATTTATTACTTTATTTTCACTCCTTAGCATAATTATGGAGGGTCCAATAGTCAATAATAGATTCCACTTAACAATTTACATGAATAAACTGTTATCTGTCTATTCTACTTTATTACCTTTTCACTGCTGTGCATAATTATGGGGGTCAAATAATCAATAGTAGCAATCACTTTGCAACTTTGTGAATAAAATGTTTTTATTTTGTTATTTGTCTATTCTACATTGCATCTACCTTATTAAGTGTTAAAACCTACCCAAACTGCCCCAGGTGGCACAGCTTGCACACTTCTCACCAACATATCCTGGCCTGTCTTGGTGTGGACAAAGGGGACATTCTGAATAACCCACTTTTGGTGGTCGACTTCTTCCAGGTCATGAGTTTCATGGACATTGTTTAGCCCTGCTATCTTTGGGGATAAGGAAGAAGAAGACATTATTACCTTCTTTTTTTCACTGTTGTGCATAATGAAGTTTCTCAAGTTCTTAATATTGCAGATGGTACCCTTGTAAAATTATACTGAAATATTCAAATACAGAAAATATTGCTCCTTTTTATAGCAGAAATTAAAATTGAGTTTTCTTATTTTATGTGGTCAGATAATAAAATTCTCAGTTATATTGTACTTGGATCAAATGTTGGTTTTTACAACATTTTTATTATAATATAGTATAAAAATATTAGTAACCATAATATTAAAAAAAAGAAGAGGAAAGTGTGATTTATTATGGCAAATTAACTGTGATTCATTAATCAAAGATTCTTAGAAAATTGAATTCATAGTTTTGAGCATGTAAAAATATTTTTTTATTTGATGTAACTTGTATAAACACAAATCTAGTTATAAGAGATTAAATTTGTTTTACTTATTAATCAATTATGTGGTATGTGTCTACATTTTTTTTAATATCATTTTACATAACTACAGTTAAAGTATACATCAAACAAATCTCTTCTTGCTAGCTTTCTTAGCATTTATTTTAAATTAAAATGTATATTTAATCTCATGTGAAAAAGAAGAAAAACTATAAATTAGTTCAACCTCTTATGGTAAATGACGCTAACTGTTCTAAAATAGTTCATAAATGCTTTTAAAAAATATTTTTTTATTCTTATGCCTCCTTGAAATTTTTTATAGGCTTATGACATGTATCTGAAGCAAAAGTCTTTGTCCTCCACTGGATTTCTGCCTTTATCTCTCCATTCTTTAGACTTATTACTACAAGGTGGCTTACCATTTGGATGTATCACTGAAGTACTTGTTTCGATTATGTTTAACGAACTATTTAGGCTTGTATTTAATAACAAAAATTACTGGTTGTGCCTCTTCCCAATGTGAGCTCAGTAATTTAACTGTATTTTATGAATACTATTAAACTACTAAGGGGATAAAAAACAAGTTTAGGTATCTTACACTTGAAGCAATGCTATAATTAATTCTGGCCATAAGGTACCATCTGGGCTTTTAATAAAAAATTATTTTTTTTAAATATATTAAATTTTTTTTTATAAGTTACCCATTTGGCAAAACTTTTTCCATCTAGATGAAAATTATCAAAATTAATGACCAAATCTTAATTTTTAAAAATCTGAGCTCAGATAATGTAATAGATAATGTTGGAGTAATTTTTAAATATTAAAAAAAAAATTATACCATAAACGCTTTTCATTTTTACAAAGAAATGCTTTTCTTCATATTGGCATTTATTGCCATTTTTAGAATTAGCATAGAGGGTGATGACTTTTGATAGAGTAAACTTAGCCTAACACTCATGAATGATTGTTGCAAGCTCTCTGCATTTATGAAAATACCATATGATTCTTAAGAAACATTCTTTTGTGGGACAACAAATTTATCAACAACAAAAAATCTTAAAAAAATTTTTGAGTTAATGAAGATGCTAGCTTTCTGTTTGATATTAAACATTAAAATTTGAAATGTTTTTTTATCAACTTTTCCTTTCGTTTATCTAAGATTACATAATCATTGATTTATTGAAAAATATCACAAGCTCACAAAAAACCTAAAGGTCTTTGAAGTTCATGTAGCTTAAAGTAATAAGTCATTGTTATTTTCTCTAAAAGTAAATTTGAACTTGTCCTACGTTAATATTTTTCGGTATACAATTAATTCTTATATGTTATTGTAGTAAATTTATTTTTTAAAAACTAATTATCTTTAATTTCGTGTTGTGATTGATTATTGGGATTGAGATACAACCAAAAGTTGGTTATTAAATTAATAGCCGTTATTAGTTACATTAATTTTTTAAAAAAATTTCTTATTTTAGTACAATAATTAGCAACGAAAGATTTATAAATTGCATTCTATATTTTATCTGAAACCTAAAAATTTAAGTTACAGATATGTTACATGCAATAAAAAATGTATTCTGAATTTTATATCTGGTTCTAGTTTTTTAATTTTAAAACCTTCAATCTTTTTTTACAACTTTGCTCACCCAAGTCCAATTCTAAGTATTATAAAGCTATTAGCAAATTATAGCTTTATAATACTTAAAATTAAAAGGATTTATATTAAACATATTATATTTCAATATTAATTTTACAATGACTGTTAATGAAAAAGTAAAAGTCTAAAAAAACTTAAAGCTCTATTGACTAACATTTCTTTGCAAGAAATTATTCTGATCGATAGAAATAATTCTAATATTAATTTTAGGCATAAAAAAAAATTATCTCAATTAAACTAGCTAGTTTTATAAAAATTTTCCTTGATATCATTTACTATTCAGTAAAAAAAAAATTAGAATGGAAAATACACTGTAAAACTACAAATTATCATTTAGTCATAAGTTTAAATGTATAAGTTTAAGCAAAAATAACCACATTTTTTTCCTTTTCAAAAATTTCGTATTGCATGAAATTTGCCCTAAAATTCAACAAAAATAAAATTCTGAGCCCTTTTTTTTTAACTAAATTTACTTATAACATAAAATACTTAGGTATATTAAGAGAGATTGCTATGTTATTTTCCTCTAAATATTAAATGTTAAAATAATTATAGAAAAAAAAGAAAAATTTATTGAGACCTACACCGATATATTTATATAAACAGACTTATAATGTATGAAAGCAGAAAGATTAGAAACATTTCAGTTAAAATGTTAATCTTTTTTAAAAATAATTATGAAATATAAAATATTTCTGGAATGAAAAAAATTGTATGTAATCATCAATAGCCATTTCATTAACTAACTGCCCATACCAATAAATGTATAATTATTTTTTTTACAAGCTGTATTTAAAAAAATACATTTATATGTATTTTTCCTCTAAAAGATAAAAAACATCTGTAGATTATGTCTTCCAATAATCAAAAATATTCCCTCCAATAAGTTCAGTTTCAGCTTATAAAATGTTAATAATATTGCCTAAAAAGTTTCATTATACTTAAATAGAAACAGTTATAAAATAGATATATAGTTATAAAATATTTGAAAATATATTTTCTATTCTAACAGTTTGCAGGCCCACCTGGTGTTGGAAAAACTCAGTTCTGTTTCATGTTGAGTATTTTATCTGTGCTGCCTTCATCTGCTGGAGGATTAAGCTCAAAAGTGATATATATAGATACAGAATCAGCCTTTAGTGCTGACAGGTATGCATTTTTCTTTTAATTTTTTTCTGATCAAAGTATTCTTGATTAAAAATTTAAAAATCTACTTTAAAAAATGTCTCTAATGTTCAATATAATTAATAGATTGTATCGCAAAACACCCTTCTTAATTTAAAATTTTTTTTAGCTGTTTCCGAGTATAAATATGTATGAAATATATTATTTATGTTTCCCAGAAGTACATTAAGATCTGAATCTTATTTTTTGATATAATATATATGGAAATCCTATGATATAATATTTGTGGTAAAACAAATTGGAGCAAACTGTACCCTGTCAATCTGAGAAAGACATGTCTAATGAGATGTATGATCACCTCTAACAGCTATGCTGCTCTCTCATTTGCTTTTCATACTTTTTTTAAAGGATCATTCCCTTTTTATCATTCATTTATCATTCTATCATTCATTTTATCATTCCCTGCGGTAAACGCATCCACTTTTGCTAAAATACAGTTGTTGACATATATTAAGAAGTTAACTTACAATTTTTTTAGGTAAATATGAATAGAAAATTGAAGTGGGGTCTATTTCGCTGTGAAAAGATTAATATAAATTTTCTATTTATACATTGCTAACAAATCTATGAAATTAGAAAATTTTGAAAGATCAGAACTATAGGTTTTAATAAAACTGTTGTTCAAATGAAAAAGTATATTTAAATATACAGGAAAAAAAAAATTTTTTTAATTCTAGACTAAAGCTGAAACAATAAACTTGAGCTGAAGTTGTACTTTGAGTTACAATTAAGCATCCAAGAGCGTACATTCAATCTAAACTTTACATTTTTAAGCCCACAAACTGAATTTTTTTTTTACTATTTTTGCTTTAAAAAAAAAATCTGTTTCACTTGAAAAAAAGGATATTTTAGCCCACATTCTGAGTGACCTAAATATTCTTTGATTTGGCCGTGAATTTTATTGCTAAATATGTAGGCAAAGTAGCGACATTTTTGGACTTGAAATTTTGACTTAATCAACCACCTTAATAATCAAGTGTCACAATAATTTACTTATTTTCAATTTATTTGTGATAAAATTTGCAAGCAATTACTAAAATGCCATCCTTCTTGCAAGTAAGTTTTTTTTTTTTTTTTTTTTGCAATTTTATTGTATTTATTTTATGATTTTTTTTTAATATATATGTTTTAGGGGTTTCAATCAGAGTTCAGATTCTCCTGGGGGGGAGGGGATGATACTATACACTTATATTGAATAATAATTTATAGAATTATGAATGTATCAATTATATTGAAATAAGTTTTTGTGATAGCTTATGTTAATGCAAAATATAATTATGTGTGTTAATTTTTTAAATTTTATAAGCTTTTAATAGTTTTTGGGAGGAATTTCAGTTATTTGAGAAAAATATTTAACATTTAACAAATTTTTAACAAGTTTAACATTTTAATTTCATATAATTAAAATGTTAAACATTTTTTCACATAAAAAATACTGACGTGCATTTTTTTTCCTGTGTGTAAGAAACTCTTCTGTACTTTCGATTTCATGCTTTAAGTACAAATTTTAAGTAGTGCATAACTACATTATTTACAAGAATTTTACAATTATTTGTTTGAAATGTAATTTGTAGCACTTATGTGTAAAATAAAATAAAAACTTAATTTGAAACTATTCAGTAGGTTATTTCAATGCCCCATTGTTACCTATTATTATTTAATTTTTATTCTTTTACATTTTAAAAACAAAAAAAATTTTAAAAAAACACCTTATTCAAAAATAGTAACAATTTGTTAAATTTCTTACTTTATTCTAGGATTAAAACTATGGCTCAAAAAAAGTTCCCTCATTTGTATAAAGATGACCAAAATTTAGCCAATCTTTTACAAAGCATTATGGTGTATAAAGCATCTTGTATTGATGCCTTAAGAGAAATGTAAGTATCAAAGTAGACCCATGTACTGCAATATGTATATTTTGAATGTATATACTGCAATATGTATGTTTCATTAAATCTATACTTTGTATTCATAATTTCTATGCTTTTTCATGGTGTTAAAACTATTAAAAAATTATATAAGAGACCAATGTAATGCTGTTTATTTATATTGAACCTGCATTAAAAAAAACTAATACATTTTTAAAGTAAAAAAAAAAAGAACTGCCATATTTTTATCTAAGATGAAATTGATATTTATTCTTTTGGTATGCATGTTTATTCTTTCTTTTTATATTTTAAAGATATTTATTCTTTTCAAATAAAATTTAGCATTACTATCAATCAACAGATTTTACTTTTTATAGTAAATAAATAAGTAATAATAAAAGTAAATATAGTAATAATTTTTATAAAGAAAAAAAAGTATTTTAATGTATTAGTTTTCTCTTATTTTAGTTTTTCTAATTAAAAATGAAAAATTTATTAAATTTTTAATTATTTTTCCTCTTTTCTTATTTTTAATTTTTTAATATCAAAAATTTTATAATTTCCAAACATTATGAAAAGAAATACAAAACTTATAATTAGTTTTCTTTATGCTGAATTGCCCACATTTTTAATATTTTTTAAAAATGAGGGCAATCAGTACCAAACTACAAATTCTACTTTTTATAATAAATTACAATTTTTTAACCTTTTAAAAAAAAATAGTGTTTTAACATACTACTTTCAACTTATTTTAGATTGTCTTACTCGAATAAAATAGAATTTTTCTCATTAATCTTTAAATGGTTTTAATCACCAAAATTGTATAATTTCCATGCATATCAAAAAGAAGCATAAAATTTGTTTTCCTTATGCTTTATTTCACACATTTTTAATATTTTTTAAAAATGTGTGCAATAAATACCAAACTACAAATTTTACTTTTTATAATAAATTTAGTTTTTTAACCTTTTAAAAAAAAAATTTATCTTAACATCCCAGTTTCATCTTATTTTTCGATTGTCTTACTCAAACAAAAAGATAAAAAGGAATTTTTCTCTTTGTTCTTTAAATTTTTTTAATCACGAAAATGTTATAAATTAAAAACATTTTTAAAAAAAAAAATTTAAAATTTACAATTTTTTTTCCTTTGTGCTCTTTAAATAATATATAAATCTGTATCATAATTGAGCCCTTATGAAAGTCATTAGAATAATAATTATATGGAAGTATTATAGTTTAATTATGTGTAGTAAATATCTTTTTACCAGTTATATATTTTGCTTGATATTGATGAAATTTAAACTGTTTCAATATTCAAAATTTCATGTTAGCTTTTACGTTGTATTAAGAAAAGTAAAAATTAAAATTTCCTAGTTAAAAACTTTTTTATGTTCTACCTTTTTTATATATTTTTTTAATTTTATTCTATTGTTACATTTCAGCATTCCAAATCTAGAAAGAGAAATTATACGAAATAAAGTCAGAGTTGTAATAATAGATTCTATTGCCTCATTAGTGAGAAAAGAATTTGGCGGTGAACAGTTAGGAAGTTTAATTCAACGAAATAATATACTTATGGAGCAAGCTGCTTTGTTAAAAAATTTAGCTCAAGCTTATGATATTGTGGTAAGTCATAAATGTATAAATGGTTATTTTGCTGTAAATTATGACTTTTTCTTTAATCATATGTATGTACTGAAGGGAAAAAAAAAACAATTTCTATTGATTTGTAATGTTTACATGCTCTTCTTTCCTTATCAGTTTAGTTTTTTTTTTTTATGAATGTCTTTCCTCAATACGTTTATTATCAAAATATAATTGTAAAAAAAAAAGCTCTTTATTGATTAAAAATTGCTCTAAATATCCCAAACATTTATTCTACCCTATGAAAAAGATTCAGGACGGAAAAACTTTAAAACAAATATATTCATTGTAAATTTGTTTGTACAATTTTAAATAATTTATTGCAAACTCTTTCAAAATCAATAAAGCCAAATTGCTTTCACTAAGAGAAATTTTTGATGAATTCTCTAATTGTTTTCCATTTAATTTCTTAATATTATGTCAGATATTTTTATAATTGATTAAAAAAAAATATCCCTATTACCAAAAAACTTTCATACTAAGTCCAGTTTTCTTATGTACTCTTTAATTGTTTATCATTTGCTTTTTGAGAAAATGTTACAATTAAAACCAAATTTTCTTGTTAAATTTTGCATAATTTGACTATCAAAATCTGCTATATTTGATTCAGTAGTTTTCTGACGAAGTTGAACTTATTTTAAAAACTTCCTTGTATAGTAGAAAATTAAAATTTTTAACACAATCAAACTAGTTAATGGAATTGTTTTATTTGATTATTTAAATAATGTAAAAAATATTTATATTTTCTTTTGCATTGTAGCCTTAATATTTGATTTCATTGTACCCTTTCGTAACCTGCTGCACCCATGCTATAAGTTACACTCAAAGTCTTTTTATTTGGCATGCTAACTTCTTCCAAATTAAAAAGAACTTTCCGTTTATGCTAACTGTTTATTATTATTTTGTAGTTGAACTAAATATTCAGAAATTCGAACATGCAGAAATTTGCACTGTTTTAAAATTATTCCGATTATCACATGCGTTATAACCATCAGATATTTATTCAGATTCTACTTTATATTTGTGTGTGAAAGAAATTGTCCTAAAATAGATAAACCTCTTTAATCTAATAATCAAAAATTTTTTTCCAGCATCATTTAGTTATGTAAACAATTTGTTTCCCCTTTAGTTTGTAAAATGAAAACTCAAAACTTTTCATTTTTCCAGATATTTTTAACTAATCAAATCACCTCCCATATTGCAGAACTGGAATCAGTTGCTATGGACATAGCAGAAGAAGATGAGAATATTTCAAGTGCCTATGCTGGTAATAAAAATAAATTAATACAAATAATTTTTCTATGTTTATTTGATTATTGTATTATGTATTTTAATACTATGGTCTCCAACCCCTAGACTGATATTGGTTTATGGTTCAAATGGTACCTGGCAACCAAAGGAACATTAAATTATTTCCATTTTATTTATTGTGATGTATTTCTTTCGGGTTTGTTAGACTTTCGATTGACGAGAGGTTAACTGGGAGCTGATAGGCGGCACCAATATCGTGCATGTTATTGTATTTTATTTTGAGGACATGTGTAAATACAATTAAATTAAATTTTTTTTAGTCAAAACAATCTAAAATCTGGACCCCCTGCGAATAGCTTTAAAATTACATTGACCTGTTCTTGGAGAAAAAAAGATTAGAGATCACTGTTTCATTATTTTTCTAATTATTTTATTAAATAATATTTATTAAAATAATTGGAATTTTTATTAAGTAATAGTTTTAGAAAAATGTTGGAATTTTTATTAAGTAATAGTTATAGAAAAATGTTCATTGTTAAAGCTTGAATTTTCATAATTGATATTATCCCTTATATTTATGCATTTTTCTTTTAAGGTCAACAATAATGATCAAAATTTTTGTTAATTGAAAAACGATTTTTTTTTCATAATGTAAACATGAATTATCAAAAATGCACATGAAAAAAAATTTTTAATCTACAAACCATCACAGTTTCTTACTTATATGGATTAAATACATGTTTCCCTAAGTTTTTAACCAGATAGCAACCTATATGGTGCAACTGTGTCCTTATACAGTTTATGAAGAATGCCTATTTGTTTGTAGCCCTAAGGAAAGAAGAAAGAACTTTTCACTTTAAAAAAAATTTATTTAGATTTGCCACATAGTCTTTAAACTATCAGAATTTTCTTTTGGTATAAGTTGATAGTTCAGAATACATCAAATTTTTGTTTTAACATAAATTACATGAAATTCAAAAAATAATTTTGGAGCACTTCTTATTAAAAAAAAAAATGGTGGAATGATCAAAATTTGGTGTTTAAATTTTTTTCAATAAACAATGTTGAAAAAATAGTAGTTGAAAGTATTTTTACTTTCATACTCTTTGTGCATTAAATTTCTTCCTGACCTTGAATTCAAACTGATACTTTAATCTTAGTGTGCATATTTTTTCCCTCTCATTTCTATTTAATTTAAACATACCTCTAACTTCAACATTGCAATGTTTTAGCTAATATTTTTCCAGTGCTGTGGTTGCAATAAAAAATACTATTTTCACAATTAATATATTCTTTTTTTTTCCCTCATTGTCTGATAATTTTATAAAATATTGTTTATAATATCATATCATTTATAACAACATGAAAATTCTGCTTCTCTTATTCTCAATTTAAACTCTCTTCTTTTTAAAACATACTTTTTTTTCATATTTTTTTTTTAACTTTATTTGTAGTCAATAACTAAATGTTTTAAATTTGTATTTACCTATTATTTCTATCCCAAAATTACATTGTGTAAAAAACTAGTTTATAGTTTTAGTCAATAAAGAAAAACTATCATGTTTGCATCTATTTAGAATTTTAGATTACTTTTTTACTAATATGTTTATTTTTATTTTTTTTTGTAACTTGTAGATATAGAAAAATTGTCTATGTAATTTGAATGAATTGTAAAAATTTTATTGCTGATATTAAATTTTTAAGCAATTCAAAAAAAAATATGAAAAAAAGTTTATATCTCTATCAGCATTATTTAAAGAATAATTGCCATAAAATTTGTCTAACTCAGAGGTTAAAAATGCTATCAAAAACTATTTTAAGAAAGAAAAAAAACTGGATTTTCCAGCAAAAGCCCATCTTCTCTCTTTCATGGTATTTACATGTTATTTGAATTCCTAATGGTCTTTTCAATTAAAAATAAAGCTTTGAAGTGAAAATAGTCATTATGATAAACTGTGCATTTCTAATGATATTCTAAAAATCATTAAGATTTTTACAGCTTGATGTACCAGAGTTATTAATATATTTTTTTGATTATTTGTAGTATTAATTATAGAAAATGTTCTAATTATTATGTAAGCAAATGAGTGCAAAGAATTTTAGCAGTGATCATAGCAACTATAAGGCAAAAAAAGTTTTGAAAAATATGCAAAAAATTAAAAAAAATGTAGAAATTTTCCAAGTTAAATTTTTTTTTTAAATTTAAAAACAAACTGAACTATATTTTTAATTTTTGGAAACAAATTATTAATTAAAGCATAAGACATTTCAAAAAGCTTTTTTCAACATTTAAAGCTAAAACATTTTAGTGTGTGCTTTATTCATTTTTTTTTTTTTTTTTTTTTTTTTGCTTTAGTTTACATAGCACCAAGTATTACCCTTTACTTTGTTGGAAATTATTGATCGTTAATTAAATGTGCATATAAAGTCTCCGAAAAATTTTTTGTTTATTAAAAAAAGAAATTATCCTGCTGGTAATGTGACCCTTTAAGAGGAAAAAAAATCAAACGTAATTCTTTTTTAAAAACATGCTGTAAAATATATTAGGAAAAAAAAAGAATAAACTTGCAAATACTACTTCCATCATTTAATAATAGGGTAACTACAGTAAAATAATTACATTGAATGTTAAAAAATTAACTCAATTTATCAAGAACAAAAATAGCCTTTTTACATGAGCCATTAACTTATTTACTATTTTAAGAAGATGTAGTAATTAAAAAAGTCTTGAATTATAGATATTTGTTATTTCAAAACTTCATTTTCCAGAGATATTTCAAACCTTTTTATCTCAACACCCATCAACAATTTGAAAAAAATTGCTAATACATTAGAATACATAATTTTAAGCTCATAAAAATAATAATAAATTTCATAGTAAAATTAAAAATTTATAGAAAAATTGGTTTGTTGCATTTCTGCAACAATGTAAAAAATAAGATGAAGATTCAAATAATAAAAATTTATAGAAAAATTGGTTTGTTGCATTTCTGCAACAATGTGAAAAATAAGATAAAGATTCAAATAATAAAAATTTTAAAATTTGATTCAATCATTTTAAAAATTTCGACTTAAGTAATATTTCTGAAACAAGCATGTGACACTTTTTTAGCAACAAATTGAACTTCAATTCTAAAAATCATCTCAGTATTTTGCCCTTAAATAGAAAAAAGTTGAACAATGTATATTAAGAATAATGTTATAAGATTGCAATGATTGTCAAAGTCGTCTTTTAAACCTCACGTAAAATACGCATGATTTTTGTGCCTGTTGCAGATGTTTTAACAGCATGGTGACATAAAGGGTGACATGGTTTTAAAAATTGAATAATTACAGAATTTCGATTTTTTTTTATCATAACATTAAGTTGTATTTTCTGTCTGAAACTTTCCTTTAATTAGAAGCATTAAGTTCTAATTAGTAATATTTAATTACAACGTTTAACAGAATGTAATATCTTCAAATTAGCTGTTCATAAGAATTGAAAATTCAATAAATTATTAATTTTTGAAACTCTGTGCTAGAAGCTCGTTCAATAAATATTTATTTACAATATTTCTATTTATGCTTTCTCTTTTGCATACCTTTAATCACAATACAACTTTATCAGTCCAGTTTGTTAAATAATATTGCAGTATTGTTAATTAATTTTTCAGCTATTGCCTCATTAAGCAAATTCATGAAAGAAAATTATCAATTTTATGATTTTTTGAAGTCTTTCTCATAACAGAGTGTAATTTTGAGTAATAGAATAATTCATTTGTAGATGTGATGTTGAAATTTGGTGAAAGAGTATCAGCTCAAACTATAATTGCAGCAATTGATCTGAAATTGTAAATTTGAACAACTTTTATCTCCGGTTTGTCAAAATTATTAGTTATCGACAAAACATTAACAAAATATGTTTTTACTGCAGAAAAATATTTTTTTTCATTATTATTATTAAAATGAATTTGATTTTAAAAAAATTTTAACTTCATATAATTTCTAAATTTTTTTTTTCCTTAGTTTAAACTTTAAAATTTTTATTACAAGAATGAAACAAAATTTTTTTAAAGCTAAACATAGCTGAAAATATCTTAAATGTATTAAAAAACTTTTATCTTGAATTAGTAAATTAACTAAAATTAATATAAGTGTTTAAATTTTTTATGCTTTGAAAAAAATTCGCAGCAATATAAAATTTTAAAACGCTAAAAAGGATGATAAAAGTTAAATGAATATAAATATATCTCTGATTATCTTTAGAAATACTCCATAATCCCTTGTTCTCTACAAGATAGAAATATAATGCAGTCATTGTGGCTGTAAATAGCAAAAATGATAATGAGCAAGTATTTTATAATAACCCTGTTGTTAAAACTAATAATTTCCTTTTATTCATGGTGCGTAGAGTTTTTGAAAAGTGCTTAAAGGTGCTTATTTTTGATTTTATTTTCTAAAAGCCTTTAAAAGTGCTTTTTTTAATGGGTGTTTTTAAAAAGTGCTTAATTTTCCCTTTTCGAAAATAATATTTATTTTCTTTACCATATCGATTTTCGACATGTATTGTTCAAAAGCGTGCTTTACACATTGTTCTATTAAACGTTTTCACAATAAATTCAACCACAATCTATTTCGGCGTCCCGTCGGCCCGTAGCGCATGAAAGTGCCAATCATTTTACATATTTGACGAAATACTTTTGGATTCGTATGTGAATATACTGAGCTGGGCTCGGTGAGATTCTTGCACTCTCATGTGCAACTCTGCTGCATTTTGCAAGATATTCTTGATTTCAGGCTTCATTTTCCACCCTCAGATATCGAATCGAAAAACCTCTTGATCTTTTTATAATGGTTAATATAATCAAGATAAGAGTTCTTTGTCAGAAACTGGTTATTTTATCATTATCATGTGAAGTCTTTGAAAATTACATTGCATTTTGTTAATATATGTAGTGCTTAAAAGGTGCTTATTTTTTGTTGAAAAATTTGGCTATGCACCCTGTTATTGTTGCATTCTTCACATGCAATCTACATAAAAAACGACAAAAAGTACTGTTTTCCGATTAAAATAAAATTAATCTAAGGTTACTTGCTAACTTTAAAAACTTGCTATCTACTTAAAAATCACAGGTAAAAATGTAGTAGTTGCCTCAAAAAATATGTTTTTATTATGATCATTTCACACAATTTATGCTTTCTCTAATATCTATGATTGTGTGTAAGTGTTATGTCATAATGAAATTCTTGTACTTTACATTGAATTATTTAAAACACTTATGACCATTGTTTCTTAAAAAGGGGAGAATAGAAATTCTATTACGAAGAATGTGGCTGTAAATAACAAAAATGATAATGTACAGATATTTTATGTTAAGCCTGTTAACAAAAATAACAATTAAATTTACTTTTACTGTTATTTTCTTGTGCAAGTTAAAAGAAAAAAACATTTCAATTTACAAGATAAAAAATAATAATGTAAAATAACTGACTGGCTTTTTTTTTAAAGCTAGCTAACCACTTAAAATGAGAGGCAAAATTACACTAGGTGCATCATAATTACAGTCGTCCCCACT
The DNA here is from genome assembly GCF_982258835.1 of Parasteatoda tepidariorum. NCBI lineage: Eukaryota > Metazoa > Arthropoda > Arachnida > Araneae > Theridiidae > Parasteatoda > Parasteatoda tepidariorum. Next base: position 34,313,092 of record NC_141764.1, on the reverse strand, counting down.
TAACTCCATATTGGATAATCGAATAACCTGCTTATACAAATAAAATGTAACGGAACCAAATTATTTTATATGAAACTAATGTTCAATTTCCTCGTTTAGAAGAGATGAAATTAAAAAAAATATATTTCTTTTTAAAAAAAATTCCACCAGCTAGAATAGAATCTCTATTTTTCAGTTAAGAAGAAAAGAAAACAATAGGTGGTCACTTCAATAGGGATTTCCTGTTCATTTGTTGCTATACCAGGTGTTAAGGGTATAGTTTAAGAATTAATCAAATCTTGCTGGCAGTTTATACAATAGAGTAAATGACTGGAGTTTTACCCCTCTTTGACTTACCTTCTTCAAGAAGCAGAAGGGGAAAATCAAATTTTGATAAATTGACTAATTAAACGGGTATAAGAACAGTCTTTAATGCTCTGATTTTAATCATTTATGCTCAGTGTATGCTATCTCTAATACTTCTACTGTTATATAGGAGTTATTGAATGAAAGAATTCTTGCACCTTAAATAACAGTGAATTTTATTGAAAACACTAATGATCATTGTGGTATTGTATACCGCATATGAATATTTGTTTATAACGTAAAATTATTTCGTTACATATAACCTTGGCAAATTAATATACATATGTTAAATATTTGGCTCCCGCTCAGAAAGATACAATGGAAATATTACCTTGTCATACCCAAAGGCTTTAATTCGAATGTTATTGAGTATCTCGATTTTAGGGATTTGGAATATGGGTAATGGCAAGCTACAATTGCCCAAGTTAATATTTGATTCGAATGGTAAATAATGGTTAACTCGTTGTGGATTTTTAGATTTATGAATATTTATTCGAAAAAGCCAAAAGACACCATACGAGACATTTTTTATCTATATTTTGAATATTTAAAACTACTTTTTTATTTAAAATTTTAGTGGGCAATGGAATATAACTGCTCGCGCTCGCTTAACGGGAAATATTTAGCACTGGATACTTCCATAAGATCAATAAATTGGAGTATCCAACCTGAACCATTGTTACAAAATGTTTCAAAAGCACCATGAATTTTTAGAAAACCAGTGTTGATATTTACCTCCAGACCATTTTCTAATAGCTAGATGTAGCAGTTGCTTCTAAAGCAGGGGGTTGGGTACTCAGGTATCCCCTCTGAGTTTTTCCTACTACATAATGTCTTTACAACAAGGTAGAATTTGATGTTTCCTTTTTCTCACACTTCAGCTCTCAGTTTTTCGTTGAGTTTAGGACGCAACTTCTCGAGGAATCAAGGAATATTCGCTAGGAGTTAAAAATGCGGATGAAAAAACACCTAACGCTGGTGATGATGAAACTCTTTTGGATTATGATGCCTCACTCAACTTCCTCTTTAAATGAAAGGAACCTTGTGTGAGCAAGCAGTTCGGATTTATTGGAAAATTTCGAAGGACATTGATCACATTGGTGAACCTGTATGGAATTACAGTAATGAATACACAAATTAAATAGAACATGTTTAATTCTGTGTTATTGAAATATTGAAATTATACTTACATTCTTAGTTGTGCAAACTTTATTTTTCACATGGTGGTTCATGTTATATTTCCGCGAGAAGGACTTTTTGCATTGAGGACAATTAAACTCCTTAATTTCATCAGGAATTTTACTGTGTTGTATATAATTGTACTTTCCCTAAAATAAAAACAAATTATGATTGATTAAAATTTTGTTAGTCAATAAACTTATTATTACTTTATTTTATGTAAAACTAAATTTGTATAAATCATTATTTGTTTTTATTTTAGGTTTGTCCTATCTGCTGTAAATTTTTCAGCCGGAAGTACAATTATATACAACACAGTAAAATTCATGATGAAATTAAGGAGTTTAGTTGTCCTCAATGTAACAAGTCCTTCTCGCGGAAATATAACATGAACCAGCATGTGAATAATAAAGTTTGCACAACTAAGAATGTAAGTATAATTTCAATAACACAGAATTAATCATGTTCTATTTAATTTGTGAATTCATTACTGTAATTTCATACAGGTTCACCAATGTGATCAATGTCCTTCGAAATTTTCTAATAAATCCGAACTGCTTGATCACACAAGGTTGCTTCATTTAAAGAGGAAGTTGAGTGAGGCATCATAATCCAAAAGAGTTTCTCCATCACCAGCGTTAGGGGTTTTTTCTTCCGCATTTTTAACTCCTAGCGAAGATGCTATGTTTGACTTCAATTTATTCTTCGAAGAGATGCGTTCAAAACTCAACGAAAAACTGAGAGATGAAGTTCGAGAAAAAGGAAACATCAAATTCTACCTTGTTGATGTAAAGACGTTATGCCATAGGAAAAACTCAGAGGGGATACCTGAGTACGCAACCCCATGCTTTAAAGCAGTGATTATTAAACTTATTTCTTTTACCGCCCCCTTTGAAAATCAATTATTTTTCAGCGCCCCCCCCCCCCCCATTTTTTATACACCCCTAAAACTTAAAAATTATTTGCAATATTTAATTTTTAAATTTTTATTGTTTGTAATATTTAATATTTATAATATATAGAAATAATAAACGATGTTGACAATAAGTGAACTGTTTAGGCTTACTATACTATTTGACACTGGACGGTAATGGGATAATTGTAAAAAAATATTCTAACACAACTTTTTGAACAATAATTATATACGTATTTCCATTTTATATAAAAATGATGATTCTTACATCAGTAATTTCTTATAAAATGCTAGGAAAATGCTGTAAAATGCCCTTATGTTAAAAACAAGAAAGAAAGTAAATAAAATTTCAATTTATGTTAGTTTACGTACATATAATATTTTAAAACTCTGCATGGTAGTTTTTTTCCTAATGTTTAAAATAATTTCTGGTGCAATGTAATTAAGGTAAAATTGCTCTAATTTTTTAACTATCATCGATCATGTTTCTTTATCTATCCGCAGAAACTTGTTACAACTAGATTGCGTACGATGTGCGGGCTATCCTACGAAATCTATATTAAGTATTTTAAGTTTTTATAACATCTTACAGGGTAGAAATATAAACTAATTATTCGTTATTGTGTAGTAGGTGGGTTTTAATTTTAGTGAAATTTAAAATACTATATAAAGTAAATGAAATTACAAATTATACATCGCCCCCCTAACCCACATCAACACCCCCCCCCCCATTTTTTCTGGGTCCCTTAACGCCCCCCTCTAGGTTTCAAACGCCCCTAAGGGGGCGTTATCGCCCACTTTGAGAAAGACTGCTTTAAAGCAACCAGTTGTTAGAAAATGCTCTGAAGGTAAATATAAACACTGGTTTTCTAAAAATTCATGGTGCTTTTGAAAAGTTTTGTAACAATGGTTCAGGTTGGATACTCGAATTTATTGATTTTATGGAAGTATCCAGTGCTAGATATTGCCCGTTAAGCACGAGCAGTTATATTCCATTTCCCACTAAAATTTTAAATAAAAAAGCAGTTTTAAATATTCAAAATATAGATCAAAAATGTTTCGTATGGTGTCTTTTGGCTTTTCGAATGAATATTCATAAATCTCAAAACCATTATTTACCATTGGAATCAAATATTAACTTGGGCAATTGTAGCTTGCGAGTACCCATATTCCAAATTCTTAAAATCGAGATGCTCAATAACATTCGAATTAACGTCTTTGGGTATGACGAGGTCATATTTCCACTGTATATTTCCGAGCGTGAGGATGTTGAATGCTGCAAATTACTTTTAATTTGAAACGCAAAATCATTATTGCCTCATTCGAAATTTCTCTCGTCTGATGGGTGATGCCACTAAACATAATCCTAAAAGCTTCTATTGCTATCGATGTCTTCATCGATTTGCAGAAGAATAGACCCTTAAAAAACACTTAACTTTTTGTAAACATAATTCCCCTCAAAATATTAAAATGCCTGATGATAAAGATAAAATTGCATCTTTTCATAATATTAATTTTCAACATCCCATTCCCTATATAATTTATGCAGATTTTGAGTCTCTCATTAAGAAAATTGATAGTTGTCAACCTAATCCTTTAGCCACATATACAGAGAAAATGTCCATTCATACACCCTGCGGTTATGCTTTTGTAATCGTAGGACCTGATGGAAAAACTTACAAACCTGTTACGGTCTACAGAGGATCTAATTCTGTGGACCACATTTTGGAAAACATACTAAGGGAAAAGGAGGAGTTGGCAACTAAATTAACAACAATAGTCCCCATGGGCTTTACCCCAGGAGACAAGGAGGCATTTCGTTTTGCCTTGAATTGCTGAGTGTGTGATCAACCCCTTGGTGATGACAGAATTCGTGATCACGACCATCTCACAGGAGCTAGACGTGTACCCCTTCATCGTTCTTGTAACTTAAAATTTAACTAAAAAAATTCCAGTTGTTTTTCATAATTTTAAGCATCATGATGCTCATCTCATTATGCAAGGTTTGGTGAAAATTAAAAATCATAGTTTTAATGTAATTGCCAACAGTATGGAATAATATATTTCTTTCAGCATTGACAAATTGTATAACAAAATTTAAGTTTCTCTAAATTTCATCGACAGTTTCCAATTTATGAATACGTCATTGGAAAAATTAGTAACACATTTAAGTTTCGATCATTTTAAAAGAAAATATTAATCATCCTTCTCTAAGTCTACTTCTTAGGAAGGGTATATATTCAAGACCGTAGCCAGGATATTTTTTCGGGGGGGGGGGATATGGTAAGAAGCAAGGACAGTTTCAGACATGCAAAGTAGGGGGAAAACATTGTAACAAATATTGTTTATTCTGTTTGCAAAAGTTAAACTAGTAATTAAAAAATATTACATAATAATTATTTTTCAATTAATATTGCATAATAATTATAATCAATTTGTAAACAAAGTTTACAAAGACATGCGGCGAAAAATTGAAGAAAATTTTTCGATTACTTTTTTAGGACAAATCGGAATATCCCGAAATATGCTTAATAAAGTTAGCTCTGTTAGCCTTTCTACTTTACTAGCATTTCTTATCGCTGTTTTTATGCTTTTAAGAGTAGAAAAAGTTCTTTCTGCAGTTGCTGTGGTGATGGGCAACGTAGCCAATATTGATAACAAGCAATAAATGTTTGGAAAAAAGATACTGTCGCATTCTTCCATTGCTGAAAATGCCGTGTCTGGTCTACTAAGGGGTTTACGCAGGTTCCACTTTGATGCCCATACTTCCATTTCTCCCATGAGGTTTTCGATGTTAATGAAATCTGCGTAGATTCAGAAATTGCATAAATTAATATGCTGAAAAACAATTGATTTCGGGGTAGGAGTCTAACTGAAGGAAAGATGAGCCACAAGGTCAAGTGAAGTTGATGCCCTAGCGAAGGTGGTGTACTGGGAAAAAGTTTGATTCGATAGTTTTTGTTTTTCTTTTTACTGAGAGGCTCAAAGAAAGACTAAAAAGTTTGAATCCCAAAACTTCGGGGGGGATTTGTCCCGACGCTCCCCCCCCTGGCTACGGGCCTGGTTTATATCCATACAAGTATACGTATGTCCTCAAGTATACGTATCCATACAAGTATACGTAAGTATATAAATTCGAGGAAGATACGCTGCCCGCTATAACTAAATTTTACAGTTCTCTTACTGGGGAAAGTGTATCTGATGAGGACTATCAACATGTCCAAACGGTTTGGAAATCTCTTAATTTAACTTCTTTGGGGGAATATCATGATTCATGTCTTTCAAAATTTTAGACTACTCTAAGTAGGTGATTGTGAGTGATGATCAGAGTTGAGATCGACAATCAATTCTATTTTGCTATAATTAGGCGATAAATTTCAATTTCAAACCATTGAATTTGTATTGTCTTTAGACATAGAATACCCGTTGAAATATGGTTCTTTTTTGCAGGAAAAATTTTTAATTTATGATAATTTCTGTTTGGCAATAATGTAACACTAAATTCCATCGTTCAGAAAACAATTGAGACTCATGATGTCATCCAGCACAAAACTTCAGTTAAAATTTTAATGTTCTAGTTAGTGTCTAAGTGTTCGGAATTCTGATAAATTCTCTCTAATGCTAATATTGAAAAAGTTCTGCTTGTAGCGGTAGCGGTTAGAAGACATTTGGAACTTGAATTGCGTTACATGGGTACAAAGTTCTAGATTAGATTTGAATGCTTATATAGTCAGAGAGTAGTTAAATTTAGAGTTTAAAATTCTATCGTCATACGCACGAAAGCGAATATATAATAACTGGTTAAAATAGAACGATTTATGTACTCTTAATCCATTGAAATGTTTGGTAACAATACCATGCAATATGACAATCTAAGATTGCGATTTTCAATCAAAATATATAGGATTGGGGAGAAAAGGATCTAAATAAGATAAGGAGAAACCCTAAACTATAAAATTTTAACCATAACTCGTTTGAATTTAATGGTTAGACTTTTTTTTTAATTTTATAAGTTAATAATTATTATTAAAACGATATTATTAGAGTGTTAGCTTCATAAAAATACCATATGAAATTTGAAAATCCGCCCCTACAGTTCAACCTGGCCGTACAGGGGTACAAAAAGATAATCATTGCATCATTGAAATTATTCATTTTAAAAAATGCTGAACATTTTTATTGGAAATTTCAAAAAAGGGAATAATAAAATATTTAATATTAATGTAATTCTTTTTTTAATATAAATATAAAAAATTATGTTACTATTTGTGGACTTTTTAATGATCCTTATATTTATATTTTATTTACATTTAAACATTCTTAAGCCTAATAAAGTGTGGCCTTGAATTCTTATCTCTTCAGTTTCTGAGCTGGGTGGAGTTAGAAGAACAAAAAACAACTTATCAAGTATCATAGAAAGTCTAAACCAAATGTTTATAAGTAATTTTACATTGCATTGTTTTAAATAAAGCTGTAAGATGTTTTCCTTTTTAAAAAAAAATAATAGAAAAAAAAGGCCATTTTAAGTTTCTTTGTTCTCATCAATCTCACTTAATATTAAAAGCGAAAGTTAAATGCAGCTGCAAAAGGCGGAAACAGAAAGTACAGAAGTAAATAATGCCTAGTAGCATTAAAAATATCAAATTATGAAGAAAAGAAAAATTGAAACAGCTTCTAGTTGTTTTCTGGCCTTGATCTTGAATCATAATTTATATTGACTCTGGTCTTACGTACCCTTTCTTTTTAAATGCTCTAGAACTGAAAAGTTCTGATGAAGTGTCCTCCCTGTTCTTATAGGTGTTCCTCCACCTGTCTGTTCTGAGAAAAAGGTGAAGTTACATGGTGGGAATGCGGATCACGTAGTTCCCGCCCTAGGAAACACGTGGTCCCACTGCGTGAACACCCGGCTGGTTGCCCAGTTTTTGGACTCCTCTGTACGCCAGGTGATTTTTTTTTCTCTTCATAGTAATCGTTTTCTACATTTTTAAGACCCTGTTTAAAAATTGTAAGAGAATTAGTCATTATTTGCTCATGTTATGCTTTAAAAACACAACATAGAACAGTGGAATCCCGCTAATTCGAAGTTACTAAGACCATTGCCTGTTCCTGCTATACAAAATTCCCATTGCGATTGCTCACGTCCCACAATTAATTTTTTTGCCTACGTTGTAATTAATCTATTCTCTCAATCTGCGTTTTCCAGTTTAGTTATCGCTATACATTGGAATTCCGACGCTACATTAGAAGCAAATCATGCCGTTAGGTAATCATTTTCCTACGATATATCGCGCATCTTATTACGCTAGAAGGGTTATTTCCCATGATAAACAAATTGCCAACACCTGAGGGTCATATTTTTCACGACGGTTTATCGCCCTCGTATTTATGTAAATTATGACTCTTACATTTTTTTCAATGATAACAGATAGCCTTTTTTACTTTTACTTTCTCTTTAACCATTTTCTTTGTCCCTAACATGTTAGAAACCCTGTTAATTTTGTTATCATTGAATTCGTTATCGAATTTTGAAAAAGTATATACACAAACGTTTGAGCTAACTATCGATAGCTATCCAAATAATTGAGCAAATGATTAATACAGTATCAGAATTTCTTTCCAATTTTGAATAATAAAAGTACGTACAAACATTTTTAAGGAAACGATTCTATGAGTGGCACAAGCTCTGAATCTATCCAGTTTTCAAATTTGAAAATTATTCGTTGTTTCTCAATAGTCGGTCCGTGGATTAATATTATATAATCTGTATTATAATTAATATAAACTAGTGGGCGGCCCCCCCCTGCTCGCTAACGCTCGCCAACCCCCGAAAATTGCTACGCAATCTTATATGGTTCGCTTCGCTCGCTACTAACTTAGGTGCATTGCAAATGCACAAAATTCTAAGAATTCAAAACAATCATTCAAATCCATATAACAACTTTTTTTTTTTTTTTATATCTTTTTAGTAAATACTAAGTCATTAAAATAAATTTTAATTCAAATAAATGACATTTAATTCGTTAAACCTATTAGAAATGTGCTATAGTATAAAATCTTAAAGCGTAACAGCACGACTGAGACTCATTTTTCAATGAATAACTAATAACAATAATAAAACAAGTAAATTCGTGATATAAATCAAAAATCGTCAAATAAATGCTTAATATATAAATTCGTGAAAAAAAGCTCTTCGACAAAATACTAAAATAGAGATCTATCGACAAAGACTACTCACTTCTGCCTAGCTTAATAGTATGAGATTGCCGCAGCTGATAGGGTCAATTTCGGAAGAGATCACATTTAATGAGAATGCTCTCTCTAGTTATTTCAGTTTTTAAAGGCGCTATATGTTGAGCCACCTCAGCTAGATTTGGCATGTGACATTTTTAGCGGCAATCATTAGTCGATTTTCTAGTGTTGCCGTTCGGGGAGTTGTAATGAGGCTTTTTTTTTGTCGCCGTGTAAGAGAAATATCTATATAGATTTTATGTAACAATAATGTAAGTTTCTAAATATTTTTCATTGCTGAAAGCATGTAAATGATGTCAAAAACAAACTGGTCAAAAAATTATTTAAGCGCCACAATTTTTTAATTGTTAAAATTTTGCCACTTAACCAACTTACTAATCTTTCGAGTAAATCTGGTTGTAAAAACATTGGTCTGAAACATTCATAATCCGGCATATCAATGAAGTTATTTGGGTAACGAATTATAGTACAACAATAGTTAGTAAGTTGCATAAAATTCTGATTCTTAATTTTACTTTGTACAATATTTTCCTTTAATGTATAGAGACAACAGCCGTAATTCGAAATTTAAAAAACACTATCAATAAAGAATACACCTGGCGAAATGTGTAACAATCTCCAATGAAAGCTGCGTCATAAAGATTTTTATTTCCGTGTTGGGAGAAGAAATGGCCCGAGGTGCCGAGTCATTTGTGACACGACCAATTTTCCAACAGGAAGCTGCAGCTGTGGTGGTCATACAGGGGGTATCCTCCTCAAAAACCACCCTATTTTCCAACATCACGTATCACCCATTCTCTCTAACAAATAGTCCTGACTTAGTTCCGCGTTTCTCGCTTACTCGACCGTATCGCCGCTGTCAAGAATAAAATTGCCCGATTAATTGTAAAATTGACTTGTTTTGTGTGTAATTTTGCCGCTATCTACTCACCGACCTCCCCCGACTTTTTTTTGTTCTGTTCTGTTCCGTTCTTCTATTTTCTTTCTTTGCCATTAACCAAATGTTGATCTTTTTTTTTTTTTTTTTTTTTTTTTTTTTGAATTTGTCATCTTGATCTTGAAACTGGATTGAAAATAACCACTCTCCACGTGGCGAATCAACAACAAAAAAAAACGCGACGATTTAAATTAAAATCAGGCCACTTATCCTTTTTTTTTTTTTTTTTTTTTTTTAATACCGCTATTTATATACAATGTCGTCACTAGGGTATAAAATTTTAAGAATTTAGTTCTCTGTTTATAAATAATTAAAAAATTTGTTAATTTTATATGATTACAGCTAAATGTGATGTAAACACTGCTTTTAACTTTGCTTCGCAACATTTACTATTCATTTATAATTGCTTACATCTTTTTCAGTTAATCATAGCGAAATCACCTGTTGCTCCCAACGCTGCCGTTCGTTTCTCTATTAACGAATCTGGAATCGTTTTAACAGGTAAATACAAAGGCGAATTATAAATATTTCTATTGATTTATTTAGCAAAATCCTTATGTTATTTTTCCTTTTAATCTTTTCTTCTCAGGAGATGATATTGAATTTATTAACATGTCGGATCCATTAAATAGAACTATTCAAACTAAGTACAATTTTTTAACTTCTGAAGTAACTGGAACTGGTACTGTATTTACTGCCTCTGCCACTTCAAGACAATAAAGAGAAGAAATACTATATGTGTCTAACTCATTACAATGTATTTTATAGTTTAATCAATCGATTTTAGTGTCATTGTTTTCACCATAGGTATTATTTAACCGTCACATTAATGTTCCATAATTTTACAAATGCAAAAAATTAATAAGATGAACGTAAAAATGAAAATGTGCAATTAAATATTATCTTTGAACCATCCAGTAGCAGAAGAAATTTCTATCTAAAATCGGTTGATGAAAAGATTTTTTTTTTTTTTCCTAATTTATGTTGCAGTTTTAAAAGTTCACTTTTTTTATAATTAAAAATTTTGTGACAAAGTTTTGTTGTTGTTTGTGTTATTTGCACTTATGTAGTTTTAATTTTTTTTTTCTAAATTAAAAAAACTAAACGTTTTTTAATCATGCTCATTAAAATAAACTAAAAATTTTTATTTTGAGTAAAAGCATTGAGTTTTCTTAAAACTTTTCTAATTTCCTTTTCAAAAGCATTTTACTAACAATTTATTTCAAACGCATTTAAAAATACAGTAGGGAACCGATTATCCGGAATGATCGGGACCATCGCTATTCCGGATAACTGATTTTTCCGGTTTTCTGAATCGGTACAAAAAGCCGCTTTTTTATTGTTAAACCCAACTAAAAAAAAATATTAGGAAATAATCTTAAAAAGAAGAAAAAACGATGAAGTAATACAGTAATGATTATTTCTAAAATGATGGTATGGTAAACATCTTTCAAAAAAGAAAGAAAAATCCTATAATCTTACGAGGAAAAAAAATTTTTTTTTCAAAAAATGGTGGGAAAATTTATCGAATTTCGTTCCGGTTTTTTGGTTTTCCGGTTTTCTGATTTCCGGATAACGGGTTCTGTACTGTATATATATTGTTGACGTTATCGGTGTTTATTCCTTCATGGTTTTGAGTAAGTAAATTGTTATTTCTGAAATTAAAGTTTTATCATTCACCAGTAGATGGCGACACTAATAGCAATGATGAGTTATCTCCCTATCCCATGAGACCTTATTTGCAGATTGAGACGGATAATATTTAAATTGATTCAAATGTAAAAATTGTAATCTAATGATCAATTTGAATTTCTAAAAAAGAAAAGAGAGCAAACCGTTTTGATCATTTTTTACTCCCCTGTCTTAATCAGAAAATAGGAAATTGGAGAGAAAAGGGATAATCACGTTGTATCTCAATAAATAAAAAATGAGTTAATTTGCGATTTTTAGTGAAGGAAAAACCTTTTTTCGGAGTTTTTTTTTCCACTGCAAGTTGCAACACTATCTCATATGTAACTGTTTTTTGAGTTTACAGTAATTTATATTTCCAAATGTAGGAAATTTTTATTTGTTTTTTATTTTCGGAGTTTCATCTTGTTTCTTTCCTGAAAAGCTGTTGAAACTTTAAAGATCCTGTTTGTAGTCAACTTCGCGAATTTATTGCACTTGAGAAGTGACTATCTAAGTTATTTACCCGCAAATAACATGATGGAAAAAGGGAGTAAAACAAAACAAAAAAAGTTCAAATTTTTTACTCAATCTTCTTTTTTTTTTTTTTTTAAAGCACTTCTCTCTGCATTAATTTTAAGTTTTTTTTTCCCCGCCATTTCAAAATTTAGTCTTCAAATTGAAAGTTTCTAAAAGTAGTTAGATGTCATTATTTTGCATTTTATTATTTCGTGCATATAAAGATGTTTCAAAATAATTTTTGCCCCTTTATCTTTTATTCTGTCACTTCCTGGTGACTTATTTTCCCAGCTAAGTTTCTTTTTCTTTGCAATTTTTTACGTAAAATATTATATGAAGTAGCAGAAAAAAATAGAATCGTCAGGTTGCAAAACCCAATAAGCAACTTATTTTTTTTTAAGGTAAAAATAACTTAAATTAGAAAATTAACAGACACACTATAACTTCTGTATTAAAAATACTTTCCGTAACAGATATTTTCACTTAGAGTAACTAAAATTTTGAATGGCATACTGAGTTTTTTTAACTATATGACTTAAATTCATGTGAATATATATTTAATACCTAGACTAGCATGACAATATCAAGATATGGTGATAAATTTTGTTCGCAGTGGTCAGGAAACAATTGAAACTTTTGAATTGATTTGAGCACTCCAGTTAGATGGAATTTTGATCGATGACTTTTTGACGATAACTATTAGTTGTAGCAGTCAGAAAACGATTGAAACTTCTATTACAATTAGAAACGGATCTCTAAAGATTTGAATGAGGCTAGTTGGAAAAAAAGTTTACATTTCATTGCTAGATCAAAGCCTCGTCGGTCCGAAATTGTGTTGAATAGTTAGTAAAATAATAACATAAAATTACATTTAAAAACTCAAAATGGACATTTAAAAAAAGTTTATTTAAATTAAACAAATTATGAATAAGATAGTCTTCATTACAATTAGCCTTCAATGTCAAATCTTAGACTTCTCCTTTACAGAGCTGCAGGGGAAATGTTTTAAATGGATAAGTTAAAAATAGCATTTTATGTAAAATAATAATTATTAAATAATTAGTTGTTACAGAAATCTTTATTTCTAACTGCAATTCGTTTAAAATTATCTTAAAGTAAGGTTTGTCTGTTTAATTTAAATTTATGACATATTTTATTGCAAAAGTAAATTACTTTAAAATGCAAAAACCTGACATTCGAATTAATTTTTGTTCCATTTAAACTTTAAAAAGAATGTTACTGTACTCTTTACTTTTATTTTTTAACAAATATTTAAAAAAAAAAAAGTACAGTCCTAAAAATAAACAAGTTTTACAGCAAATATCTAAAAACTGCAAAAAAGAGGGGAGTTTCATCACGAAAACAAGGGGAGGGGAACACCGTTTTCCTTAATACTCCCTCTCCTCCGACTGGTTTGTTTCGCATGTACTCATTAAGGTGTGAACTTTGCAGGAAAATTCAATAAGAACTTCATAATTGACTAAAGAAAGGGTATTTTATAAGTAAAAAAAGAAAGAAACCATTGGGGGTACACAGTTCCCTCAGATACTCCTTCCTCTACACCCCTGCTCCTTTCACATCATTTGATTCGCATATCTCACGAAGCTGCCAACTTGGCCAGAGAATTAATAAAAATGACATAATTTCTAAAACAAAAATGGTAATATTAGGAAAAAAGCATTTGGGATACACCGTTCCTCCCACGTACTCCTACTACACCCTACTCTTCCGACGTTTGATTCGCAAAGCTGCCAACTTTGCAAGAAAATTGATATAAGTTGCGTCATTTACAATAAAAGATGGAATATTAGTAAAAAAAACTTGGGGTGTACACCGCCCCGACCCTCAAGTACTTCTACTACAACCTTGCTCCTCCAACATGTTTAATTCACATCCCTCATAGAGCTATCAACTTAACCATCATTAGCCATTCATAATAGTTTTCTAGAAATGACGATTTCATATGCATGGCTACTTTTCTAAACCATTAATAATTAATTGCCCGGACAAATGAAAAAACAAACAAAAAGCCACAATGTATGTATGTATATTCTGTCTGCTATGAATGACATACACTCTCTCTCTTTCCCACGTGTTTAGCGTCACTTTCTTCAAGGGTAGAGAGATAAGGCGATTCCCACGCCGATGCAGAAGCCATCGGTAGCCATGCTGGTCGATTTGCATTGTCTTTTATGGCTGCCAAAAGTATCGATGTTGACGGAGTCTGCTTCATTCAATGCGGAATACAGCTTTGTTCTCTCTGCATGGCTGATGGAGCTGAACTGAAAGACTTCAATCTGCGTCGATTAGGGTGATAGTTTGTCCTTGGAGATCGCCCGCTCAATCGACAGATCTTCCATTCAAGGCGACACGTGTCGGAAACCCATATTTGCATTAAAAATAACCCATATTTACTACTGACTTAATTTTTGAACTCGGACGGAATCTTTTCCTTGATAGGAAAGCAGTGGGTTAGCCTTTCCTTTAATCGAATTATTACCACTGATTGATTTGTTGGAGAAATATTGTATGAAGTTATTCTGAATGCATCATGTCTTTATTAAGAATTGAAATTTATAAAATTTAATGGTGTTTCTAGATGTGTTACTGCCTATAGAAAACTTGCTTGTCGGTTTTAATTAATTTTAATTGGGAAATTATTGTGAGATAAATTTATTGGACGCTCAACGGGTATCAATCAACCCCGACAATATCAGTTAGATAACAAATTTTATTTTTTATTTACATACTTTTTTATTATTTATTTATCTTATTTATTTTTTCAGTGAAGTTTCAGTTCTTTCAAAAAATATGATTTGAAAACTTTTTTTTTTTTTCCAATGTAAAAAATTCCCGTTCTTTTTACGGACTTTCTCTGTATATTTGACGTTTTATAACCGTTTTATTGATAAAACGGTTTTTCTCTGTTTTTCATTCTAATCATTAACGGATTAAAACTGTAATTTCGAATTCTAATTCTTGTCCTTTCAGTTTTGTTTACCGTAGAATAACTCTACCTTTTTTAAAATCATTTTACGATAAAGATACATTTGATGATAAAGTATGATTAGACAGACAGCACAATACCTTTATGGAAAAAAAAAAGGGAAAAATAATGGGGTCGCTTTATCAGATATGGGTAATTCGAACTTCTATGAATTTTTCTCCAAAATTTTAAAGTAATAAAATGGTGCAATTTGTGGTTTTGAGAAAATATATTGAATCTACGCGTTTCTCACTTTTTAGATTTTTTTTAAAAAATTTAATCTTATTGCAGTTTTAAATTGATGAAAAGCTATTTGGATGACGCTAAAAATTTCATTGAACGTTAATTGCATTAAAATAAAAGATACTTATCAAAAGTTTAAAAACTAATGACTGTTTACTATTTAAATATCTTTCAAAACTTGTTGATTGCGGAATCACCCTGGCTTAATTTTGTGATAAAGAAAAAAAATTTAGAGAATCGGAAATGGGAGTTTAAAAGTGTGAGAGAGTGTTTCGATTAGAATAATAAAATAAAAGATTTACAGAAAAGAACTAACATAAAAAGATTAATTGAAGCTTTTTATATTACATATATATATATAAAACCTGGTAAAAATAATTAAATTTGTAAAACAAAATTTTTTCGCTATAGTATAGTAAGGGCTTGCAATTTGCTAATCTTTGCCGACAAGATAGTCCAAAATTAAGAATGTATTTAAATAATATTCCTACAATCCATTAGTTTTTATTTTATCTCTAAGGTCTTGTAAATTTAATTATCCCCAATAAGTAATTGTTTTTGTTCCTTTTTTTTTAAGATGATAGAAAAACGAAAATTATTTGTTAACATTTTCCTACAAAATGTAATACAGTTCGGTCTTTAATTTAATAAACATTGTTTCTTAATCTGCGTACAATATTTATCCATTTCTATTTTACCTTTGGAGTATAATACGCTGTTTATTTCTCTCTGAAACCGTTAACCAAATCGTGCAATGGAATAAATCTGTAGATAATCTTTTAAGATCCAGGTATAAAGGTAACTCACAGAGACAAATAAATGGCAAAACCTTCGTGATCAGCAACTATATATCCCGAATCCCGAGAAAACAGCTGAGAAAATCTCAATAACTGTCTGCCACTTAACCTTGAGAAAAGTCCCGCGCTTTTTTTCTTTCTTACAATTATTTTGCTTTGTTTATTTAATCCCTAGTTTCCACCCACCCTCTGATGACATTGAAATAAAGATGTCCTTCGCCATGAAAAGCAAATCATGTTTGTCTCATCCTCAAGACCAAATGGCATCGTTAAATGATGGCTGTCTATTTTTGGCTACTTTTTTTAATCTCTGTTGGAAACACGGCGACATAGTTTGGCGACAACAGCTGACAATGGAACATTAAGAAAATGCACAACGCGACGCGACTTGTTGTAAATTTACACTACATCAATGAAATTAAGAGGAAATTTTTTATGATTCGACGGCAAGTTCATTCGAGTGTTATTTTTTTTTCTTCTAAAAATGTAAGTTAAAACTCATAAAAATGAGAGGGTTGTAAAAAGTACGTTTGATCTCTCGTACTGAGAGCACAACAGCAAATGTAAGTAGAATATATAAATTTATACAACGTATTGAAAAATTCATTCATTCGAATACACTTTTCCAAAATGGTAAGTTGAAACTCTTAAAAATGAGAAAGTTAATGAAACGTATTCTACGTAAGTTTTTCACGTGGAATTCGGAACACATCCTCATACATACGTAAAATATATAGGTTGATAGAACATTTAAAGATATTCGTTCGTTCGAGTACATTTTTTTAAAAATGTAAGTTGTAACTCAGAATAAGGAGAAGGTTGATAAAACATACGTAGAATATATTGGTTGATCAAATATATTGAGAAATTCGTTTATTCGAATGCATTTTTCTAAAAATGTAAGTTGAAACTCATAAAAATGAGAAAGTTGATAAAACTCATTCTATGTACGTTTGATTGTGTTCGCAATACAGCGTTTTTCATACTCGTGAGTTTTTCAACTCCTTAAATTTTCATCGGATTTAATTATATATTTTACAGCTTGTTCACGATTAATGTTGTTAGTATATTTCTTACAATAGAAATTGTAAATTTTTATCATCCTTTAATCAAGAAGTTAACGCTATTTAACCTTAGCTTTCAAGAGACTTTTCATTCAATGTACCACTATTTTTTGTTGAAAATAACTTTAACCAATAAAACTTTAATTAAACAAAAATCGTATACTATATGAATTCTATTTCCCAGTAATTATTCTAGAAACTAATTTCAAATTTTTTATTTTCATGAAGAAAAAAAATTCCTTAAAACAAAAAGTTCAATTCAATGAATTTTTTTCTATTTAATCAAGCAATTTATACTTTGTTTAACCTTAAGTTTTAAAATATTTTTCATTGAATATATTGAAAATTATTTTTTTTTGAGTCCTTATCTTCAAGAAAAAATTACATTTTGAATTATGCAATAATTTTACCCAATGGCAAAATTGGTCTTGGTTTGGATTTGATGGCATTCTCACACTTTTTAACTACAGTAATCAAGAGTAATAGTAAACAGTGCGCATGCGTCGCCATTGCATGCGTTGCTATGACGACCGCTGCTGTTAGATAATTTTTTTTATCATTCTTTTTTTTCACTTTTAATTTTGTTATGCATTAAGTTAGTGAGTTTATTTTTGAGTACTTCTTGAATACTTCTTGAGTTGTGAACAAAAGGGATTTTCATCATTTTAACGATTTATTGTTTTAATTAAGAATCAGAAATTCTAAGCTACAGTTCAAACTGGATCGTTTTCAATACTAATTCAGCTGAAGATCAGAAATAAAGAGGGTCCAAACTGATTGACACTGTCCCAAAAGTTAGAGTTGAGGCAAGAAAAAAAGCAATGCCAGGGCCTAAACTTACCGGGGCTGAAAAAGCCAAGGAACGTAGACGGGAATACCTTAAGCGTTACACACAAACGGAAAAACGAAAGGATTCCGTTCGCAAACGCAAGCATGAAGCCCGTTCCTCACTAAAGTACCTAAGTGGTTGAGAGAATCGAACCCTACCGAAGAGCAAATGGTGGCTATCCGAACCCCTTTCATGCAAATACGAGAACTGTTGATGATCAGTTAGGGATAAAAGGATCCATTGTCAACGTACCCAATGACTTGCACAAGACCGTGGCTGTCTTCCACGGAATATAAATGATTCATTCACTATTCATGTAAAATTTTAAAAAAAAGACTAGCTTTCAAATCATATTTCATGTATGATCCAACTTGTGAATCCGAAACGTGTGTATGATGCAGCTTACAATATCCTACAAACACCATTGTACCAATCCGAAAATTCTGTTCAGTCATCAAAAGAATTTACACAGAATGCGTCTGAGCTGCATTTAAATATGTCTGCGAAATTGTGTACCGAGCAGTTCAGGATAAACAGTTAAAGACGTCCAAGATGAAAACACAATAAAGTTGCTTTTCCAAAAAGAAATTAGAAAACGACCATTTTGCCAAAACCTGCCATTTTTTTTATATTGCTGTTTAAGTATTATGATTTTCTACAAATTCAGAAACGATTGAAATCTGTAAATGAGTAAGAAATAAAAATTATAATAACTACACTAGATTTATCTCATATTTAAACATCCGAGGATGATAGGGGGAAGAAGAAAAAAAACTTATTTTTGATGGATTTTCTTTGATGCATTAAAAAAAAAAAATTCTGTAAAAAAAAAGTATTAATGGATAAGATATACTACATAGTATTTTAAATAGACACACACTATCTGTTTCTCCTTGACGCAATGTCCTTCACAAATTCACGTGTTAAGGATATTAATTTAACAAACAAAAAAGTAATTGTTGCCCACGTGAATTGGCACATTGCCATGGCGGGAAAATTATTCCTGTTGTAGAAGTTTTTTCACGGCGTTAATGAAATAGTAAATAAAGCAAGTTTTTACAAAACTTTTCAATTTTTCAATTAAATTTGCAATTCAAAATTGGGAAATAGTAAACTGAAATTTACGATCAGAAAAAAGTATGATTAAATTTGTGTTGGAACAGTTTTGGCGCATTGCCATGGCGGGAAAACTATTCTCCTAGTTGTAGAGGTTTCTTTTTTACCTCGCTAATAAAATTAATTAAACTAGTTCCAAGGAAATTTTTCGATTTTCCAAATACATTTAAAATTAGAAAATAATAAAAAAAATTCGCAATCAGAAGATCGTAATGTAATTTGTGTTGGAACGATATTGGCACATTGCCATGGGGGGGGGGGGAATTCTTCTAGTTGTAGAATGTCATATACTACGTTAATAAAATAGTTAAAACAAATTTTAGGAAAACTTGAGTTTTCCCAAGAATTTTCGTTTTTAAAAAGTGTGTCTAAATTTGATATAGAATGAGATTACTAATAATAGAATCTCGTGTTGTTCGAAAAAACAGGTTTTACGCCATTCTTAATAAATTGTTGCATCATAAATTTCTTTATTAAACCTCCAATTGTTTCGATTTTTTATTACTAGGAATAAAGCTTGATTAACCTTGAAACTGATTCTTTAAATCGAAAGTTCATTTTTTAAACATTTATATTTAGCTTCAAAAAAAGCTGCCTTATGATTAGGTATAGTTTGTTCTTTTTGATACACAAAATTAAATAGAGGCTCAAAATTAAAAATCTATCGGAAGTTGGCTTCTACTTCATTGCAATGCTAATTTTTTTTTATTCTTTCAGTTAAAAATTAATAGAGAATTACGAAGAAATGACGAATCTTGAAAACTGTCATATTAACAAATAAATAGTAAAAGCAGAACTTTTGTTTTTTCTATACCTGAAATTATTTTTGCAGAAAATATATATATATTAAAAAAAAACCTACAGATAATAGTTCTTTTGTAGAAAATTAAATACAATTTATTCTCGGGCATTTAATGGAAGTTTTTTTTTCTTTCAATACAAGATCTTTTTCAATTTACCTACTTTATAATTTAACTTTTTCAATTTATCTTTTTACCTTTCAATTTAATTTTTAGTTTCAAATTCTTAGAATAAATATAATAGCGGAAGCTAAATTACTGATATTAGAAGCAACAACATAAAACGACGTCTCAAAAACTGTAGTTCAATCTTTGATAATAATATTATTTTATGCCATATAATTTCTAAATACAAGAGATGAAATTATTGCAAAACGGATTTTTGAAAAGCAAAAACTTCTTTGGAGAAAAAATAACACTTTTAAACATCTGCGCTATAACAAGGGGAATGTTAAAATAACATAATATTTGGAATTTTATTACGCTATAAATTCTTTTCAAATACTGTTCCATTAGATTAATTAATCAAACTTACAATTTTCTAAGCATGTTCGTAATTTTAGGTTTCTTTTTCTTAGTCTTGCAGTTTTTGGCAGTAAAACAAAAGGCCTACGTGAAGCTGAATACCAAAACGGCAAATGCACTTTCAATTTTTTTACCCTTTGGCGCAAATGGGACACCGGTATCCCTTATATATATTTTTTCTCTGACCCTCTAATTACAAGTAAAAATATATTTTGGTATTTTTTAATTACAAAAAACAATCTAATAATTACTAAAAAAAATCTGTTAAATTCTCGGAATTATATTTGTTCTAAAACATAAAATCCAAAACAAGTTGTTCGAGTTTTTTTTTCATGCATATTTAAAAACTTGTCAGTAATTAATTTTGTGAATTAATGAACTTTCATTGAGAAATTATTGTTTCTCTTTGATCTAAATAATTGCAAATAAGAGCAAATTTAAACATTATTGTTTGAAAGTTAGCCTTGTTTGGAAAATTTTACCTTTAACGTAAAAAAGAGACACCGGTGTTCGATGCTGTATTTCCTTAACTAAAAATTATTAGAATGCTAAACAATGCATAATTTTCACTTGTTTTGACCTAAATTAATACAAAATTATGAAGAAAAAATTAGGAAAAATATGTTTAATAAAAATTCTGCGTCAAAGGGTTAACAAGAAAGTATATTTACATTATTTCCTGGGGAAAAAAAGGAATTGCTAATATTATATAAGTTTAAGTCCATACATTTTGCATTCCTGCTTTATAGTATATGAATTGTGCCGAATTAGAAAGCTAAATTTAACTTATTCGTGTTAATTGAGAATCGTCTGCATTTTAACATCAAATCGTTATTTAGCTGTCGTATTATGGAACAATTAAACAAGCACACTCTGCTACCTTTCAATTTAAGAAAAGTCATTTACAATAAGCTAATTTTAAATTAACAATCCGTTTAATAACTAAAAATTATTCGAAAAATATCTGATTGCTAAAATAATACCACAAGGACCACTTTAATCCAAGTTAAGTTTAAAGGGCATTTAAAGGTCATACGAAGAACATAAAAACAAGCTAAACAAAACTCAATAAAAACAAAAGAAAAAAAGGGGTAAAAAAAATCATTAGACCTTTACAAAAGGTTGTTAAAATCTCATGCTATGAGCAAAGATGCACTGCTGCAATTAAAAAAAAAAAACATTAAAAACTATTGTCATTAGTTCTAAACCCTTATCATTCGACGAATTTTTACCCCTTTTCACGGAACTAATATATATATATTTTACTTTTTTATTTCATGGGGTGCCACGCCCGGGTGAGTGCGTAGCAAAACAGGAAATTCAACAATTAATTTCCGCATTTTCTCTATGTACCTGAGTAAGGATTGTTGTTAATGCTCCGTACCTGTGCGCAAATCCGATGGACTTTTGTTTTTCTCGCGTGTTCCGAAGCGCTGGTTCGAGGTTACTAAATTCTAATTACTAATTCCTCCCTTTCACGCCAATTTACATAATAACTTGTTACTTTTTATATAACCGGTATAGGTTGTTAATTGCGTCACTGTTATTGTTCGCTTAACAAGATTACGCGTTGATTTGCAATGACCAAGGACGTGTCATCTTATAAAGAGAATTAAGCTCGGTCGATTAACAATGGCTCACTTAAAGTAGCCAAATTAAATTCGCAGTTTGATTTTAATAGAGTTTATGTGTTAGCCTTTATTACGTGGTTAACTAATGTTGTTTTTATTAATTGAGCATTGTATGAAAAACTGAGCCTGTGAATAAAGGTAGATAAGAGAAAAATGAAGGTGGATTGAATTTAAAGCCGGGTTCTGGATTGAGTTGCAATTAAATGATTAATTAGCTAAATATCCTGACACGGCGTGCACGCTATTGAAGAACGTGTTTTTTTAATCTGCAATTAAGAGGTAAGGCCACTCTAGTAGTTGAAAAAAATAAGCATATTTTTGAGAGAAAAAAAATTCAGGAAGACACTGAAATAAATCAAAATTCTGAAAAGGTCTATTGTACGGTAGTTGAACTGTCAAAATTAGTTTTTGTAAGTTATACAAAGCAAAAAGGCGACTTACAGCTAAGTTTTCCTCATGGAATCGCTTTCTTTTTGAAAATTTATTGCCTGCAGCTTATGCAACTTTTGAGAGAACATGAAGAACAAAATTTATTTCAATTATGTATGGGAATAACTTTGATTAGAACGTAATTATTCATACGCACAATCAAAATCTTCATAGAGTATGTTCAATAAGTACGTAGCTTTTTTTTTTTTTTTTAAATTTATCAATTTCGGCATTGATTGCCTTTTTTTCAATTGCCCAAAAAAATTATTATTACAAAAAAATATTAAATAAAATGAAACAATCTTACTTAATTCTATAAACGAATATAAATTTCAATATATTGTTTAAAGATAATGTTCCTACCGTTTAATTAAAGTTCTTTAATTAAAATGTAGGACATGGAACAACATTTTATACATTTCATACACCGTTAGAAATTTTGGAGCGTTTCATAATATGGTACAAATTTACTGCAACCTTTAACAAGTTGAACCATATTATCGTACTTCTGAAACTTAATGATACTGTGGTTCAGTTTAATCGGAAATTTGGTACAATTTAACACCTTAATTAAGATTACAAGATCGTTACAGATATAGATAATATGGATTCTACTTTAAATCGATTGCAGAAATATTAAAGTTAAGAATTTTATCATTAAGAAGTTTACTAAAACATATTTAGCTATTAATAGCTTTCCCCTATTTTTTTCCAGTTTTTTATTTTTTAAATTTGACTTTTCTTACATTGAAATGCAAATCTATCCAAAATGCCCGTGACAAATCTGATTTAATCTTGACAACCAATTCGAATATTCATTGACTGAAGTTGAAAACTGGAATTCAGTGGAAATAAATCGTCTGCTGATGGAAGCTTCTAAAAACCGCAACCCTAAAACTTTACACCATTTACACCGGAAATAACATTCAACAGATGCGCAGACACACGTGTCTGAGTAAATCCTTGAACTGTATAATTAGATACAAAAAAATTGATTAGTAATCAGTACTCTTCTATCAATTATGTCGTTTGTTTAATATTTATTTATGGAATTAATTATTAATAAGTTACTTTAAATAGTTTAGATATAGTTTTACCATTTTTTTCTTCCTTTTTTTATTAACACGTTTGATTCAATGTGTGTAATTAATTTAAATTTTATATAAAAAGATGCAAGAGAAAAAACAAGTTATAAGAAAAGCTCAAATATGTTTTACTGACGAAGTAGTAGTAAACACGGCAATAAAATAAAATAAATATGTAAAATGAAATAAGAAAATTAAATTCTATTGAATTGCTGGAAAAAAAGCACCTTAAAAGCCTTTCTTTGTTATAATGTCAATATTAATGATGGAAAGTGAAAAAGAATGATAATGTTTAAAACGAATTAATTTCAATTCATCAAACAAATGAAAAGTTATTATTTCTATTTATTAATTACCACTAAAATAACAGAAGGGGGGGGGGAATGTATACTTGAAACAGGAATAATTACAAACTATTAAAAATTATTTCGTCAATTTAACACTGGTTAGGATAGAAACGAAAATGATAACATTTGAAATTGAAATCATTTCAATGTTATTATTATCGCATTTCCGTAATTTAGACTTAGATACATTTTTATAAAGTGGTATTTTGTTTGTTTTTTTCATAATTCTTCCTGGATGTATTAATATAACTGCAAAAGTTTTTCAGAATTAAAAAAAAATTTAAAAAAGCATAAATTTACAAAAAAAACTAAGAAAAAAAATTATGTATTTGAATTCATACTTTACTGGTCAGTACAAGTTGTAGCTGCTATTGCAAAATTCCCCACGTGTTTTTCCGGAAATTTTTATCACAGTAAAAAATAATTAAGTTTACGACTTCAAGCATAATAGGGCATACCAAGGTCGAAATTTGTTAAGAAATTTTTCGCATTGATTTTTCTTTCTAAATACGCCTAAAAAGAAACTTCTGGGGTGTTTGCGAAATCAAGAAAACTCAGCAACTACGCCATAAAATTAACTGATATTTTTTTTAAATATTATTCAGTCTTTTTACACTTTTACTCTTACACTTTTGATTTATGACTGTTATTATTTTGTTTCTATTATTTCCCTTTTTTTTTAATATTAATTAAACGTAGTCAGAAAGAAAAACTAGTTTTTTTTTTACAATTAGAAAATGTAGTTTGTTATTATTTCAATATTGTAATTTTAAAAAAGTGCATAATAATGTTATTGGATATAAATCAAATTTTATTTTTGAGGTTTAGGTACATATTTTTATGAATAATTTAAATGTTTATTGCTGAGATATATCTACAAAAAAAAAAAAAAAATCACTAGAAAATAACATTATTTTATCTGAATACATTTCATAAGTCAAATGAAATAGTTTATTTCATAATGTAATAATTATAATCTGCATAAAGGAAAAATAAGAATGACTTTTCAACAACAAAAAAAAACTGCTATTTCTTAAACAAACTACCAGGAGGCTCCACCCCCTGTTCGTTTCTCTCACCAATCCCTGTTCTCTTCTCATTTATTATATTTTTCTGTGCGATTGCTCCTATTTTCCAGTAGCACCATCTAAGAAAAAAAATTCGACTTCTGCCACACCCATACGTCACATCCGTTTACAGGGCGGACCCATTCATTCATCCACAAATCGTAATTTTGACCTGAACCAGAGAGTTACCAATCTCCAATTGCAATTCAGTACCCCCAGGGTTAAAATAATTTATAGAGACATGGGGGATTTGTGACCCAACAGATTTAACGTACACCAGTCACCATTTATTACACGGAGAGTATTCTGGATTCGAACTCCCGTTCTCACGAACGCGAGTTCAGCGCTCTGCCTTTTTTCTCTTAATTGTATAGTTTATGAAATATATACTTATTATAACTTTATGCAATATGTTAATCGTACCAAAATGAAAGAATGCGTAGATTTGGAAAATAACCAACAGTACTTGAAAATAAAGCGCATTTAAATTTAGGAATATAGAATATATGAACGAGGTGATTATATTCCGGAATTTCGGCTTTTTGGTATCGTTCTTCTGGGTCTAAAAACTAGAAGTAGAACATACGAGTTCTTCGCGCTTATCGCAAATTCGATTATTGGTTTGGGGATTACAGCTAAAAAAAAAATCTTGTAATCCGACGAAATGTTGAAACTTTTGTTACTAAGTCACGTGAACGAGACGTATACATACATGTGATTCTTTTGCCAATTTGATTCTTTTGGTTTGGCTGTTTTTCGCCATTTTGAATATTTGGATTTGAGTCGGAAATATAGCGACTCTTATTCATGCGATTTTTATATCAAACGTTGATTTTTGTATTTACTTGATTTAAAAGTTAGGCGTTGCGATTTCTATTTACACGATTTAAAAACCTTGCTCGCGATTCGAATTCACGTGAATAAAAACCCAATATCGCAATTGGTATTCACGCGAGTTTAAAATCCAATGTTGCGATTCGTATTCGCGAGTTTTTAAAATCCGATATCGCGATTCGTATTTATGTGTTTGTCATATCAAACATCGATTTTCGTATTTATAAGTGATCTTAAAACTACGCATAGCAATTCATATTCAAGCATCTAAAAATTATGCATTTACGCGGTTTTTAAATATTCAATATCGCAATTTGTATTTTCGCTTTTTTAAAATTCCATATCGCGATTCAAATTCACTCGATTTTAAAATTCAATATAGCGATTCATATTCACGAGGCAATAAAATCCAATATCGCAATTCATGAAAAAAAATAGTGCGTGGAGTCCCTCCGCGTGGAAGAAGTGAAACTTCGTAATGTGGAAATGAAAATAAGAAGGGGTAGAAATTGATTTTTAGTGAAATCATATTGTTCCTTTAAGACAAACTTTATTAACAATGCTTACAATTCACTATTGATCGCATCTTTTAATTATCATTTTCGAGTAGAGAAATATCCAAATCTATAACATTTACAATGGGATTATGATAACTAAAATAAGATACGAAATATTTGAGTTCTATTTTTTCAATATTTCTTGCAAAAACTGCATCAATGGTAGTTCCCCCTTTGGTTGTTGGATCATTCCTACCATTTATCGTTTCCAATCCAAATTTGTCTTTAAGGAAGGTTAATAATGTTTCAGCTTCAGGTGACGAGAAATTCACATTAAAATCTCCTGCAAGGATCACAGGCAGCTCACAATAATCAATTTCTTCACCAGTAACGTCTGCCAGAGCTTGTGAACCTGCAGTGGATAGTGGCAATAAAGATTTTGCAATAAATAATTTAATATCCCTCATGGCTGCATTTGGTGAAATTTAAATGGCAATTAGAAAAGAGAAAACCTAACAATCAATTGATATTCACAAAAGACGTACCTTGACATAACTTTAAATCCGTCGCATTGTCCGTGGGATTGTTTTCTCTCATTTTTTACAATTGTTATCCACTAAGTTTGAAAATAAAAAGTACTACCCTATTAAATTATATGTGTATCAAATCAAACTAAAATATTTATAGAAAAACAATACTTTGATGACTATTTTTATGCTAGTGAGAACCAAAACAATATGGAAATGAATGAGAGAAAACTGGATCCTACCACGTGATTTCCAGGCCAATTAAAATGTAGCGTTAAACATTTAACGCAACCTTGTTGGAAGTCGCTAAAGAAGTATCACTTCAAAAAAAATTAAAGTTTTTTCTTGAATTAGTTACGATAAAGATGTGATGTTCTTCGTTAGTAAGTAATTTAATTATAGATCTTAGTTCGGAAAATTACGTTAAATGTGAAACATGTATGGTATATAAATTAATTTCTTGATATAAATTTTTTGCACATAAAATTTTCAGGGTTTTTTATTTTTGTGTCACAATTAACCCCTGATATGACACAATAAGAAGAAATTTTACTTGTTAACAGTAAAAAAGAACCTTATATCATAATACAGTTCAAACAGGAAATAACAGGGTGCGTAGCGTTTTTAAAAAGTGCTTAATTTTCCCTTTACCCTGTTGATTTTCGCCACGTAATATGCAAAAAGACACTGTTCATAGTGTTCGATTCAATGTTCTATTTCGGCGTACCGTCGGTCCTTAGCGTATGAAAACGCCTTTCTTTCTGTGTTTAAATATTCTAATTCTTCAACCCTACTTTCCAATTTAATGTTCCGAAAACAGGAATCTCTCGCTAAGGTTCTCTAACAGAATTATTATTATTATTTTTTTTTTTAAATAACTGAAAAGGTAAAAAAGTGAGTTTTCTAATATCCGTTTAGAAATTTTACTACTTGACTAACATTTAGAGGGACGCTGGTTAACTAACATTAAAGCTAAATTGTTTGAAAGTTTCTTGTGCTTGCTGCTATTACAAAAAACTGGGTAAACAACTCAATTAACATCTTTTTTTATTATTATTTTACTTCTGCAGCTGTATTTAGTGGTTAAAGGTTTAATCGCGGGAACGGAAGCGGAAACAGATCGCACTTCCGGTTAATGAGTTTCATTTGTTCGAAAAGGGGAAGATGTATTTAAAAATCTCATCTTCGCCTTCTTGCAGCCTCATCTGCATCTGTTTAATTGAAGAGAGTAAAACTCTGCTATGAACACCTGCTGTTTACTCTCGCGAAGGGGGCAATTATCAAAAACTCACGCAATTAAAGGTTGGCCTACTTTGACTTTGATCACTTTCTTGGGAAAGGGAAAAACCATTAAATTCTACATAAAAGGATTGAGAGAGAATGACTCAGACAGCGTTCGTTTAGTTCATTTACTTGAATGTATTTCTACCATTTCCGATGCAAATTAATTCAATTTCTTTGCTTTTATGAATGGCTTTTGTTATTTTTATGAGTGAATCTAAATTACGGGTCAATAAAACATCAACTATTTCATTTTATGTTTTTTTATTTGTATGGTTTTGACGAAATTCCTAAATCAGTGATTCTCAACCACTGTGCCGCGGCACTTTTGTGTGCCGCCAAATTTTTAAAATGTGCCGCCGAATATTAGAAATGGTACAATAAAAATTATAATGCTTTTTTTTATTACGAGTAAAGTTTAAATTAAAGAAAAGTGCAAATATATAATATTATATATATATAATATTATATGTATGTAATATTATATATATACTTTTTATAACTTTTCCACACTTTAACTGCGTGAACATCTTCCTCTGCGATTGTGTTGTCTCTGACAATCTTAAAATAAGAAGGAAGAGTTTAAATTGTCTTTGAAAAAAAATGTTGAAATAAATAGAAAACTCAATGACTATTAAAATTATTAATTAACAAAAGAAGGAAAGCTAAATATTAACTTTCAAACGAAAATAAAAGCTAATCATTAAAGTAAGCTATGCAATTTATAATTCTAAAAACAAATTAACAAAGGATAACTAACAAAAAATAAGCTAACAATTAATAATTAGCAATAAAACTAATTTACAAGAAATCGCAAAAAATAATAATTAATGTAAAAAACTAAAAGTTAATAACAATAGAAAACAAGCTAACAATTAATAACTAGCAAAAAAATAAATAACTGTTACTAACCAATGAAAAATTAGTCGAAAGAAATAAATGATTCCATAATAAACGTACTTTTGTAGTACATATTATTTTATTTCACATTCAAAATTATTATTGCAAACTATTTAACACAGTGTGTTATAGGTAAGTAAACAACTTTTAAACTTATTTTTTTCATTGTGTGCCGTCAAATTTCGAAATCGTTAAAAGTGTGCCGCCGCCAAAAAAAGGTTGAGAATCACTGTCCTAAATACTTGATCAATCTTTTATGAAATCCAAACATACTTAGATGATCCTTATAATTTATTTTATTTTATAATCGGAGTTGAACTAACGACCCAATTCTGAATTGACGACTAACTATGTTCAGCTTCGTAGCCTTGTAATTTCGGACCCGACCCAGAAGACAAGGGAATTCCTGGCATTGGGACAAACTAGCAGGATTTTTTGATGGAACTAACCCACATTTGCGTTACATGGAGAGGAAAGCTATTGAAACCTCTCATGCTAAGCCCGGCGGCAAGGGGATTCTATTCCATGTTCCGCCAACCACCTAAGATATTTTACGTCAGCTCTGTGGTCGGTGTGAGCTGAGAGCAAAATGCCTCCGCTGGGATTCAAACCTGGATCACCTCATTGGGAGGCGAATGCTCTATTCCCTGGGCCACCACGGTTTGCACTTTCATTATCGCCAGTGAATTGTTTACCGAATTTAAATTTAAATACCGAATTTTTCTCGAATATATTGCAGTGTAAAAACTGTAGTGTGATATCTTTCCGAATATGATGTTGATAATAACCTAAAAAATTGTCAGAAGAAGCACTTTATATCGGGTTTTACACTAAATCGAAAGTTCATATACGATTTAAAGTTTGTAATTTAAATCTAAGCACTTAAAATGGAATAATCTTACATCAAACTCTCTTCCTTGTACACCATACGAGAATTTTCTTTCTTTTACGAAAATAATAATGTTGGCGCGCTTTGAATTTCAAATACACACCAAGTAGAATATCGCGAGTAGTTTGTTTACAATCTGGAATGTGTTAGTGAGAGTTAATTGCCCTTTTCAACGCTGATGTTCGTCAAAAGAAACATAAATTCGTCGTTAAAATATGTATGTATGCTTTAGTTGGGTAATAAGAATAACTATGTTTTAGTCGTATTCAAATCTCTGTGAACTGAATTAAATGATTTTATATTGTATAATTTCTAATCGCTTTGGTTTTGTTAAGCCTAATTCGAATTCGTCTCTGTGCGGTGCGTATGTTTGATTAACAAACTAATTTTAAGAATAAGTGTATGTATGTGTGCATCCTAAATTAATGATTCTTACTTAGTATTAGTTCGAAAATATAACATTACCGACTCTTATCTTATTGTAATTATAAATTTTTATGTTACTGAATAACTGAAATGGCAGATACTTTAAATCAAGTACTGTATAAAAACGTTCTCCTGGTACAGTGAAGCATCAAGAACTATGAGTTATCTAAGGTGTTTCGCTACTCCACTTAAGTGTAAAGTAGTTGCCACCATTTTTGATATTAAGATACACAAAATTTTTTTACAGTGTAGTACTATAATACCTGACGTCCCAATTGTGTATATTTGGATAATTGCTTTTTGGAACAAATTTCCAAAACTCAATACAATTTGAGTTTATACAGTTTCAATTTTGGCAAAGTTCCCGAAGTTGGCATTTATTTTTTAAATTTTTCTAAAGTCTTGGCATATCACAGTGTTAAAACTACACAGTGTCACATTTTGGTCATCTATGAAGTGATATTAAACAAAATAGTGTACCCGATAATCCGGATCGGTCAGGGCCGAGACTGATGAGGTTACCGAAAAATCCGGATAATTGGCTACTTTCAGAAATGATTATAGCAGTTTTACTAGTGTTTAATTTAGTTTTTAGTGTTCAATTTGTTCTACACACTTTTACCTGGCTTAGGATTGGCTATTATGGTGCTTTCGTTCACAAATTCTATTTTTTCTTAAAAAAGAACTCCAGTTGAGCTCCCTTTTATCAACATTTTATTTTATAACGGTGCTGAACAGCTGTTTTTAATTTTGAGTTTATGACTATCGGTGTTCTCCGTAGCCTTGTAATTTTGAACCTAACCCAGAAGGCAATAAGGAGAATCTGGGATCAAGCAATGAGACACAACTCGCCTTCGCGGAGGACTTTTTAATGAAACTTTTCCTCATTCGTGTTACACGGGAAGGGAAACCACGGTTAGCCCGACGGCAAAGGGATTCTAACTCATAATCCGTTTACCACTGAGGATATTTTTACGTCAGCACTGTGATCAGTGCGAGCCGGGAACAGATTTCGTACCAACCATCCTTCACTGGGATTCGAACTTGGTTAATCTCATCGTGAGGCAAACGCTCTATCCCCTGAGCAACCACGGCACATTTTTTTTTGTCATTACTTCATCGGCTATCCAATGACGTAACCGTCGAAATTGAATTTACGACTACCAATGTTCAACTCCGTAGCCTGGTAATCCACTATACAAAGGAACTCCTGGATCGAGTATTGAAAAAAATCACGGATAGCCTGGCAGCAAGGGGACTCTAAGCCATGATCGGTCTGCCAGTGACGTCAGCACTATGGTCGATGCGAGCTGAGTGCAGAATTCGTATCAACCAGTCATAGCTGGGATTCGAGCCTGGTCACCTCATTGGGAGGCTACCATGGCTCATTAAAAATCGAAAGAAAAAAAAAAAACTTTTTTCTTATCCTTTTGAAAATGACCATAATATGTATCATATTTATTTCTTTTTGCTACTGGCTTCTAGTACAAGTATTTTCAGTATATCATGCTATATTTTCAGTTATTTTTTCCCCTCGCTTCTTGCAAAATATAATGGGCCCTTATGTATTTATTTACCTAGATTGACCTTTCCCTCAAAGCATCACCTTAAAAGTAACGAGATTATCTGATCACGTGATCTTTTTTCTCTCGCCAACTTCAAAGACCATAAATTTTTAGAAACACAGAAAATAAGACTCTTTTAGAAGAAAGAGAAACCGTAGTTGTGTTTGCCCGATTCCTAAATTGATATGGAACTCTGCAATAAACCTTTTACCCTTTAAACCTTGTTCGTATTAAATAACATCGGCGAATTTGACCTTTATTGTATTGCAGCCTTTCATTCCATATAAAGCTAGGGGGAGACCTATAAAATTTACGGTTTCCGCGCGGCAGCTGCGGTGGACCTGCTTTCTTGCAGAAAGGGGATAGCGGCCTTTTCTTTGTAAATAAAGAAGCCGAATATCCGGTTGCAACTTCGGGGGTGGCAATTAGTGAGAATGAAAACGTAAACAATTTGAAGGACATTCATGTTGATTTCCGTCCCAATTTTATATATTAATGTGCATTTGATAATTGCTGCAATTTGTTCTTTCCTTACGCAAAAAAAAAAAAATTTTGATTGTCAATTATGATTTAACGTCAAGGCAATTGTTTTTTCTTGGTGCCTATAATCGCCTAAGGAAGAGAAAATTGGCTTTTGAGGTTTTTATGTA
Source organism: Parasteatoda tepidariorum (assembly GCF_982258835.1). Lineage (NCBI taxonomy): Eukaryota > Metazoa > Arthropoda > Arachnida > Araneae > Theridiidae > Parasteatoda > Parasteatoda tepidariorum. The sequence goes on along the minus strand of NC_141764.1, from coordinate 34,280,794 downwards.
AATAATTCACTAGAAAAATTAATTATTTCGTGCAACCTATATTATTTTTCTAAAATTTAATTGGATGTTCTCAAAATTAGACAAGGAATTTTTATGCGTATATGTATAGATTTATGTATAGTTTCTCGAAAGCTCAGTATTCGCATGGAATGATGCTTTTACTGTGAACAATACGTTACTTTTATAACTGTTGTGAATTTTCAACAGTTACTCTTGACTGTTAGGTCAAATTTGGCCTATCTTTAGCTCGCGCCCTGTATGTGTATTCTGAATATGGCGGAAAATGTCCATATATAGGAAAACCACAGTTTTAAGAAAAGGAAAAGCGCCATTGATCTAATTTTTTAATATTTAAAAACTTACTTCAATTCTTCATTATCTGGGAACATAAAAATGTGCGAAAATAAGAATAAGGCATTGATTTTGATAATTTTTATCTTACTAAAAAAAATGGCGCCAAATTGGCGATTTTAAAAAAAGTTTAATAACTTATAAAATATTTTAGTTATTTGTTCTTTTTAAAGCCCAATTAATTCTTTACAACAAAATGGCATTTACAGTTTAAAATTATGGCTTTTTTTTAAGTGTGAGGCACTTAAATTGTGGCTTTTTTTTTCTATTATCCGTGGAAGAGCTTCGAAGAACCGTGTTGATAACCGCCAAGGGAAGACAAAATTGGTTTTTGAGGTTGTCATGGAAGTATTTCACCAGAAAAATTAATTATTTTATACAAGCTATTATTATTTTGTTGAAAATTATTGGATATTCTAAAAAAAACAGATATGTACACCCTTGTGCGAATTAATTGAAACAAACTTTTTTTTTTCGTGTTTTTTAAAGAAGATGTTTTGGGGTTATTTCCGTTACAATGGGGTTGGACCTTTGCAGCCTATTGACGGTATGATGCGTTCTGAGCAGTACATTACTATTCTGGGTAAAAAAGTTGTTCCAGAGTTGAAGAAACGATACCCTGATGGAACAGGGATTTTTCAACAGGATTTAGCTCCTTGCCATACGTCCAAAATTGTCAAGAAATTCATGTCTGAGAATCAAATTGAGACATTGGAATGGCCAGGGAACTCTCCGGATATCAACCCAATTGAGAATCTCTGGGCCATATGCAAGAATCGCCTATTAAATATGGACTGTACAACTATGGAGAAGCTAATCACGACGTTAATTCATGTGTGGTACAAGGACACAAATATTATAAATGACTGTAAAAAATTTGTGGAATCCATGCCGAATCGTATCCAAATGTTAATAAAGTGTCGTGGAGATCATATTATGTACTAAAAATTTTTAAGTTTGTATAAATTTAAATAAAATAGCATTTTCTTCCAGTTTTCTGAATTTATTGAGTTTGTTTCAATTAATTTGCACAAGGGTGTATTCCAATAATTATATATACAGTCGGACCCCGATTTAACGAATTCATCGGGACCGGAAATTTTATTCGTTAAATCGGGGTCATTCGTAAAATCGGGGTTCAAAAAAATTGTTTTTTGTACACATGTATTTATTAAAAATTACTAGTTATAAACGATTATCTAAGATAAGAAAGGAATTTCCTGTTTGACTCATAGTTCACGTGACAAACCCCCGGAAAATGACCTTGCAAGTGTAATGTCTTATTGACTCTGCCCTTCTGCCCACGACGAATTTTGTTTTTCCCAGTTGCAGGCTTTTCTTTTGCTTGAGACGAATATGCACTTTTTCTATTTTATTCCTCCCAGGAAAGATTTTTTTCCCTTTAGAATCTGCCAATTACAAAAAAATGCAATATTTTTCTGATTAAAATATTTTTTCCGGATGCTGAAATAATTCGTTAATTCGGGGTTAATTATTCGTTAATTAGGGGTTTTTGACTCTGTTTTTGCTGGGTTTGAAAAAAATTTCGTTGAATCGCGAAATTCGTTAAATAGGGGTTCTTTAAATCGGGGTCTGACTGTATATTTAAAAAAATAGTGCGTGGCTTCCCTCTTCGCGGAAGAAGTTAAACTTCGTAACCTGCGACGTTAATTGTAGAAGAATCAGCAGTCGTAGAAGGATCACTAGTTCTATTCAACGACTCTTTTTCCTGCTCCGCTCGCTTCCGTGCTCTGTAATCACGGTAATGTTGTGCATTTTTCCCTCTTGAACCAGTGGAAGTGCTTGTGGTTGCCTCATCGTCTCGCCTTGGAAAATGTATTTGTATTAATAATGTATGTGAATGCGTCATAATGTAATTGCAGAAGAGAAACAATCAATTGATATTCACAAGAGACGTACCTTGACATAACCTTAAACCCGTCGCATTCTCCGTGGGATTGTTTTCACTCATTTTTTACAATTGTTATCCACGAAATTTGAAAATAAAAAATACTACCCTATTAAATTGTATGTGTATCAAAACAAACTAAAATAATATTTATAGAAAAACAATACTTTTATGACTTTTATTATTTTTATGCTAGTGAGAACCAAAACAATATGGAAATGATTGAGGGAAAACTGGATCCTACCACGTGATTTCCCAGCCAATAAAAATGTAGCGTTAAACGTTTAACGCAACCATGTTGGAAGTCGAATAAGAAGTATAACTTCAATAAACTGTAAATCTTTAAAAATAAAAACACATCGCCAGTTTGGCAAGAATTTCACGCCTTGTTTGAAAAACATTGATATCAATTTTTTCATTAGACGATTTGTATCAAAAATGAAAAACTTAACAATAATCTATGAAATAGTAAAATAGCAATGTCTAACAATTTAATTATAATATTTAATTCCAATACATGTTTCCAACTATGTATGTGTTAACATTTTCATTCGAAGTTAATATTGTTTATGTGATAGCATATGCAATATTGGGACAAGGAACACTTTTTACGGTAGTATTACCAGAATCAAAATCACTTTTTCGTTTGACCAAATATTAAAGTGGAAATATGGACTTATTTTTTTGGAGATATATTCTTAAACTTATGTTTTCTGAAGAAAAGCATATCGAAACAAATTTGGAATATAAATTGTTGTGCTTCATTATTTTGCGAAAACTGTAAAAATTCAAAATTAACTTTAACATACCGCTCTTTCAAAATTTAAATGTCGAAGTTACCTATAACATTAAATCTCAAATCATTTGGTTATTTTTCAACATTAATTTTTCTAATTTATTTATTAAATTTGATTTAAGTAATTTAATTACCATTTATAAGGCATTAAAAGAAATGTAATTCAGTTTTTAATTCTTTACAAACATCGAAATAATAACTTTATGACTAATAAATATTGAATATTTTATCAATTATATTCTAATTCATAGAAGACGTTCTTTATGTTGAAATTACCCAACTTATTTTATGAACCCAAAATATCAAATGTTATATTACAAACAAAATATTATTGACTTATAAGTTTCTTTTTTATCTTTGCTCACTAAGTTTAGATATTTATGATTATTTGCGAACACCTGCCAATCATGAGTCATATCATGCACTGAAGATAAGAAAAAATTCTGACTGCCTATTCTTTCTCTCATCCCCCCCCCCATTATTATTTATCCAATTATTGTTTTACGTATCTGGATCTATATGTTACCAGACAGTATGACTATGCATGTCTTATCTAAACATCCGGCTCCAGTAAATTATTTATTCGCTCCAACTTCTTTGTCAAAATATTTGGAGAAAAAAAAAACATGTTTCGTAAATACAAGAATGATAAAACTGGTGATGAATCAGAAACAACACAACTCAACATACAATTTAAAAATATTCTTTATTACAATAAGATAAAACACCGACAATGGACGACTTTACAGCTTTTAGAGAAAGTAAATAAGTTAGTGATCGAAAATTAAATTAAATCGTTGCTTAACTTATAAGGAAAATCTAACTTTCAGAAAGAAAACTAAAGAGTTTTAGCCCAACTTTTCCCGTTGCTTGTAGAAATTGAGTGGAAATTGATAATATTTCTCTTAAACAATGAATTCTGCGAAAAAATTGTCCCGCAGTGGACTGATCGTTAAGACGCGGTTCCCAGCAGATCACCGAAGTCAAGCATCACTGGCTGCGGTCAGTATGCGGGTGGGTGACCACTTGGATTAGTCTGCGTAGGGACCGAGGGTGTGGGTATTGGTCCTCGTTAAACTGTTCTATCGTAAAGTGCTCGACTTCGCACGCAGGTCGTCGGGCTACCAAAGCGGTGGTGCCATCCCCTCTGCAGAGGATCAAAATTGTGATGGCATGTCTTCGGATCATCATCAGGGATGTTTCCCAGACCGTCGCCAATAGCCCATTGTGCAGCTCTAGTGCGACGTAAATTAACTACAACAACAACTGAGAAAAAATTATTCCTAAACACAGCAGAATGTCTTGTTAATTATACTTAAATACCAACACCCTATAGTGTTTAAGGAATTTCCAAACTGAACTCAGCGGTGCGACAGCCCATCGAGGGCCAAGGCCTACTGTGCCTATCTCAGTTTTCTTGACCTTTGGGCACTCGGGTGCAAGAGCAGATGTTCCGATTGGGAGGTTAGCCCAACGCGGAACCCTCAGTGTTTAGTTCCCAAACTCGTTTGGTACTCATTTTATAGACCCACTGAAGGGATGAAAGGCTGGCCCGAAGACCGAACCAAGGACCCGTTGCACGAATTAAAGAATTTCTGCTCACCAAATTTATTTCGTTGAAATCACAGGGGGGAAATTTGATATCCGCTGTAAGAAAATCAAAGAATTTCATCAAAATTTTCTTAGTATTATGAGTAGAGTGTGGTTGATTAAAATTACCCTTGAAAATTCAATTCTTTGACAAAATTGTTTCTTTTCCCAGCAGATTGTTCCCTGTTGAGAAACATTTAGTTATCGAGGGGAAAGTTTATATTGTTCATAGTAAACTTCAGGAAACTCGAAAATTTCTATACTGTTTCATCATTCATTAGTAAAAAAATATTGCAATAAAATTTAAAGGAAATGTTTATGAGCCGCGATCTCTCAGTTTAGGCATTGAACTATCATTGCGAATCTAGGGTTCGATCCCCAATGGTGGCCTGAGCCTTGAGCCCACCCAGCATCAAATTGGTGGGTATCAGCTGGGTCTGCCATGCTAACCACATTATGCCACAATCATGTAGTTGATCACAAAATTTTGGAACCTTAAATTCCATGACCAGGCCCACAGCGAACTATATGCAGAAATGCTTCACATTTACTATTTAATAAGTTGCTTACAAATTAAAACAAATCAATTTAATGAAATTAACGATTTTTTTTAAGTACTAAAGATTGACACCAAAAAGAAACATGACATCTCTCATTCATTAAAATTCATAGGTGGTAGTCTTTGACTCATGACGCAAACTCATGGGACACCTTTCAATGAAACAAGCAGCTGCCTATGAGTGGAGTTGAGAGAAATTAATCCTAGATTTAGAACTTATTCTATCGCCTGTAGTCCCCCATTGCCTCAAAGTAAAATTATTGCAAGGGACGTGATAACCAAGACCAGCTGTTTGTTCTATGTTGGACCGAATTATTCGATTAGAATGAAAAGAAAAAAAATCCAGTTTAAAATTTGTATTCCAAGCACAGAGTTCCGCCTGATTTGTAAACATCAGTTGCAGTTCTCATTTTTGTAATGGTGGTATTTAAGAAACTTGAAATGGAGGCCTTTAAAAGGGAATATTTCCGTTATAGCTTCTTCTTCTTAGGCTATCAAACACTCGTTGAATAGATTCTTTTTTAGATTCGAATCTCGTGTTTGTGAACGTCAAAAGAGACAGGTGATGTATTGGGCAAAAATTAGTAGAATTGAGTCATTACAAATCCATTCAACTGGTCGAAGCTTAATCGATCAAAACAAAGAACATATCGTTTGGCAAAAGTAAACAGAAAATCGAGTTAATAAAAGACGATTAGTACTTGAAAATATTACCTCCTCTGGATTTAGTTGAGGGTACGATTTTTGAGGGGAAAATTTACCTGAAAAATTTTAGATTTTAGTTTTTTTGGAATGTTTTAGAAAAAGGAACAAGAAAAAGTGAGAAAGTAGCTATGGATCCGATTTTGAGGACAAAAGAAAAATATCACTTCTTCGAAATTTTGGATTTTAGTTTCATTCTATATTTATGAAAGGAAAAAAGAGAGAGAGAGAGAGGTATAAAGAACAGAAAAAAGTGAGTGCGTAGCTTTGGATCCGATTTTGAGGACAAAAAGAAAAAATATCCCTTCTATGAAATTTTGGATTTTAGTTTCATTCAATGTTTATGCAAGGAAAAAAAAAAAGAGAAAGAGAGAGGTATGAGTTTAGTCTGACTTTAGGGACGAAGGAAAAAAAAAATTTCCACCTTCGAAATTTTAGATTTTAATTTCATGGAATGCTTGAGGGAAAAAAAGAAAGATGGGCAAGGGTCTGATATTGGGGGCAAAAAATAGCTTCTCCTTCGAAAATGCGAAGTTTATTTGATGTAGGGAGACAAAAAAAATGCGCCCGCCCTTCGAAATTTCGAATTCTTGTTGAATTGAATGTTTTAGAAAAATAAAAAGAGAAAGAGAATAGTTATGAGTTGCGTCTGATTTTCGGGACAGGAACTGTCCCCTTTCGAATTTTTAGATTTTAGTTTTATTGAATGCTTTAGAAGAAAAAATGAGAGAGATTGTCACGGGTCGCATTTTGGGAACAAAAAACAGCCCTCTACTAAAATTTAAGATTCATTTCGATGTTTTAGAGAGCAAAATAGAAATAATAATTATAGTTCCGATTTTAGGGACAAATTTAAAGTCCCCATAATTTTGTTCCATTTAGATACTTGAAGAAGAAAAATAAGATTAGCAAGAAATCGAAATTTGGTGGATAAAAAAAAAAAAAACGAAGCCTTCAAAATTCGAGATTTTTGTTTCATTAAACGCTTACGAGAAAATGTTGAATATTGGGGACAAAAAAAAAAGAACAGTATTTTTACAAAATTACAGAGAGTGAAGTTATTTGTGAAGACTAACTGCCCTTAAAAAGCTTGTTAACTTAATAAACAAAGAGATTTTAATTTTTAATCTAATTAATATGTTCTTGTAGTCAAATCTCCAATTCAATTCGATTTTTATTCCTTTCTTTTTTAATATCTTTTATTTTCCATAAATCAAAAGGTATTTTAGATGTGTACATTTTTTTACTTTTTTAAACTCTGTTTTAAACCAATATTGCCCGCATCTTTAAATCAGGATCAGATTATTAACGTCTGTAGAATCTGCCTGATTTTATGCTTGTTTAGCTCTCAAATTAATGTTTACATGATTTGACCATTTATTACTGCTTCTGACTGATTCGTTCTTTTATTAATGTTTTGTGATTAATTCCTTAATTTGAAAACCAAATGAATTAAAGTATTTAATATTGCATGAAACTAACGACCATAAAAATTTTAATTACTAAATTTTTTTTATTCATTCTTTGTGATACTGAAACTACAACTTAAAGACTTATTCAATATCAAAGATCACTATAAATCATATTATAAGATAACATTATTTTTTTTATTCTGTTTAGATTTTAATTATTTTGTCAAAATTAGAATTGGAGAGTTAAATCGCCAAGGTTTCGAATTTTGGCCTTGATTCCAAAAACAATTCCCGCCAAGAGTTTTTACTTCCTCTAAACTAAGTTGATTTTCATAATTGTTACAATCAATATACTAAATGTCATTTAAGAAGAATTGGTTAGAGAATACTCAACCTCGAACTGCGTGCAAAAAGGTCGTCTATATTAGACATTCGATGCTTACAGAATTTTTTAGCTATCTGAGAGAGAGAAAATGACCACCAAATTCAAGGACTGTTTTTCTAAGATGGATGGAAAAAAGAAGAAGAAGAAAAAAAAAGTGATTAAATCTCGAGAATTAAACTCCTGTTCCCCTAAGTCATTTATCAATCAATCAAAAAATAATTGCAGATATATGACACGTACACGTTACTGTTACTATGGTATGTGATGTTATCTGACAGTTAGTCGCCTTCATAAAACGGTGTACTGAGCTAAATTTTAGATTGTATATCATTCGAGAATATTTTATCCTCAAAGAAAATTTTTATTGTTGATTTCTAGTGTTGATAAAGTTTTTTTTTTTTCGTAATTAATCAGATTCGAGTTGCAAATAGGATTGAAAATACTCATTATTTGTTATTTCCAAAGAGTAGGCACAAGTGACGTAGTGGATTAAATGCTCTGCTGCACCGTAACAAAAAAAGGATGGCGAAAATTGTAAAAAAAAAAAAAAGTGATAGAAATCGGACAAATAGTTTCTGAGAGCCACGATGGCTCAGGGGATAGGCAGGGGTTTCCAACTTACACTAGGCCGGGGGCCGCAATTGAAAACACCACTCAAATGGCTGGCCGCAACTTTGTAAAAAATTTTATATAGGACTCTTTTATGTTTGAAGGTACATTAAATATTACTGTCAGATTTTTTTCAAATTGTACAAAACAAAAGTTTTGAATAACAAATTAAAATACAAAGTAGATTTTTACCTGAGAAATAAATTTTTTTTGCATCGTCGGTATGTTAAATTTCACAGAAACGAAGAAATTAGGTTTTTTTTTTTAACGAAAGAAAAGTATTTTAAACCCATATAGATTTTTAATCGAAAATTGTCAGCAAAAAAAATGACAACCAATATATTTTAGTTCGCGGGCCACAAAAAAAGCTTAGTGTGCCGCATGTGGCCCGAAGGCTGCCAGTTGGTTACCACTGGGATAGCGCCTTCGCCTTCTAATGAAGTGAACCGGGGTTCGATCCTGGCGATGGCTGGTCGATCCGGCGACCACAAGTGCTGACGTGAAATATCCTCAGTGGTAGACGGTTCATGGGTTAGAATCCCTCTGCCGTCAGGCTAACAGGGGTTCCCTTGTCTACTGGATTGGGTTCAAAATTACAAGGCTACGGAGCTGAACATTAGTAATCGTGAACCCCAAAATTGGGTCGACTGTTCAACGACGGTTATAAAATAAAATAAAATAGTTTTTGAATTATAACATTTAAAAAAAGTAGTCTTTTTAAATTTCCTTTTCTCAAGAACTGAGAGACCGATTTTGTACCAAATTTATATTTTAACATTTGCTCATCGTATGAAGCCAATTCAAAGCTGTTTAATCTTCAACAAGCATGGTGGCAGTAAAAAAGAGAGAAAACCTCCGTCCAAATGGCTTGACGACGTTGAGAAAGATTTGACCTACTTGGAAATCATACATACATCGATGGAAAAAAAACTTGTTATGGCGGATCTGGCCTGCTCTGGGCTGTAGCGTCAAGAAGGAGAAGACAAAAGCTAATTTAATATTGCATTCGAGAATACAATTTATTTTATTATAGAAAACTATAATTGTTTATTAATGCGTTGAGAAAGTTAATTTTGCATTTTATTTTTCTAGTTATCAATTGGAATTTACTTGAAAATCAGATTCAAAGTACTCGTGATTTGTACTTTGAGCGTAGATAATCAATAGTGGATTGCACATAGTGGAACAGTTTGGGTAGTGGATCCAAACTGTTCCATTTTCATTCTTCACCCCCATGTCAATGAAGTTGAATCATCTGAAGTTCAGGGAAAAAATATTTCCACCTCCTACCTGATAACATCTTTGTTGCATATTAAAATTTGATTATTGAACTTATTGATAAAATTATGAGATAAGATTATAGATGCGACTTCGATTTCCAAATAACTATGTTTAACCGAATTTCCTCAGATTTTGAATTTCGCCTTGAAAAACTACATTCTTTAAATCAATGTAAAAATTTGTATACCTTATAATTCAAAACTTTTCCGACCATTATAAAATAAAATAATACATATTTACTAAAAAAGTTATATTTTGCATGAAATTAATCACAATTTTAAAATTTGGATAAACAAATTTTATAATTGTGAGCAAAAAATTTTCATTTCGCTTAAAAACTTTCCACACATGGCGAAATACGCAAAAAGTAAAATTGAAATTAAAGGGTCCAAACTTGGGAACTAATTACCATATTTCCCAGATTTCTGCTAGCCCCCATATTTTAGGGCCCATCCGTAAATCCGTATCCATTGAAAAAAAGGTATGTTTATTCAGAGAAAGTACGTTTTGTATCGGATTTCGTAACTTAATATATCGTCTGCACTAATTAATTAGCTTATTTAAAGTCACCTCTTCGAACCATTTTAAGATTTGAGTCCTTGAGAGTGAAGATCAGATCATTAGATCAAAAGTTATTCAAAGTGGTACGGATTTTTTTTTCTTTCTTTTTTACGCACTGCAGTTTATTTCTTTAAAAAAAATTAATAAATAAATAAAAGAGCGTTAAACATTTAACAAAATATTTGATAATTTCCTACCATTTCTGAAAGTTGCTGTCGACAAAGGCATAAAAAGCAATGTCAAAAATAACAAATTCGAAAAAATTGGTTTAAAAAACTGTTTCGTGTAAATAATAATTCCTCTTATTACCTAATAGAAAACTTCATACGGTTTAAAAATATACAAAATCGAAATGACAGTCGTTATGTTTCAAGCGCATCAAAATTAGGCACCCATTTTCAAGACTTGACAGATGTGACCATATATCTCGAAAGTAGGTAGCAGTCTTAACATTAAAAAAAAAAATCGTTGTATTTCGCTAGTAGTTAAATTTATAGATCTAACAAATTATGGGGAAAAAGTCAATCAACGAAGTTTTTTTCATCAAATTAATGCCTCTTGTTCTTAATTTTAAAAAAAAATACTAATTTTATATTTAAAACTATTTCAAGGAATGAAACGAATTTAATATCTTATTTATTCTGAATTATTATATTTCCTTAACATTTCCTTTCGAAAAATAATATTTTGAATGCGAAAATCTCTCTCTCTCTCATTAAATAGTTAGTTGTGTCTACAGAAAAACTGCCGAAATATTACGAATTCCTTTTCTTTAAATAAATAATGACCGTATAATGAAGACGAATAACGAGGCTATAATAGAAACGAATAATAATGATAATAAAAACGAATAATGACGCTATAATGAAAATGATCCGGTGATAAAAGTGCTTATATCGTTTCGTGATGTTTATTTCAGCGCCAGATTATTCATTACTTAATGTATCAAACTCGGATAATAAACAATAAATAAAAAAAAGAAGAAAAGATTTATTCCATGATTTCCTTTCATTTCCAATCCATAATTACGCTACGACACTGCACGTTTGGCGCCATTTAGTTGAGAAAGGCAAACCAAAATAAATCTCGATAAACCTTGACCTTGAATTCTACTTGGTAAAGGGTTACTGTAATTCACTCTTTTGTTGACAGTCGGCGCTGCCTGCAACATTTGGCAACGTCCCAGAATTCCTAAGTGCGTTTGTTTTGCGTTACTTATCCTTTCAATCCTGGTTTATGCTTTATAATTTAGTTACCGTCAAAATTTACCTTCGTAAAGGGATTAACAACCTGGTATCTTACCTCATTTGGTGCCTTTTAGATTTGCTCAGTAGTCTTAAAATGGGACTAAAACTTTAATTATTGAAATACAGTATTTAGTTTGTACCGTCAAAAGGCTAAAAAGACCAATATTAAGATTAATTTATTATTTGTAGTTGATTATTGCAATTTATGTTTATTCTAGTGCTTTGGCATTTTGTTTTATAAAAGTCGTTGAACAGCCGACCCAGTTTTTGGGTTTACAATTACTAATGTTCAAATTCCGGAGCCTTGGAATTTTGAACCCAATCCAGGAGAAAAGGGAACTCCTGGATCATGTAGTGCGAGAAATTCGCCTTTCTTGGAGGACTTTTTGAATAAACTAACCCAAATTTGCGTTACATGGTGAGGAAAACCACCCACGTTTAGCCTGACGCCACGGGGATTCTAACCCATGATCTGTCTACCACTGAGGATATTTTAAGTCAGCTCTGTGGTCGGGGGGCAGAATTCGTATCGACAGCCATCTCTGGGATTCGAACCCGGTTCACCTCATTGGAAGACGAACGCTCTATCCCTTGTCCCACCACGGCTGTAGTGCTTAAGCATTAAAAATATTTTTAGTTCATCTTAAAAATAGACCTTGTCTGAGTTTATTAAAAAACAGCTGAATTAGTAGCACTTTATTTATGTCGCACTAGAGTAGCAATGTGGGCTATTGGCGACGGTTTAGAAAACACCCGTGAGGATGATTCAAAGACATGCCATCACCCATGCGTCCTCCGCTAGAAGTAGACGGTAGAATAGTTTAATGAGGACCAATACCGCGCATCCCCGGTCCCTACGCACCGATGATGCTTTGGGAACCATGTGTTTGCGATCAATCCACTACAGGACTATGAAAAAGCATGATAAATTATATTTTTCTTCTAATTTTCGTCAAATTAAAATAAGAAAACTAAAAATCATGTGTTTTAAATTAAATGTTTATGTTTTGATTAGTTCACATACTATAACTAATAATCAGAGAAAATGTGAACTATAAATTTGATGATTGATTTCCATCAAATCCATGATAAATAATTTGTAGTTTCTCTAGCATTTCCAAAAATTGTATTCCGTTTAGGCGAATTTTTCCTTAACAATGAACAAACTTTTTGATATGACCTCTTAGACCCTAAAATAATCAATATCTATCAATATCGATGCGTTAAATAAAATTATTTGATACAGTTATTACTCGAATTAAAGAGTATCTGAACGAATAATCCTAAATCTGAAGCGAAACTAATTCTCGTTAAGAAAAATGCTATCACTGTATATTAAAATTCTAATTAAATTCCAAAAATTTTCGAAGCGCTCAACGCGTTCTTCATCGTGAGTTAAACTCATTGTCATTGAATTAAAAAATTAAAAAAAGAGGACAATAATTATCTCTCTGTTCCTAAAGTTTTAAATCTAACTTCTTTCTTCACGATTTATGATCAATCGCGTATCAACATTAACCCTTTTGAATCACCTTTATTAGTCAATAAATTCATGATTACTCGAACTTTCACTTCCTACTAAAGTGACACAGGTTCGAATCCCAATGATGCTTAACACTAACGATAATACTGATGTTCATTCACATCAAGTAGCAAAATAACTTGGGCCCTTATTGGTCCAATATTCACGAATCTTGGCTCTCTAAGGGTTCAAAGCGCTGTTATTTTCTGATATTGGCCCTAAATAGAATTGTTTGATTCACTTGTATGTTTTGCAGCCACTTTACAACCAATATCGGCCCTATATAGAATTGTTTGATTCACCTGTATGTTTTGCAGCCACTTTACAACCAATATCGGCCCTGTATAGAATTGTTTGATTCACCCGATATTTTATATTAATTATTCAGCCAATACAGGCCCTATATTAATCGTATATAGGACAATATTGGCCCTATATAAAACCAATATTTTATTTTATAACCGTCGTTGAACAGCCCATCCAATTTTTGGGTTTACGACTACTAATGTTCAACTCCGTAGCCTTATAATTTTGAACAAATCCAGAAGATAAGAAACTCCTGGATCAGTACCCCCAGAGGTATTGATTTATTATGGGGACATAAAGGACTTTGTGACTCGACAGATTTGACGTGCATCAGTCACCATTTACTACCTGGAGAGTTTTCGGCCGGCAGGGATCGAACCCATGACCTCTTTGACATGGGTCCAGTGTCCTACCAACCAGGCTATCCGGCCCATAGGACCAATATTAAAAAAATCTAGACATCTCAATATTGGCCCCTCGGTACATGTTCATATAGAATCAATTTTGAGCCCAACTAGGATCACTGTAAAATTGTTGCTAGGGTAGTGGTGCGAACCGTGTGAGGTTTTCGTGGTTTCCCTCTCCGTGTAAACAAAATGCTAAGCTTTAAAAGTTTTCCATGAAAGCGAGTTAACTCTGATGCAAAATCCGGGAATTCTTTTGTCTTCTGGGTTGGGCTCAAATTGATCAACGTTCTTTAACTCTTTGCTTACGGCTGGTACAATAAGTTGACCAAAATAAATTTCATCATGCTAAGCGCTGAAAGCAAAAGTTTAAGGACCATAGATCTGCTATATGGATCTACTGCTTCATAAGGGTAATAAAAAATAGGTAAATAAAACAAATATTAATAAAAATCAAAAATAAACCAGCAGCGAAAAATGTATAACTCACGCGGGTTCCCTAGTTTTATAATACTTTTCCATCTAACTTGTTTTTTTCAGTTATTTTATTCGTTTATTTTATTTTTTTATGTGTTTTACAGCTTAATTATAATACATAAATATGAAAATACTCAGGTTAATCAGGAAGGTCAAAAATATACCACGTCATCAATATTTAATATTTTGACATAATTCAATCAAACATATACTTCTTTGGCATACTTAAAAAGTGCAATTGGAACTTTGTTTACACAGTCAGATCTCAAATTTTGAAAACGTCCAGATGGAAATGATTGAAAAGTATTTAAAACACTTCTGAAATGCAATCATTATTATCTTTATTTTTTATTCTCTTTTTAGTATCTGTCAGTGATAAATCATTTAAAAGATATTCCAAGAAGCCATATTTATGAGCTGTATTTTGATACCTAAAAATTCCTGCTGCGTATGCATGAAGTCAAGGACAGCAGGATAGCTATATTAGCTTTGCAAACACAAAGGTTTTCGAAAATAAAATATGAATTTTATAACGATTCTTCTTTTAATGTAAGCATATTTTAGTTTTAAAGTATATTTTAGAATATAAAGTATAGTGGGAATTAATAAAAAAAGTTCTAGAAATGAATTTCTTGTAATCTCTATTTATGAACTTCAGATATTGTGATATTTTTTTTATACATTAACTTAGGAATTAATTTCAGATGTTATTTATTTTACATGAGTATTTATAATTTATCGTTTTCAAGAAATTACTATTCATGATTTTTTATGCATATATATTTATGATTTGGAGCATACAATTACAGAACTAGTTGAGTTCATTTCGTAAAAAAAATTTTGTTTTTATGTAAATAGACAGATGACTTAGTTGGCGTTGGTAAAGATAGTTTTCATTAATTTTGGTAATAAAATTCAGCAATAATCGCATCAGTGTAATCAGTAACGTAACCAGTTTATAACAAGTATTGTAACCAGGAATTTATTTCTGAAAAGACCATAAAACCTAAAATTTTACAGAAAAGAAACCTTTAAATGAGAGTTTATAAATATTTAATTTCATGAAAGCCTGTCAACGAGCAAAATTAGAAAATTAATCTAAGGAATTCATACAGTGTTGGATTACCCATTACGTACAGTGCTGGATTACCATTGGGGCCCCCAATGATTAAGGGCCCCCTTAAGATAGATTTTTTGAAAATAAATTTAAAAAAATTAAGAAAAACAATGATTTTTTTTATAAAAAATCAATTTCAATAAAAAAAATCAATAATAAAATACGATAATTTTTTTTATATAACGTTAATCATATTTATTTATTACTTATTTATGTTATTATTTATAAGTATTATTATAGTTTATGTATTATAAGATTTATCAATGTTAAGTTCGAATTTGTCATTTTGATTTGCGCGCGAAAAAATTTAAGGCAGTACTATAGCGAGCTGAGACTTGTTTAAACAAGAAACAAAGAATTAAATGTTGTTGAGATTATTGAGACGTTTTAAATGAAAAAGAAGTTATTTAGTGCCTCAACTGAAGTGTCTCATAATTTTTTTTAGTGTTTCATAATTATTTAGCGTCTGTAATTCTATTTGATCAATAAATAATTACAAAATTATTTACTAAAAGGTAAGTGTTTGTTTATTGCTTTATATACTCAAGAAAAAACTGGTCACTTTCAATCAAATTTTATATTTTGAAATACTTATAGCCTAATCTTTTTATGTCGTATAAAATGTAAAAACTTTGCGCTTAATCCAGCACTGAATCCATGTTGTTAAATTGAATAGGAAGAAAAAAATTGTAAGTAATTTTACTCTTTGGCGAAACTTATAACAATTCAATTAGGGAACGTTTTATTACTCTTAATAATTTTTTTTTCTACAATAAATGAGTACTATAAATACGTATACATAATTTTTTTTCTATAAATAATAATTATTATAAATAAGATTTATATTTGGCAACAGGTAATCTCTCTCTTTTTTCCCCCCGTCTAGTTTTGATTGACATTCACTTGAGCGCGAGCTTTTAAAGTAAAGAAATAAAGATTTCATTAGAGAAAAATAAATTTTCTAAAACAATGGATAAATAATCAATATTTGCAGCAAAAAATAACGAAAAAGCACTTAAATTATTAATAATTTTTGAATTTATAAGAATTAAAAAAAAAAACTGCGTTAAGTTCATAAACATATATGGCCCTTTAAGCATACCAAATTTCAACTCTGTAGTTGTAATCCTGCGGTCTGTAGAGCGGCCCGTATGGTATTTTTTAGTAATCGAAGTTATCTCGAATGTTAATTTTTTTTTATTCCAACTCCCTCTAGATTTTTCAACACACCGTAATTTCTAAGTCTCATAATTTTTGCACAGCAAAATAAAACACGTTAAGTTTAAATAGAAACACATTAATGTATCAAAACATTTGTGACACGTTAAGTTGAACACCCAAAACAATGGCAGGGTCAACAGTTCTTTTGTTTTAATACAGGAAGAAAATTATTTATCAATGTGTGTTACATTTAGCAATATTTTATAACCAAGCTGTGTAATAAGGCCATTATTTCGTAAAGAGTTCAGAAATTAAAAAAAAAATAATCATAATAATCTATGCACTTATGTTATTAGAAAAAACCTAAGATATTTTAACTATTTAGCAATGTTATTTTATAGTGCTCTAAATAATTTTTTACGCAAACTTTACTTTTTCAAAAAAAATTTTCTTGTACGAATTGTGAAAAATTTCTGTCATAGAATAAATTTTCAGTTCGATGAAAATGTTTCAAAGTAGACTGAAGCAAGGATTTACCCAATTTCATTAACTTTTTAATAATTGATGCTATGGATGACTGTACAGGTGGCATCTCAAAGCCGGTGGTTTGTAATGATAACTAAAATAGGGTTTGGTACACCAATCACCTGCTTGCCATGCACGCAAGAGTTACCAGTCGCAACCAGGGCTGTTTACTCCTTTCAGACGAAGATGTACCAAATATTTACATGAAATAATTTGTGGAGATTGATAACTTTTTATTATTTGCATCAATAAAAAAAAATCCGACAAGCATGCTTTTGGTGATTTTGGACTCATTTCCCAATTCAATCAGTAAAAATAAACAACAAATAATTTTCTGATACGAAACTGAAGCAGAAATATAAAATAATAATAATAAAAATAATAATTAAATAGTAGTAATAATAAATAATATTAATAATAAAATAATATTAATAATAAAATAATATTAATAATAAAATAATATTAATAAAATAATAATAATCCATTTAACTGTACAAATATGCTCTATTGTAAAATTGTACTACAGTATGCAAAAAAGAAGAAAAAAAAGGGGAATATCCTGAACAACTTTTGATCTAGTGATTTAATTTTCGAGCATGGTATTTTTTTGGTGTTTTTACTTTTTGCGTATTTCGATATAACTTTTTAAACGAATCGAGTTTCTTTTGCACGCAATTATAAAATTTCTTTATCCAAAAAATTATTCCACAACAAAAATAATTCTAAATAATAATTTTTTTTAATTATATTATTTCATTTAATAGTAGTCGAAACAATTGTGTATTGTAAGCACACAAATTTTTACGCTGTTTTAAAGAAATTTTAAATAACAAACTGCAAAATTTGAACGAAATCGGTCAAATAGTTTCTGAGAAGTTGAATTTTTAAAAAAATTTCGTACATCGTTCGATTTCTTAAGAACTATTCGTGGGATTTCTTTCAGATTTTGCATGTTGTTATTTAAAATGAAATTCTTTAAAATAATGTAAAAATTTGTATGCTTTACAATTCAAAACGTTTCCGACTACTACTAAGTGAAATAATAATAAATTATCAGTAGCGTAACTAACACCCCGCGGTACACGATACTTGAGAGCGTATGATCCAAAAATAATACACTATGTAGGGTTGCACAACCTGCGGCCAGCAAGCTATTGATGTGCGGCCCACGGTAGCACCTGAGCATAATAAATGAAAATTAATTTTTTTGGAGGGAAAATAAAAATAAAAAAACAACTCGGACATTTTGAATTGCGCCTTTAGAGCCGCAATGGCTCAGGGGATAGAGCGTTCGCCTTACAATGCGGCGAACCGGGTTCGAATCCCAGTCGATACGAATTCCGCATGAAATATCCTCAGTGGTAGACGGATCATGGGTTAGAGTCCCCTTGCCGTCAGGCTAACCATAAGAGGTTCTCGTGGTCTTCCTCTCCATGTAACGCAAATGCGGGTTAGCTCCATCAAAAAGTCCTCCCCGAAGACTAATTTCTCCCAATACTCGATCCAGGAGTCCCATTGTCTTCTAAAGTAACTATTTAGAAACAATGCAAAGAACTAATGCTAAATGATAATTAGTTGGGTGTAAAAATGTCAGTTTTCGAAAAAGTGCGGCTTATTATTATCGTACGAAGCTCTGCAGTTGCGATGAAAATAAAATATCTTAAAGGAAAAGAAGTTTCTGACATTATCAATATGTTATATTTCCAAGAGAAATCGTTATAATATTTTTTTATACACTCTTAGAAAGTTAGATCCAACGTTGAACCACAATATTGAACGTTGAACCACGACGTTTAACCGACCTCCTTGTTGCAACCTTAATAAGATCTTAAATTGAACTAGGGTCCCTTTCAAACTAAATCATATTTTTTAATACATCTGCTTAATCGAATTCAAAAGGAATTAATTTGTACGATAATATGGTTAAACTTGGACACCATATTAAAATTGAAGCAAATATAAACCACATTATGGTTGGTTCAACACGTATCAAACTTTTGGTTGATTCACTTGCCACTAGGGCAGGCCTGCTTGGTGAAACCGAGCAAATTTAAGGCGGAGTGTGCGTTTCTTGTTTTTCAGTGGCGCCATCTATGGCCAAGAATATGACTTATGCCACACCAGACGTTTTATAGGGTGGACCCAATCATACATCCATTCATTCATCCACAGATCGTAATTTCGACCTGAATAAAAGAACGAACGATCTCCAATCCAGTACCCCCAAGGGTGTTGATTTGTTATGAGAACATGGAGGACTTTTGCGACTCGACAGATTTAACGTGCATCAGTCACTTTACTACACGGGGAGTCTTCGGCCGGCGGGGTTCTAACCCACGAACTCTCGGACATGGGCCCAGCGGCCTACCGACCAGGCTATCGCTGCCGCATCAAACTTTTTAACAGAGCGAACGTCTTTTTTCAGGCCCCGGGGGTGAGGGTGGATTAAAAATAATTCTCCGATGTAAATTAAGCGTTTTGTGTTGAGTGGAACATTTAAAAGTAATTATGAATCGAAAATTAACGAGGAACAGTTTTCATCGAACCAAATAAAACTGTTCGAAATACTTAGAATATAAATATTTATATTTAAATGGAGTAAGTAAAGAATAAAAAAAAAAATCTTGATAAATTGCAAGCGTTTTTTTATTTGTAATTGAACTCCCGAATGATCAAATTTTTGAAAACTGTCGTGTGTGCTTTTTTGCACGTACACGTAGATATTATTAACTGTTAAAATTCTTTGTAAACATGATATTAATCTACTTCCTCTTCGATAAGATGAGATTATAATCCTTAAAAAATAAAGGGCAAATTAAGGTGAAGAGCAAGATAAAAGCACGCGCGGTCGTTTAGTATTTGTTGATAAGACGGAATTAAGATATATACTTATTTTATGTAATAAAACTGTTTTTGGTGTTCTTTATTAAATACATTCGTTATCGTCAGAATTATAAAATAAATCAATCTGATCTATTGATGAATAGATTATCCAAAAAGTCAACAAAAAGAAATGAATATACTTTGCATAATGTTACTGTATCTTAAAAGAAAGAGTTAAAAACGAATTTATTTAAAAGCAGAAAAATGAAATAAATAAAATAAAAAGAGAGCAAAAGTAACTGAAAATTTATAACAAAGGTAGAAATGCGTTAAAATGTTTAAAAAAAAATAATAAATATCACAAGGTTTATTTTGACGTAAATCATCAATGCATCGAGAATACTTTGCTAAGAATATATGAATAAGAAAGAATATGAATAAAAAAGAATAGAATGAATATGAATATGCTCATATGAATTAGAAAGAATAGAGGATTGACCTATCGAATATTTCAACCCATCGCCCATGCCCGCCTTTAGAGAGAATTTTATATATATATATAAATAACTTTAAGTACCTTACAAAGTAAATTTAAAAAAAAAAGAACTTTTTTGTTTCATAGTAGGAAGGTCGGCATGGTTGGAGGGCTCAAAAACACGACGCTCCTCATAAGGACGACACATAAATGGTGATAAATGAAACAAGTTTTCTCCATGCTCAAGTTGTTTACGAAGAAATCTAAAACAAAAACCATGGTAACCAAGCGAATGGCGGTGGTCAAAGATTGCAAAGCAGAGCAGAGTAAATTTTCTAACGCTATGCAGTAGTTGAGCAAACTGAGATCATTAACTAAAAAATATGCGTTGACAAAACAAAAACGAAACAAGACTTGAAGGCATCAAGATTAGCTAAATCTACTCCTATCACGTGATTTAGTAAAAAAAAAAATTCAGATTAATGTTGCATAGTTAAGGGGGTTCCTAGAAACTCCTGCACCATTAAAAAAAAATTACCGTTTAATGGCCTTAAACTCGAAGCAGAGCTTATGCATTTTAAGCTAAATATGTTCTCTCCTGCTAAGAATAATCTGGGGGGGGACTTAAAATTGGTTAACTAAACTTACATTTAAAAAATTATTGAACTTTTAAAAAAATCGCCAATTTGGCGGGATATTTTCTCACCTAGTTGAAAATTATTAAAATCTTTTTAATAATTCCCGATTTTAAGATATTCTTATGAGACTTTATGCATCTTTATATTTTATTATTAGTATAGAGAGAGCAAGCTGACTTAACCTGGGCACATCACTTAACCTGAAAGTCACTAATAGTTTTTGGGAACTGATAACAGTTACACAAATAGAATTTTTTATTATATTTATTAAGTTGATATTTCATACCAATTATAGTTGCAAACTTATATTATATGATTTTAAAATGCTTGGTGCAACACCAAACGATTTTAGAAATTGTAAATAATACAAGCATTTGAATCTAGTGTTATATAGTTTTATTTATTAAATTAATATTCTATGTCAATGAAAAAAATCGTCAAAATTCAAAACTCGTTTTTAATCGTTTGCAAATTTAAATTATGCGTTTTAGAAGTAATTTTAAAAATCAAACGATATAAGATTTATCAAACATCGATTAATCAAACGAATTACGAATAATAGAAGTATTTGAATTCACCGGATTAACTTGAGATTCCATGTCAATAAATCACGACTTAATCAAAATTCGTTACGTTTCTTTAATCATCGCAAATTTAAAGTATATGTTTCCAAGTTGAATATGCCGAAAAGGATTAAGAAATTCCTAATAATACAACGAACTACTTTCTTTATTTAACTTACGATTCCATACTAATGAAACACGATATGATCGAAATTCGAAACTTCATAAGATACTTCTAAGTCTCAAAATTGCGAGTTCATGATTTATTATTCTGTTGCTAGCAAGCTTGTTATAGAATATGGAACGTTTCATTCGGGCTATGTTAGATTAACATGGTGGAAAATCCTGAATTACCTTTTGCGGTCAGCGTAATGAAAGTGTCAAATGATATGGGAAATCTGAGTTACTGCGACGTTACATCATAATCAACCTTAATTATTTTAAAGGATTCTGATGTAAATGGGAATAAACTATTGATCAGAACCAATCCTTGATTAAGATTGTGGCAGTTAGTTAGGTTTTAGTACTTTTAATAGGAAAAGTATAAGTGTGTTTCTGCAAATTTCATAATTCTATCGATGATATAAATGCCAATAAATACTTATTCCTTGTGCTACCATTAATATTGATGCTATTATATTTGTTAATGTAATTAGGTACTTTTCCATTTCGCCGACGCAAGCAACGAGGTTACCAATGAAAAGTCATAGAGTTTTTTATTTATTTTATATATATATATATATATATATATATATATATAACCGTTGTTGAACAACAGACCCAAATTTTGGGTGTACGACTACTTAATGTTCAACTCCGTAGCCTTGTAATTTTGAACCAATCCAGAAGACAAGGGAACTCCTGGATCAGTACTTCCAGGGGTATAATTTGTTATGGGAACATGGAGGACTTTGTGACTCGACAGAATTAACGTGCATCAGTCACCATTTACTTACTACACGGGGAGTCATCGGCCGGCGGGGACGACCCCACGACCTCTTGGACATTTGCCCAGTGTCCTACCAATCAGGCTATCCCGGCCCTACGTCATCGAGTTTATGTAAATTCAAAAAAAAAGAAAAAACTAAAGAAATTTAAAAAAGAAAAAAAAACGGAAACATTCGTTTCTTGTACATATTCATATTATATTGTGCTGTCTAATCTAACTATATCATCAAAAGTTTGTTAAATACAAAAAATATCGAGAAAACACAAATAAAAAATTTAACCAAGAATCAAAGATGGCGAGAGCAGACGATTCTTAAGAAAACGCCATTTGCAAATGGGCATTTAAAATACATGTACGTCATTACAAATGTTGATGTATCTTAATCATTTCTCTGAGTTTCAGCGTATACTTTTCAGGGAACTATCTCTAAAATGTAATTAGTAGAATTAGGCGAAAATTTAAAAAAAAAAAAAATTCGAAGTACTTTCAGCAGTTTATTCTAAATTTGTACAGTAGTTTACGAAATTTTTTCAGTGTTCCCTCAGTTAATGTTCACATTATAAAAGCCGTATAAGCTTAGAGAAATTATTATTTCGATATAAATTTGATATAATAAGCTTATAAGCATTCTTTTCTTTAAAATTCTATATTCTATCTATTCTTTTAATTTCTCTATTCTATCAGTGTTAACGGGTAACAAGATTTCGGTTGTAAATCTAGCCATTTTTATTTATTTATTTATTTTTTTTTTGCAATAAGTAATTGAATTGTGTAATTTACGGTTCATTTTTTTCGAATCAAACAAAGTTTTTAAGCGTGAATTTTTTCTTTCGTTTTTGTTGAAAGTTTTTCAATAGATATTTTGACTTTTAATATTGGTGTACAAAACATTAGTGGACTAATCGTACGACATGAGTGTAAATAAACTGTTTAAAAACGCAGTCATTTCTTTAGATATGATCAATAACATCGGAAACGTTAAAGAGTAAATTATTTTAGTCTCCCTCTTATCCGGAAAGAAATGATCATAAAACAAAAAACGAATTTGTCGGTACATCTGACCTCTCAGCTGTTTACACAGCAATGATAGTATCCGACAGGAAATACGTTGTGGACAGTGAATATTTTGATAACAATTTTTTTCATCCATTTACTTTCTTCATTGACTATATGTATTGTATGCTTCATATTGATAAGTTGGCTGGTTATACGGAAATAAATGGATAAATAAAGATAAATCGATAAAACATTTTGTCAGCTTAATGAAAGTACAGTGCTCAAAATTAAAAAAAAAACGGACCATCCTGAATAACTTATGATTTAATAATCCGATCTTCACGTTTTAGTTCTCAATATTAATTTTTTGAGACGTTGATCTCAAATATGCTTATTAATTAGTGCAGACGGGGCCAGGATAGCCTGGTTGGTAGGACGCTGGACTTCAGTTTGTATGAACGGGAGTTCGAATCCAGCCGGCCGTGTAATAATTGGTGTCTGGTGCAAAAATATTTTAAATCTGTCGGTTCATAAAGTCCTCCATGTTCCCATTACAAATCAAATTATACCTCTGGTGAGTCGCGATGGCTCTGGGGACGGAGCGTTCGCCTTCCAATGCGGCGAACCGGGTTCGAATCCCAGTCGATACGAATTCCGCATCCGGCTTGCACCGACCACAGTGCTGACGTGAAATATCCTCAGTGGTAGACGGATCATGGGTTAGAGTCCCCTTGCCGTCAGGCTAACCGTGGGAGGTTCTTGTGATCTTCCTCTCCATCTAACGCAAATGCGGGATAGCTTCATCAAAAAGTCCTCCACAAAGGCAAATTTCTTCCAATACTTGAGTTCCCTTGTCTTCTTGATTGGGTTCAAAATTAAAAGGCTAAAATAATACATAAAATTGAGTCAGCTGTTCAACGACGGTTATAAAATAAAATAAAATTATACCTCTGGGGGTACTGGATTGGAGATTGGTCGTTCTCTAGTTCAGGTCAAAATTACGATCTATGGATTAATGGATGTATGAATAGGTCCGCCCTATAAACGGGTGTGACGTATTGCTATGGCAGAAGTCGAATTCTTGGTCATAGATGGCGCCACTGGAAAACAAGAGCAATCGCACCCCCATTTCCTTAATGGCCTACGTCAACAACAATTAGTGCAGACGATATTTTAAGTTACGAAATTAGACACAAAAACGTTCTTTCTTAGTATAAACATACCTTTTTTTCGTCGGATTCGGATTTCTGATCCGCAATATATGGGGGTTGCCGTAATGTGGGAAATATAGCCTCATTAATTTGAAGAAGAGGACGGTACAAAATATGAACCTCTTAATGTTAATTTTACTTTCTGCGTATTTCATCATTTCTCTAAAACTTTTAAAGCGAGTTGAAAAATTTTTGCTAACAATTATAAAACTCGTTTGTCCAAAGGTAATTTCATGCAAAAATAGCTTTTAGTAAATATTTATTATCTTTCATTATTTTATTTAATAACAGTCGAAAAAATTTGTAAACTATGCAATTTTTTACCGCAAATTAAGTAATGCAATTTTACATGACGAAATACAAAATTTGAACAAAACCTGTCGAATAGTCCTTGAGAAATCGAATTTAAAAAAACGAGTTTTGAATTTGTCTCAAAGTTAAATGAAAGTTTTAGATTAAGTTCCCAGTTGTTGTTTTTTTTATCTGTTTAATTTAAAAATATTAATTTTAAGTATATTAAAAACTATTCTAAATATTAATTTCAAATATTAGTAAGCTTAAGCCTTTGAAAATTATTATGTAGCTTGTAGTTTACAGCTTCTACTATTAATGCAATTACAGGATTACATACAATTATTTTGTAAGGTTTTTGATAGATAAATAAATGCATATTTAAAAATTATTTTGTTAGATAGTTAAATACATAATAAATATTGATTCTTCTCTAAAAGTATTTTATCTGATACACCAGTCAGTAGCAACATTGATTTTGTATGACTGCATGTATTTTATTTCGTACTGAGAATCGTACTGAGAATCGGTACTTCAATTTCTTCTCTAAAACAAACTACTTTAGCAGATATTAACATCCAGAAATTCTTAATTCAATCAAATAATGCACTCTTTAGCAAAGATTGACTTAGTAAAACTTCCAACTCCACAAAACAACGTTCTAAAAATAAAAAAAAGAGTTAAAATATTTACTAATACAAAATTACAACCTTGAAGAATTTGACTAAGCAAAGATCTTTCCCATCGTAAAAACACCACCATTAAGTATGTTTTCTTTTCTGTTCTCGACCTTGTAAAACTTCCGGCAAGAAAAAAAAAAGAATTATTGCTGGGCGTCCGCCACGGCGTTTCCTTCAATGCTCTGGACCCCCTCTGGACTAGCAATTTAGTCAATAAAAAAAGTCTCTTCCCCATTCTTTATTTCATTGCAAATGAGTATTCTAAACGTTTATAGCTTTGGCGAGCTAGCCCTTTACCTTGGCACGATTTGAGGCCTACAAAAATAGTGGAAGGGTTTTTAGAAATAAATTTCAATGTATCTTTTAAATTTTTATTTATCTATTAGTTTATTTCTTTTGTTTATTATTTTTTTGCGTTTCATCCGTCTGTAAGTAAGACTTAAGTAACCGAGTCTTTAAACCTTGCCCGACACAGTGAATTTTTGTAAGAGAATTTTAGTCTGGTAGCACACTGCGACTGCAGATAGGGCTTTCTAATTAACCCACCCCTTCTCTGTCGGATTTTTTTTCTTTTTTTGAATTTTCGACCCAAAAAAGCAATTTTTTTTTTTGCTGAAAATTAATATATGTTCTACCCTAAATTCGAAAATGCAAATTTTTATTTAAAAAAAACATTGTGATAACATATTTATCAACACTGTTGCTTTAAGGTGTTTAAGATAAATATCTTTATAAAATAATTATTAAAATCAGGTAAAAAAATATTTCGGAAAAAAATTTTTTCTTGATAAATCAGAACTATCATCCTCCGACTGAGAGATATTAAATTCACTGTCCTCTGACTCACTCTCACTAGCTGTTTTGACACGCAACGGTCACACTAATGAAAGCAAAATTACGGAAAATGTAAAATGATTTTGATTTCAATTTAAGCCGAGAAATCTCGCTTCGAAAATTGTGAAGTAAGTGGGACTAGTAGCGCCATCTCTTAGCAATATTTAGAAAAACAAAAATTACCGCAGATATTAAAGAGAAGTGTAAGTAGCCAGGAATTCAATTTCTAAGATGCAATTTTTCTCTTCGTCGCATGGCATAGAGACGCCGACTGTACTGACTCCTGGTTGGTAGGGCACTAGTCCCGTGTACAAGAGGTCGTGGGTTCGATTCCCGCCGGCCGAAGACTCCCCGTGTAGTAAATGGTGACTGATGCACGTTAAATCTGTCGAGTCAGAAAGTCCTCCATGTTCCCATAACAAATTATACCTCGGGGCATTGATCCAGGAGTTTCCTTGTCTTCTGGATTGGTCCAAAATTACAAGGCTACGGAGTTGAACAATTGTAGTCGTAAACCCACAATTGGGTCGGCTGTTCAACGACGGTTATAAAATATATTGGCACAAAAACGTCGAATGCATGAGATGAGACGCAAAGATATTTAAATCGTAAACAGTTGTTAGATTTTTGATAAGTATCTTTGTTTTTATGCAATTAACGTTAAAGAACATTTTTAGCGTCATCCATTTTGCTTTCCATTAGTTAAATTGCAATAAGATTAGATTATAAAAAAATCTAAAAAACGAGAAATGTATACTTTTAAATTACTTACTCAAAACACAAATTGTATCATTTTTTGGAGGAAAAGAAGTTCTAAAATTTATCAATTATTATAAAAAATTCAAAATTATCAATAATTATCTCTTGATCTAATGCGAGCCGATTATTTTCAACCTCTTTTGAAAGGTATTTTGCTGTCATCAAAAGTTCGGTAAATACAAAAAGTGTATAGAAAAGACGACTTAAAAATTTAACCTAGAATCCAAGATGGCGACGGTAGAGGCAACTAAACAGCAACAGCATAAAAATAGTTGCTTCATTCTTATTGAGCTTGTCAAAGCATATTTAGTTATTATCTATACGCTTTTATTTTGTCTGTCCAAGATGAGGATACCAATTGTTCTAAGTACATGCTGAATTTAGAACACTTTAGACATTAGTATTCTAATATCATCAAACGAATGAAAAATTAAAAAAAATTTCTACTTTAATAAGAGGATATATTGAATCGGGTTTCCGTTCAAAGTGAGCCAAATCATCGCATTAGTTGGCGCAATTTTACCATTTGGCATAGTAAAATTGCACGATATTATAGTTCAATTTTCTCCAATTAATATTTCTTTTCGTGAATCTTTTCCAAAATTTAACATCAAATTCAGTCGGCTATTATGGTTGATGAGTACAATTATGTTTATATTTTCCAACAGATCTCTCTCGCAATAGTGCTTTGCAATTCAACGACATTAACTTGCATTACGTTATAATTCTTTAATTATACCATTTAAATATTACAGTTTCAAACGGCAAATATATACTCAAGTTTGATGTGAAATATTTTATTTTATAACCGTCGTTAAACAGCCGACCCAATTTTTCGGGTTTACGACTACCTATGTTCAACTCCGTGGCCTTGTAATTTTGAACCCAATCCAGTGGACAAGGGAACTCCTGGATCAAGGTTTGGGAGAAATTTGTCTTCGTGGAGGACTTTTTGATAGAACTAACCCGCATTTGCGTTACATGGAGAGGAAAACCACCAGAAACTCCCACGGTTAGCCTGCTGGCAAGGGGACTCTAACCCTAGATCCGTCTACCGCCGAAATTCGTATCGACCAGCCATCGCTGGGATTCGAACCCGATTCACCTCATTGGAAGGCGAACGCTCTGTCCCCGGAAGAAATATTAATGAGAAAATTTGGTTTACTCGACAAGGCAGTGAGTCAGTACATTATTATTAAAGTGAGAATAGCATAAAGCAGTGTTTCCTAAAGTGTGGTACGCGTACCCTCAGTGGTAGGCGTTCTTATGCGAAATATCTTGCAACAAACAAAATTTCAAAAAAAATTATTTAAAAACAAAGCTAGCCATGAAAATTTACGATTGCGTATTTTTCTATTGGCTATTTTTAGCAGAGTTAACAGTTAATAATTAGTGGTGTCAACAGCCAGATGTGATTTTTAACTTTTGTGCAATTCTTTATAGTTAAAAAAATACATTCATTTTTTTTATTAGTGGTACACAGCGTTACGAAAAATTTAGAAAGGGTACACAAAAGTCATAAGTTTGGGAAACACTGGCATAAAGGGATGCTTTTTTTTCCTCATAAAAAAGAGCTCCTATTTGCATTTTATCAAACGATGACAACCGATGAGTTCTAACGTTCATGTGAAACGATAGTTGACTGACTCTATCATCAATTTCAGATGATAATCAATGCTACTTGATACACAAAATTACATCATACATATTTATAGAATGAATATTACACACGATGATGATACACAATACCCGCCAGTCAACAACACATAATAGAACATAGTAAAAAGTTTAGCCTTGATTAAAAATCGCCTTTCGCTATAAACCACAGCAGTTTTACATTCATTTTCTTATATCTTTATTTAGGAACCACTAGAGTTCATTCAATTTAATGAACACGTTGAACTACTACTTAGTAATTAAAATCATAGAATTTATTTTTCGAAGGCGTGAATCTCTGTTGTCGTAAATGAAAGTATGGTCCCACCGTGGATGAAAGACGGATTCATTCATTAAAAACAATGTGTCCCATTGATAAAAATTTGATTAGATTTGGAACAAATGACATAAGACAAACACAGTAAGAGGTTTGAAGTTCTACTAAATCTTGGCAGTTGATGTTTCTTTTTTTTATGTAGTACATCCTAACTGATAGAAGAAAAAGTTATTTACGTTTTTTTTTCCGTGTGATTCACGCATAATATTACAGAGCTGTTTTTACACATGCTTTTGCAGTGGGCTTACATAATTCGCAGAGGTTTTATGTTTCTGTTTTCGAAACATTATTATTTCAAAACAGATGAGTTATGAAGGGATGAAGAGTCTGCATGAATGAAAATTTTTACTATGTCTTCATTCTCAATGCTTAATATTGTTTAATTAAAAGTTTTTTTCGAATAAAAAAAAACTTATAAATAAACAATTAGTGATAGTAAGCGCTATTGTATTTACCCTGTTGTAAAATGTGTTCAGAAAACCTTTAAAATAAGAACGATTCAGTTCCTATTTTTTTCTTCAAAACTTTGTAGCAAAATCTTCGGGAAAGTTGCGTGCGCAGCATTTAAATCTATTAAGAAATGTTCTCGTACCTTTAATGCAATATTGTTAGGCTAACAAAGGCGTAACATAAAAAAATATGTAGGGAGTATGCGCGTTTTTTTATTCTTTTTTTGAAAATAGTTCATTTTTAGCTAGGCAATATACCATGCATTTTATGCTCCTTGCATTATATATATTTTTGAATCAAAACACTACGTACGTTTATACGGAAAAATAGATTAAAATTTAAGAGTAATCATATGTAATCTGAGAAAGAATTATTAAATTGTACCTAAAATGTCCCGCAATGGACTAATCAGAAAGACCCCCACTAGAACACCAAAGTCAAGCATCCCTGGCTGCGATCAGTAAGCGAGTGGGTGACCACTTTGATCTGCCTGTGTAGGTACCGGGGGTGCGCGGTATTGGTCCTCGTTAAACTGTTCTACCGTAAAGTGCTCGACTTCGCGCGAAGGTCGTCGGGCTACCAAAGCGGAAGAGCCATTCCCTCTGCAGATGATCGTAATTGTGATGGCATGTCTTCAGATAATCCTCGAGAATGTTTTCCAGGCAGTCGCCAATAGCCCATTGTGAAGCTCTAGTGGGACCAAAGTACCTACATGTACCTAAAATATTTAAAATTACCTTTTGGGACGCGGCAAATTCTGTAACGTTTTCATTCGAAAGGTTGGAATAATGGCGAGATTCAATTTTAAAGTTAAGAGTTAAAGGCAAATTACCTTTATTTTTAAACAAAAATTTCTAGATAATTTAATTTTCAAAACTGTTTAAAATGAATAAAAATTATTATAACATAAAATTATTTTGTTTAATTATGTAAAAATTTACATTTGAAACAAAATAAATGTTGGAAATACTACTAGCACGCCAGAGTTCGTGGTACTTGTATGTTTCTAAAATAGATTATATTAATTGTTACTATCCATTGTAAACCCCAGAGAAAGAAATCTGAAGAATACTGAAAATAATAAACAAAGGCTTATATGTGGTGTATCTAACATTTCCAATAATCAATTTCTTTCACTTTATTCACTCAAATAACGTAATAATTTCTGTTTAAAAAAATATGATAAAAACTAAAATAAACAATAAAATAATCACAGTTTGATAGGAATCGTTTTTCTGATTAGTTAAATTAGACACCCGTAAGTGACGTCGACGTGTGTATCGATTCTGAACTGTTGAAGCGTGGTTTTGTTTATGTCAGCACTGTTCTTTCCATTCTATTTCGAGTAAGCCTATCCTATCAAATATGAATTCTCCAAAGTTACACAGTCTATATTCTTTCACAAAGAAAGATTTTTTTCTTACTTAACTTAAGAGAAGCACGAAGCCATGTAGAACATTACAAACTAATTATAATACATGCCAATACACAAAACACAAAAATAATCACTGTTACAATAAGGAACATAAACAAATAATAATTCTAGGTTAAATGAAAAACGTAGATAAGAAAGAATTATATTTTAACCAATTCGATATGCGATACGGCGTTGTATTTAAATAACTTCGTTAATTAACATTCTTACTTATGTGGCCAGCAATATCCAGATTATTAACACGCCACTTTGTTTAGAAACAACCAGCTGGGACTGAGGTTATAGGTCAAGTATTCACGTATCAGTGATCTTCTTCTTGAGTTGCGAGTACCCAGTTGCAAAGCATTGAAATGATTGAGAACAAACATTCATTGAATTTTATAAATTTTCTAATAAAAGAAAGCTATAAAGAAAAGATACTTTAAAACTAACATTGTATATTTCTATGTTAATATATGAAATGTAAATATCACGTCAATATTGAAATCAGAAGTATGCGCGAATTCCCTCGTTTAAACTAGCCTGGTTTTAGAAGAGTTCATCAATCATAATCTTGACTTACAAAATGTTTAAAACATTTCCCGGCTTTTGATTAAAATATTTTCTATTTGCCAACAAATAGATTCAAATACCATTCATAAATTTACCTTCATTAACACTCGAGTTCGGAAGATTAAAGTCAATCAAAGAATTCCCTCGCAATGAGGGGAAAAAGGACGAAAATCCCTTTCCTCTATTTGAGTCAATTTGAAGCTTCCCATCAAGTCAATGCATATTGCATATTTTATCTAATTAATTAGCATTAACGAAATGATTAGCACATCTGGCGAACTCTTCAGCTAATTCCTTACGTATCTTTCCTACTAATTAAAAAATATAAACTTTTCGAACGTTCAGTTTTGTACAATATCTTTAATTTAATGAAAACTTCCAGGTGGCGAATAATGTTATAAATGTATGCTTTATTTTCCTTTTGTTTTTAATTTAGTAGTCAAATTCCGATGAGTTAAACCAAACCCCATCTCTTGGGTTGAAAAGTGATAAAAGTGCAGTTTTCTTTTTCCGAAAGATGTCTTCTGGATAGCATAAATGTCATCGAAATATTTAGGCTACTGAAGGGTTATTTATCATTTCATAAATTACCGTTAATTGCCAAAATGAGTTTCACTTAAACATGTTTGGCGATTAGAGAAGGCAAACAGGCGATTTTTCACGCAGATAATTAGGATCATGCCAATCTCTGTAATCAAGTTAGGAATTTGTTAAATTTCCTTTTTAAAAGGTGAGATTAGCACTTTTTCCTCGGAACGTAAGGTTAATTATTATTTCCTAAGAATGAATGCTTCAAAAGGATGAAAGTTCTCAAGATGTGTGTATCTTTCTTAACATAGCACAGTGGGCCAGCGTCCAAGGTTTCGTGGCCACAATTAGTATTTCAATAAAATTTGTTTCAATATTTGGGGGTTTTTATGTGCAGGTAAATTGAATTCGTAATTAAAATTTTGAAACACACTAAAAATACCCCCCCCCCCAAAAAAAGGCTGAAATATGGCAAACAAAAACAAAAAAAATAATATAGTACGTTTAAATAATTAAATATAGAAATGAAAATATAATAATTTTCGTAATTTTATGTTAAAAATGAAAAGCAAATTATATTTCCGAAGTAATATTACAAAATAGCGCAAATTAATTGCAAAATAACGCGAAAACATGAAAATAAAAACATAATTTTTGTTTTTCGGTATATTTAGTTCACCTTTGCAATACGGGCAAAATGGGGCAGTTTTTTTCGAAAGAAGAAACATCAAAGAAGACAACAAAAAAAAGTTAAGCTAATTACCTTGTAGAACTTTTTTGGAACTGAGTTTCGAAAGTCATTCAAACATTTAAAAATGTCAAATGATAAGATATAAGCTATAAGTTTGTCAAGAGTATTAACTAATCTAACAAATTGAAAAATTGTACTATAATTTCTGACTAATTACTCTGATAAAAATGTAACAATAAGGTGAAATTCCTATATATATTTCTGAAATAAAATTTTAAAAGTTACATTTAAAAAAAAATTTTTAACATATTTTTCATTACATTGTGTACTCTCGTCGGTCCAAAAAGTAAATTATAATGCTTGGATTGATTATGAATACTTAATTTGGGCTATATTAAAACTGCCTACACATATTTTAGTTGAAAATTTGACTTTTGGCCAAAGATCATGGTCTTCTGGCCCACAGTGCATAGTAAGTTTTTTTAACATAGCAAGTGCCATCTGACTTAAAAGAAGACAATTTAATGTACGTAGTTGGGAAAATCAATATACTATAAAAAAAAAAATTTAAAAAAATTTCTTGCATAAATAAAGTTACAGGAATGAACAAACTATAGTTTCGTTTCTATAAACTTTCCTCAGTAGTACCTAAACATAAAATGTCTTTTTTTACAGCAATTTTCTCATTGACTATCTAAACTCAAGATAGTCAAAAGTCTCATTTTGTGTTGACAAGAAAAAGGTTCTTGTTTATTGAGCAGAAACTATAGTAGGTCCATTTCTGTACCTTCATTTGTTCTTTATTTCGTTTGTTTTGCTTTAGTCATCACAAAGTATGCCCTATTCTCATTCCAAGTAGCACAGGGATATTGTAACAGATTTAGTCTACATCGACCGACATTGTGAATATTGGCGAAAATCGACATTGTGTGTACGACATTATACGATTCCCGTCGATTTCACATTAAAAGTCTGTTTGTAAAACTTTTCATTTTAAACTTTACTGTGCTCTTAAATCAAAATTGAGCATTTAAATGACGTCAAATTTTTATAATTCCAAAAAATAAATTTAAAATATAAATTTAGAGATATCCGAAATGCTGATAGACATCGATCGACGTTCCCCAACGTTTTTACAATATCGAACAATATTGTTTCGCGATATTGCATGTACGTTATAAAAGGGGTCCATTTTTATATAGTACAATGTTTCGCTACGATATTGTACAATGTTCAAAGCTAAATTTTTACGATATCGTTTTTGTGAATTGTGCTACTTGGGATTTGAACAAAAGAAACTAATAAATATCTGTTGGATATTCGTTATTCAAAGGTGAGCTATCCCTCATACTCGACTCAGTTACCGTAAAATACAGTTACTTTGTACTCAGAGTTAATGGCGATCTAAGCTCTTTCGTCGGGGTTCGAAAAAAAGAAGTCGTAAACACAAAAAATTGAATCGGCTGTTCAACGACGGTTTTAAAATAAAATATCCTCAGTGGTAGACGGAAAATGTCGAGTAGTTCAATCAAAAAGTCGACCACGAAGGCGAATTTCTCACAATGCTTGATCCAGGAGTTCCCCTGTCTTCTGGATTGCTTTCAAAATCACAAGGTTGATCATTTGTAGTTGTAAACCCAAAATTGGACCTGCAGTTCAATTACGGTTATGAAATAAAAATAAGTTATAAAAATAGCAAATAATTCACAAGTTACACAGTTATAACAGCACATAAGTTATTAACATAATTCGTCGAAAAGCGTTTTTTCATAAGTTTACCGAACCATCTGAGAACAGTCTTAATTAACTGTGGATGAGAATACCGTACCATAAATCAACTGTATAAATTGGCAGATTATAGGCGAAAAAAAATTTGAAAATTAAAATAATGACAATAAATAAAACTGTTCTTTGATGACTTCTTACAGAAATATCAACAGCTTTTGGCTGAATGTTAATGGCATAATGTTACTTCATTTAGCGAATTTCGCATTTTTTCTGTACATTTTCGGCAATAAAATTAACATTAAATGCATAGTTCCACACGATGGTGTTCCCACCTTAACGTGGTGTTGTGGTTTGTGTGTGTTGTTGATCCCGAGAGCTATGCCGGCGGGAGCTTCGGCTCCTGGCAGGGTCACCCAAGCCGGACTGGTCGGAGGGGAGACACCAGACGAAGAGGAACACCCTGGTCCTCCAGGTTGGGGGTTGGGCGTGGGGCCAACAACCCCACCCTGTAAAAAACTCCATGTTAGGAAATCTCAAGTAGGCATATGAGAATGAGGCATATGAGAATTGGATCGTGGAATGTTCGATCATTGTATAGAAATAAGGGGTTGCAAATGCTGATTGAACAAGTTGACAGCTATAGAATTGATTTGTTGGCTGTGCAAGAAATTCGATGGACAGGAGAGGGAATAATTGAAAAGAAAAATCATACAGTTGTCTATAGCTGTGATAGAGAAAAACACATGTTTGGTACTGGTTTCATATTGAGTAAGAGAATAAGACCACTTCTGATTGATTTTGATTGCAGGACACCTAGACTATGCAAAATAAGGATAAAGGGCATTTTCTTTAACTACAGTTTTATCAACTTTCATGCTCCTACAGAGGACAAAGATGGCGCGGAAAAGGAGCTTTTCTACGAGGAGCTACATAGATTATATAATTCATGTCCTAAAAATGACGTTAAAATCTTTCTAGGGGATGCAAATGCAAAAATTGGAGTGGAAAAAGTGTTCAGGCCAGTGATTGGAGGGTATAGTCTTCATGATATATCAAATGACAACGGAAAAAGACTCATAGATTTTGCTACAGATCATAATATGGTCATACCAAGTACAATGTTCCAACATAAAAGAATTCATAAAATGACTTGGAAATCTCCTAATGGAAATACTTACAACCAGATTGACCATATTTTAATTGATTCAAGACACAAATCGGATATACTGGACGTAGGATCTTATCGTGGGGCAAACATAGATTCCGATCATTTTCTAGTTCTGGCAGAGGTTAGAGCCAGAATATCAAATATTCGTAAAGCTCGCGGAGAACGTCTGAAAAAATATGATGGTGAACAGCTAAAAAAAGAGACTACAAGAAAAAAGTTCCAGGAACAAATTGAAGGGAGGCTTGAAGTGACTGATGATTCTTCAGAAAGGGATGATGTTAACAGAGAATGGAATGTTATTAAGAGAGCTCTTATCGAAACAGGAGACCAGGTTGAGGAAAAGATCGAGAGAACCGGAAGAAAGGACTGGTTTGACAATGATTGTTTTATGGCAACTTATAAAAAGAATGAGGCTTATAAAAGAATGATAAGTTCAAGGCATGCAAGAAATGCTGAAAATGCTTATAAAGAAGCAAGAAGAGAAGAAGATCCATAAAGAAAAAAAGAGATTATTTTTCGAAGATCTTTTTGAAAATGTTGAACATTTAAGGGGATCAAGGGAAAGCAGAGCTTTCTTTCGAGAAATAAACTTGGGTCGCAAGGAATTCAAGCCAAGAACAAACTCTTGCAGAAGCAGGGAAGGAACGATCTTAAGCGATAGAGAAGAGGTGCTGAACAGATGGAATGAACACTTTGACCATCTGTTGAATGGTGAAGAGGAAGAAGACGAGATAGCAATAGACAATTTACAGATGCATAACCAAGAAATGGTTACACCTCCAACGTTGGTAGAGGTCATCATGGGAATTGACAAATTAAAAAACAATAAAGCTCCTGGCCCTGACACCATACCATCTGAATTAATAAAAGGTGGGGGAATGGAGGTTGCGAAGAAAATATATGATCTATTACTAATTATATGGGAACGGGAAGTAATCCCAGAGGATTGGAAAATTAGTTTGACTTGTGTAATTCATAAAAAGGGAGATGTTCTTGAATGCTCAAACTATCGAGGAATTAACTTACTTTGCACGAGCTATAAGGTATTCTCAAATATTTTATTCAATAGACTTACTATGTTTTCAGAGGGAATAATAGGAGAGTATCAAAGTGGTTTTAGAAGGGGAAGATCAACTACTGAGCAAATTTTTACCATTCGGCAGATATTGGAGAAAACGAGAGAATTTGGAATTGATTTGCACAACCTGTTTATTGACTTTAAAACCGCCTATGATAGTATTAACAGAAAAGCTCTGATCATGGCAATGAGAGAATTTAAAATACCAGAAAAATTGGTGAGATTGATTAACCTAACACTAAGTGAAACTAAAATCATGGTAAAAATACAGAATTGTTTATCAGAGCCATTAGAAATAAAAAATGGTGTGCGACAGGGAGATTCTTTAGCCTGTCTCCTCTTTAATCTAGCATTAGAAAAGGTAATAAGAGATTCAAAAATCAATAACAGAGGAACTATATTTAATAAGTCAATACAATTGTTGGCTTTTGCTGACGATATAGGAATTATTGCTCGAACACCAAGAGCACTTGAAGAGGCCTTTATTTCTTTAGAGAAAGAGGCCCTGAAGATGGGTCTAAAAATAAATGAAAATAAAACTAAATATATGCCTTGTACTAAAACAGCCCACAGGAGTACCCATCTAAAAATTGGGGGACATTCATTCGAGGTAGTGGACAGCTTCACGTATTTAGGCTCTGAAATAAATAATAGGAACGATGTAACTGCAGAAATACGAAAGAGAATCACAGCAGCAAATAGGTGCCTTTATGGATTAAGAAAGTTTTTAAGATCAAATGTAATCAAGAGAAAAACAAAGCTGTTATTATTTAAAGGCCTCATTAGGTCAGTTTTAACATATGCTTGTGAAACATGGACATTGACTCGTGCAGATGAAGAAATGTTGAGCATATTTGAGAGAAAGATATTACGGTGCATTTTTAGAGGAATTAATAAAAACGGTCAGTGGTTAAGAAGATCAAATTTAGAACTCTATCGATCATATAATGAACCAGACATCATAAGATTCATTAAGGTCCAAAAGATAAAATGGGCAGGCCACTTAGTAAGAATGGAAGAAGACCGTATTGTGAAAAAGATTTTTGATGCCCGGCCGACAGGAACACGTAGAAGGGGCAGGCCAAATCTCAGATGGCTAGATACCCTGGAGAAAGATTTATCTATATTAAAAATAAAGAATTGGAAGTCCATTGCCAAAAGAAGGACAGCTTGGAAAAAACTACTGGAGAAGGCCAAGGCCCATCCTGGGCTGTCGAGCCAGTGAGGAAGGAAGGAAGGAAATGCATAGTTAGACTTACATTAAAGTTGTTTTGCTACCTTATTTATGGCATTTCAGTAACATAGAAATGAAGAGCTTGGATTAGACCAGGTATTAAAATTGTTCAAGAGAGCGCTTTGGGAGAAAACACCACGATTTTC
Organism: Parasteatoda tepidariorum; assembly: GCF_982258835.1. Taxonomy (NCBI): domain Eukaryota; kingdom Metazoa; phylum Arthropoda; class Arachnida; order Araneae; family Theridiidae; genus Parasteatoda; species Parasteatoda tepidariorum. Next base: position 34,242,658 of record NC_141764.1, on the reverse strand, counting down.
AACAGGCAATGAGATTCTTTTGCTTTGTGCGACCTCTAGTGGTAATTCTGGAAACTTGTAAGGTACATATTTGGAAGAATACTAAGGAACAGCTTGATTTGAAATTGTTGACATGGGATAATATATCCTTCTTGTTTATAAAAAAGAAAACCTCTTTAAAAAATTTTTTGGCATTTAAAAATAGTGAAAAACAAACAAAAAGAAAAAAAAATTAAAAAAAAAACAACAACAACAAAAAAAACGTCAACTTATCACTCTATAACTTACTCAATTTCTTGATCATTCCATCCTACCAGGTAAACTATATCCAAATCAAAACAAATCAATAATTCAAAATTATAAATTTCAAAATATTCAAAATAAAAAATCAATAATTCAAATAAATAATTCAAAACAAATAATAATTCAAAGCAAAAAATCAATAAATAAAAAATAGTGCGTGGAGTCCCTCCTCGCACAAGAAGTTAAACTTCGCAACCTGCGACGTCAATTGTAGAAGAATCAGCAGTCGTAGAGGGATCACTAGTTCTATTCAACGACTCTTTTTCCTGCTCCGCTCGCTTCCATGCTCTGTAATCATGGTAATATTGTGCATTTTCTCCTCGTGGACCTCTTGAACCAGTGGAAGTGCTCGTGGTTGCCTCATCGTCTCTCCCTGGAAAATCTATTTGTATTAATAATGTATGTGAATGCGTCATAATGTAATTTCAGAAGAGAAAACCTAACAATCAATTGATATTCACCAGAGACGTACCTTGACATAACCTTAAATCCGTCGCATTGTCCGTGGGATTGTTTTCACTCATTTTTTACAATTGGGTATAATATGAAAAAAGACCAACTACTTCCACTTACTAGGAATAACATTTACCTTTTAGTTTAATTAATAAACTGAGTTTTAAATATGCTTACTAAATTCATAAACTTCGGTAAAACAACAATATAAATTATTTCCAAAGGAACTAGACTAATACAATTCCAACCTGGCGAGTAGCGACTTATAACAAGACACTTCGTTTGATGCTTTTACTTGTTGCTAGAAATCAGGTTCGCAGAAAATGCTGTTTACTAGTTAAATTTAGTAGGAATAACACGATCTGTGACGTAGGCTATAGTATACCCAATTGTTATCCACTAAATTTAAAAATAAAAAATACTACCCTATTAAATTATATGTGTATCAAAACAAACTAAAAAAATATTTATAGAAAAACAATTCGCGATCGCAACGCTCGAGTACGCCGTCTAGCGGGAGCCTGTAAATATCAGACATTAATTTATCACGTTTTCATTTAGTTCCATCAAAATCATTGACTGAATCAGACGCCATTTTTTAGCAGCAAATAAGAAACAAAATTTCCCTAAGGAAAAGGCCGAAGAACTTGAAAAAAATCTCTAGAATATTAGTAAATCTTTCAGGAACAGAACACGCCAAACATTTGAAGAAAAATTCCTCAATAATTTTTAATTTCTATTCTCAACAAACTTGCAACTGATGACTTCCGATTTCGGATACTGTTACAGATGTGTGTATTAAGGTAAAATGCATTTCTTCTGTCTTCAATTCATTACGAATTAAAATGAAGTCAACATTGCTTTCTTCATTCCAGTGTATAAATATGAATTCAGAACATACAGAACTGTAATAGTTATAGCATATTCTTCTTCGTTATAGAATAGTATATATTTCTGTTAATTCGGAAAACAACAATAAAAAATTATCCAAGTTACTTGAAATAGTGCCATTTGTGCTGATTCTTAATTAATTTTAATCGTTTTCTTGGTAAGTATTTTTTAGTTTTGAAAGAATAAGTTCAACTAGAATTCAGCTATTCTGTTTTTAGCTACATATTCAAATTCATATCAATTATAAAATTTTGCTGTGTAGTATGTTATCTAAAAGTAATGAAGGGATAAACTATGTATCTATTATTTGAGAATAAAGTTTTCAAACAAGGAACTTATCATTTTGGAATTCTCCGGGAATTATAAATCAGGTAAGTGCAATGAATTTTGCAATAAAAAATTTGCTTGTAAATATTTTTTTTTTCATTTGATGATGGTTCTCTACAGAATGGTTTTTTACGTCGGATTTAGAACTATAAGAACAATAAAAAAAGAAACAATATGAAAGTTTTTATTTCAATGTAAAGAATTCTTAAAATCGTTTTTTTAACCTAAGAATTCTTTATTTTCCGTTTTTTAGTTTATAATTTTTTGATAAAAATTGTTCTCAAAATACTTTTTTTGAAAAATTAAATGGTATAACATTATGTGTTTATGTATACTTTTTGTATATTCCAATGTTTGAAGTAATATGATTCAGAAAAGTATGGAATAAAAATTCGGTACTTACGTATTAACGCCACCGCCGCTACAGATTTGGCGGTTTTTAAGTGCCGCCAATCTACACTTAAAATTTTTGCGACAATTCATAAAATAAAACACTTTATTTAAAATCAAAATAGTCAATCGGATTTCGGTGGAAAATGAGCCGATATAGAGTTTAGCATAGATTCAAAACAATCATATCGCCATATGAACTCTGATAAATAAGATTCCAAATGAAATAACATTTCCAAAACGTACGTTTACCAAGATAAAGTTTTATGTTGTGGGAATTGGTACATTTTCGTTATTTCGGTAAAATATTTCCCTCCTGAAAAAATAAAATTGCATCTTGTTTTGTCTTTGGCAAATCCCAAAGACGAATATTCGTAGCACTAAAAATGGCGACAAAAAAGAATTGTTTTTTTTTGTTTTTGTTTCTTTAGCATTCTTTATTTTACGTTTCTTAGTTTCTAAATAATAATTTTTATTGAAACTTGAAATTTTTTGATAAAAATTGTTGTCAAAAAACTTTGTTTACAAAATAAAATTTCATAAAATTATGAGGCTTATGTATACTTTTTGTTCATTTTAATTTTTGAAGTAATATGATTCTTAAAACTATAGAATGTAAAGTTTAAATGGGCCTTTCATGTTATATCATTAAATTTAGTAATACTATTTCTCGGGCATTAGGTTTTAACTCTTATAAGAATATACATATTTTTTTCTGTTAATGCACAAATATTTTTCCGATGTGTTTTGGATATTCCTTCTCTAATAAAAAAAGATACCATTTTGTTTTCGTTTGCATAAGAAAGAATATCAAGCATTTTTCTTTTTTAAATTTAATTAGCCACAATAAAGAATGCACGCAATGCTACGTGCTACATTAACGACGTCTCTAGAGTAACTGAATGACTGTTCATATAGAAATCGCAGGTATTAGTCTCATACAACAACGCCCCCTATAGTTCGTTGCGATCACGAATACTTTTATGACTTTTATTATTTTTATGCTAGTGAGAACCAAAACAATATGGATATGAATGAGAGAAAACTGGATCCTACCACGTGATTTCCCGGCCAATAAAAATATAGCGTTAAACGTTTAACGCAACCTTGTTGGAAGTCGCATAAGAAGTATAACTTCAAAAATAATAATAATAAACATGAAAAGCGTGACATTTTTTTAAAAAAAAATAACATTCAAAAAATTATCATTCAATAGGAGATTGATAATTCCTGTCAATATGAATCACGAGAAAGTCTCATCTCGTATCGAGCAGCCATCGCTGGGATTCGAATCCGGTTCACCTCATTGGAAATCGAACTCTCTGTTCCGTGAGCCATCACAGCTCAGAAAAATATATTCTCATAAATGCATGTGCATCCTTACTTTTGCGATTAAATGTATAAATATACATAATATACATAATTGTTCTTTAAATCAGGTGATGCAATTAACTAATAAAATATTTACAAGATATTTTCGATTCGTTAACATTACATTTCGAACAAAAAAACATTTCATGATATGAATCTCAATAAAATAAGTGAGCCAGTCAGTTATCTTTGGCTGTCACCAGCATCAATAGTGAATATTATTTATTTATCCCTTACATAACACTGCATTTACCTGCAACCTTCATTTATCATCCATTCTTGATATTATTTTCTGTTACGTTTTTGATTTTAATAAAAATTCAAAATAAAGGCTTAAAATTAAAAATTTTATCCATTATATTTTAAAGTAACAACCACTACATGCTACATTTTAGGTTAAAGCTATTTAGTAACCATTTTAGAGTTATTAAGTGGTAAGTTAGTTGCAAATATTTTTTATAGTAAATTTTATGCTAATTTGTGACCAAGCAGAATATCGAGTTAACAAGTATTATATACTAGTGAATTGGAATTGTATTTTATTAGTGGTAAATACACTACAACAGGAATTAAATAATTCAAATGGTTGAGGCTATTATATCTCTTTATTAAGTTTTTCATTTTTAAAAATTTCGTAATAAACGTTAGGATTTAAATCTGGCAACATTTAATTTTTTTTTTATTTTTCTTGTGCTTTTTTGATTAGCATCAACTCGTATGCGAGCTTATAAAATAAAAATCTAAGATCTAGAGAGGGAAAAATAAATTTGCTACAACAATGGATGACTAGTCTATATTTAAAACAAAAATGCTGCCGTAACTTTCGAATAAATTAGAATTTTAAAACGAAATTCGCGTTAAGTACACTAAAGCTGCATGTAAACGTTTCGACCAAACAAAGCTATTTTTTCCTAAAAGTTTAATAGTTATAATTATTTAACTAATTAACGAACTTAAATTTTTTTTTATTCCATCACACTCTCTGTAGATTTTTCTACACACTTTTAAATTTCGAAAAACAAAGAATTCTTCTTCCTTTAATCAGCGGCGGGCTGAAGATTTTTTAATATATAGAAAAAATAAAAATTAAATTAAAATTTTAAATAAATTTTTTAAACAAATATTAAATAAATATTGAATAAATTCTTAACTATTATTAAATATAGCATAAATTATTATAATAAATATTTTATTTAATATTCTAAATAAAAATTAAATTGAAATTTTAAACAAAATTTTTAAACGAATATTAAATAAAATTTGAATAAATTATTAACTATTATTAAATATTACATAAATTATTATATTAAATATTTTATTTAATATTTTAAATAAAAATTAAAATTAAATTAAAGCAAATTCGTGGGAGGAAATTGCAATGGTAATCGAGAAAAATTTTAGTATTTAAATTTTTATAAAAATTAGAATCCAAATAAAATCTGAGTTAATAATAGAAAGACAAATTTTGATACTGTGTCAGAAATACCTTTTATCTTTGTCTGTCTCGAAATTAACTGAAGTCTTTTCAAGGTCAACTTATTTTTTCCACTTCATTTCGTCCTAGGAAGTAAAAAACAAAATAATGAAAGGAGAAAAAAAAAGCTCAACTCCACCAACACAATAATAAAAAAGTTACCAAAAAAAAATTCAGTAATGATCCCGGACTAAGTCAAGGTCGAATCACTCATTGAGACCCCAACCCTTTCCTCCTCTCCACCACACCTGCATGGTAGTATTATTATAGTACTTCAATGTTTTTGTTTTGGGTGGTGGCCGAGCGATTTATTTCATCTAGGAAGCCATTTAAAAACAAGGAAGAGAAATCGTGATTGCATGTGGCGCCATTACAGAGGGGGCTAGTTCTAGTATCCCCTAACATGACATGCAATGATTGTTTTGGATTTTAGTGGCGCCTGGTTTGGCGGGTTTTTCAATATTTTTTATTTCAAGGTTTACCCCATAGGGTTCTTGATATTTATGAGCTTAGTTAGATGAGCAATAGTTTAAAACTATAAAATTTCGCTTTTAATTTTTTTTTTCAAGGAGAAAATGTGATGGAAGGCGTCCATGCTTTTAGATACTCTTAGTTTAATTTTAAGCATCAAGTAATTTTCTTTCCATTCCATCAATATATATTTAATTCTTTCTATTCTATCAGTATATATTTAATTCTTTCTATTCCATCAGTATACATTTAATTCTTTCTATTCCATCAATATATATTTTATTCTTTCTATTCCATCAGTATATATTTAATTCTTTCTGTTCCATCAGTATATATTTAATTCTTTCTATTCCATCAATATATATTTTATTCTTTCTATTCCATCAGTATATATTTAATTCTTTCTGTTCCATCAGTATATATTTCATTCTTTCTATTCCATCAATTTATATTTCATTCTTTCTATTCCATCAATATATATTAATTCCATCAATTATATCCTTAAGTAGTGAAATAAAACAGATAAAAGCATAAATTAAATTAAAACTGTGGCAATTCTGTTTTGAAATTTCATTTCAATCCTTGTTTTTATAGAGATTGATTACGTAAGAAATTATAAGTTATTTTCTTGCTTATATTCTTCTCATTAACTTTCTTTGTTTCTGAAAATGAAATTAAGAGCACTGCTTTTTAAATTTCGCGTTAGAAATATTGTTAAAAAAAATGACGCCCCAAATGCGAAACGTGAAAAAAATCGTAAAATGGCATTTTACATCAAAAAAGAAATAAAAATAAATTCAAAATACGTCTTAATCTCTTTTTCCCTCTCTTTCTTTCTCTCAAGTATTTTGAAAATCCTTGTAAAAATGATGTAAAAAAATATAAATCACTGCTGAGGAAGACAATGCTGAAAACATCAAAACCTATTTGATTGCGGGTGCATTGTCAGAAAAATCTCCGAATTTCATCAGGGAGCCTTGGTGGCTCAGGGGATAGAGCATTCCTCCATAAGGTAAATCGGGTTCGAATCCCAGCAATGGCTGGTCGATATGAATTCCGCTCCCGGCTCGCACCGACCACAGTGCTGATGTAAAATATCCTCAGTGGTAGACGGATCATGTGTTAGAGTCTCCTTGCCGTCAGACTAAACTTAGGAGGTTTCTGTGGTCTCTCTCTTCATGTGGGTTAGTTCCATCATAAAGTCTTCTACGAAGGCAAAATTTCTCTCCCAATTCTTGATTCTGGAGCTCCCTTGTCTTCTGAGTTGGATTCAAAATTACAAGTCTACGGAGTTGAACATTAGTAGTCGTAGATTCAAAATTGGGTCGGCCGTTCAACGACGGTTATAAAATATAAATTCATCAGGCAATCTAACTGATTTTTATGTTTATCATCCTGCTTTCCTCAATAATGATTCCACATGTTTCGGTGGTGATTTTGTTTCTTCCTCGTTTAAATATTGACTTGCAACTCCTCATGTGCAAGCCTTTTGACTTCATTTTGAACGAGGAAAAAATTTATATTAATTGCGGTTACAGAACATCCTATATAGGCTAAGCATAACTTAAAATATTTATGACAATAGTTTTTTTCCCACAGTTTTTACTTCTACATTTCACAACCTATTTTAAGTTAAATTTAACAATTTTTTGAACTTGCATGGGCAGTATGTAGGATTTGTTTAGTTATGCTTGTAGTATTTGAACTCGAAGCCCAGTGGCTGAGTGGTCGCTCATCGCCCTCTGTGCCTCAGGTCCTGGGTTCTATACTCGGACCGGGTTAGGTTGACTCAGCCTTTCATCCCATCAGTGGATTAATAGAATGAGTACCAAACACGCTTGGGGACTGTACACTGGGGGTTCCGCGATCGGCTTACCACAGAATTGGAACATTTGTTCCTGTACTCCAGGCCCCAAGGTTAAGAAAATTGGAATGACACAGTAGGCCTTGGCTCTCCAAGGGCTGTAGAGCCACTGAATTTAATATTTGATTTATAGTTGATAAACCCTGACTTATTCATCATCAGATGTTTTTGCGTTCGCAATCTTATAAAAATAATTTTACGAAAATCCTGCTTGTAACGTATTTTATATCAATAAGTCCCGCAATGGACTGATCGTTAGGACACGGTTCCCGGCAGATCACCGAAGTAAAGCATCACTGGCTGCGGTCAGTGTGCGGATGGATGACCACTTGGATCAGTCTGCGTAAGGGCCGAGGGTGTGCGGTATAGGTCCTCGTTAAACTGTTCTACCGTAAAGTGCTTGACTTCGCGTGCAGGTCGTCGGGCTACCGAAGCGGGGGTGCCATCCCCTCTGCAGAGGATCAAAATTGTGATGGCATGTCTTCGGATCATCCTCAGGGGAATTTTCCAGACCGTCGCCAATAGCCCATTGTGCAGCTCTAGAGCGACGTAAATGAACTACAACTTACATCAATAATATTTACATAAATCAAAAGAAAATTGAACAAACTTATAAGATTGGCAATTGTTTTAAAATAGTATGATTTTATTAACAGTAGTAGTTAATATTTTCAGAGAATATTACGCTTTAAATATAATAATAATAGAAAAATGTATTATTTGTCTTAAATTTAAAAAAAAAAATTGTTTAAAAAAATTATTTCTAAGTTATTAAATATTTTCATAACAAATCAATTTTCTGCCTTTTAAACAATGAATACAATAATTTCTTCTCGAAGGTAAGATCATAGAAGTTCAATGCAACTAACATTACAGAATAGTCGCTGTTTTTCAAGCATAAACTAACTATTTTATGAACACCTGGAAGGAAAGTTATTAATAGGTTAATAAATTTCATAAATCGAGCTTTATATTCTGAATTAGTGACCCTCCAAAATCCTAAGAATTGCACAATATACAGTTTATCAAAAAACCTTTTTTTCTTCTTTTTTTTTTAAAATGTAGACGCTTGCACGGTTCCATTTATATATATATATATATCCCCCCCCCTTTTTTTAATGCAAAGAGATAGTTTATTCACCTGCTACATTGGTCATTTTAACTGACTTTAAATGAATTTAAGAATTGTCTTTAAGAATTCTGAGAACTAAAACAAATAAAACGATAAATTAGGCAAACGATAAAAAATTCACAAATAAAACGATAAATTAGGCAAACGATAAAAAATTCTCTAATTATTTTTGCTATACAAGAAATTCAGCAAATGATGGAAGTCCGAAGTTGCTGGAAAATCGTGTTAAATCAGATAAAGAAAATAGTACTCCCACCTCCCTTCTCCTTTCTAGTTCTAGGAAAAATAAATATCCACAGGAACGAAAATCTGCCGTTCATGTACACATAAAATTTTATTCTTACGTGCTATCTGGTGATTCAAAAAATGACGTCTCATTCTGAATATGATTTTATTGATTTATCCTCTTCTTTTTTATCCCTTTTCAAGGGCAAGGCAAATGTCCTTTTTTATCTCATTGATAAACTGAAGTATTTGTGGAGAACAATTGGTGCATTTTTCCTCTCAATAACCCTCCTGACTGGATCACGTTACAATCCAGCTGACAGCCTGTTCAAATTCTGATATCTTTTTCGTTCTTATTTGAGGCTATAATCTTTACTAGATCTTCTTGGAACTTTTTTTATTCTAAGTTGGTAACGAATTTTGATTATTTAGGTCGGAACTGTGAAGTAGTTGAAATGTTCGATTCCAACTATTATTCGAAAATTTTTCTGTGAGTCCAGACTTCAGAAATTTTCTGAGAGCTCGATTTAAACTCCGAGAATTTTTTAAGGACTCAACTCCAACTCCGACACCTGAAATTTTCCGAGTGCTTGACTTTATAACTCCATCTCCGTAAAACTTTCTGCAAGCTCGACTCTTTATCCGACTCCAGAAATTTTCTGAGAGCTAGATTTAAACTCCGAAAATTTTTTAAGGGCTTAACTTCAACTCCGACACGTGAAATTTTCCTAGTGCTTGACTCTATAACTCCATCTCCGTAAAACTTTCTGTAAGCTCGACTCTTTATCCGACTCCAGAAATTTTCTGAGAGCTAGATTTAAACTCCGGGAATTTTTTAAGGACTCAACTCCAACTCCGACACCTGAAGTTTTCCAAGTTCTCGACTCTATAACTCCATCTCCGTAAAACTTTCTGTAAGCTCGACTCTTTATCCGACTCCAGAAATTTTCTGAGAGCTAGATTTAAACTCCGAAAATTTTTTAAGGGCTTAACTTCAACTCCGACACGTGAAATTTTCCTAGTGCTTGACTCTATAACTCCATCTCCGTAAAACTTTCTGTAAGCTGGACTCTTTATCCGACTCCAGAAATTTTCTGAGAGCTAGATTTAAACTCTGGAAATTTTTTAAGGGCTTAACTTCAACTCCGACACGTGAAATTTTCCTAGTGCTTGACTCTATAACCCCATCTCCGTAAAACTTTCTGTAAGCTCGACTCTTTATCCGACTCCAGAAATTTTCTGAGAGCTCGATTTAAACTCCGGGAATTTTTTAAGGACTCAACTCCAACTCCGACACCTGAAGTTTTCCAAGTTCTCGACTCTATAACTCCATCTCCGTAAAACTTTCTGTAAGCTCGACTCTTTATCCGACTCCAGAAATTTTCTGAGAGCTAGATTTAAACTCCGAAAATTTTTTAAGGGCTTAACTTCAACTCCGACACGTGAAATTTTCCTAGTGCTTGACTCTATAACTCCATCTCCGTAAAACTTTCTGTAAGCTCGACTCTTTATCCGACTCCAGAAATTTTCTGAGAGCTAGATTTAAACTCCGGGAATTTTTTAAGGGCTTAACTTCAACTCAGACACGTGAAATTTTCCGAGTGCTTGACTCTATAACTCCATCTCCGTAAAACTTTCTGTAAGCTCGACTCTTTATCCGACTCCAGAAATTTTCTGAGAGCTCGATTTAAACTCCGGGAATTTTTTAAGGACTCAACTCCAACTCCGACACCTGAAGTTTTCCAAGTTCTCGACTCTATAACTCCATCGCCATAAAACTTTCTGTAAGCTCGACTCTTTATCCGACTCCAGAAATTTTCTGAGAGCTAGATTTAAACTCTGGAAATTTTTTAAGGACTTAACTTCAACTCCGACACGTGAAATTTTCCTAGTGCTTGACTCTATAACTCCATCTCCGTAAAACTTTCTGTAAGCTCGACTCTTTATCCGACTCCAGAAATTTTCTGAGAGCTAGATTTAAACTCCGGGAATTTTTTAAGGACTCAACTCCAACTCCGACACCTGAAGTTTTCCAAGTTCTCGACTCTATAACTTCATCGCCATAAAACTTTCTGTAAGCTCGACTCTTTATCCGACTCCAGAAATTTTCTGAGAGCTAGATTTAAACTCCGAAAATTTTTTAAGGGCTTAACTTCAACTCCGACATGTGAAATTTTCCGAGTGCTTGACTTTATAACTCCATCTCCGTAAAACTTTCTGCAAGCTCGACTCTTTATCCGACTCCAGAAATTTTCTGAGAGCTAGATTTAAACTCCGAAAATTTTTTAAGGGCTTAACTTCAACTCCGACACGTGAAATTTTCCTAGTGCTTGACTCTATAACTCCATCTCCGTAAAACTTTCTGTAAGCTCGACTCTTTATCCGACTCCAGAAATTTTCTGAGAGCTAGATTTAAACTCCGGGAATTTTTTAAGGACTCAACTCCAACTCCGACACCTGAAGTTTTCCAAGTTCTCGACTCTATAACTCCATCTCCGTAAAACTTTCTGTAAGCTCGACTCTTTATCCGACTCCAGAAATTTTCTGAGAGCTAGATTTTAACTCCGAAAATTTTTTAAGGGCTTAACTTCAACTCCGACATGTGAAATTTTCCTAGTGCTTGACTCTATAACTCCATCTCCGTAAAACTTTCTGTAGGCTCGACTCTTTATCCGACTCCAGAAATTTTCTGAGAGCTAGATTTAAACTCCGGGAATTTTTTAAGGACTCAACTCCAACTCCGACACCTGAAGTTTTCCAAGTTCTCGACTCTATAACTCCATCGCCATAAAACTTTCTGTAAGCTGGACTCTTTATCCGACTCCAGAAATTTTCTGAGAGCTAGATTTAAACTCTGGAAATTTTTTAAGGGCTTAACTTCAACTCCGACACGTGAAATTTTCCTAGTGCTTGACTCTATAACCCCATCTCCGTAAAACTTTCTGTAAGCTCGACTCTTTATCCGACTCCAGAAATTTTCTGAGAGCTCGATTTAAACTCCGGGAATTTTTTAAGGACTCAACTCCAACTCCGACACCTGAAGTTTTCCAAGTTCTCGACTCTATAACTCCATCTCCGTAAAACTTTCTGTAAGCTCGACTCTTTATCCGACTCCAGAAATTTTCTGAGAGCTAGATTTAAACTCCGAAAATTTTTTAAGGGCTTAACTTCAACTCCGACACGTGAAATTTTCCTAGTGCTTGACTCTATAACTCCATCTCCGTAAAACTTTCTGTAAGCTCGACTCTTTATCCGACTCCAGAAATTTTCTGAGAGCTAGATTTAAACTCCGGGAATTTTTTAAGGGCTTAACTTCAACTCAGACACGTGAAATTTTCCGAGTGCTTGACTCTATAACTCCATCTCCGTAAAACTTTCTGTAAGCTCGACTCTTTATCCGACTCCAGAAATTTTCTGAGAGCTCGATTTAAACTCCGGGAATTTTTTAAGGACTCAACTCCAACTCCGACACCTGAAGTTTTCCAAGTTCTCGACTCTATAACTCCATCGCCATAAAACTTTCTGTAAGCTCGACTCTTTATCCGACTCCAGAAATTTTCTGAGAGCTAGATTTAAACTCTGGAAATTTTTTAAGGACTTAACTTCAACTCCGACACGTGAAATTTTCCTAGTGCTTGACTCTATAACTCCATCTCCGTAAAACTTTCTGTAAGCTCGACTCTTTATCCGACTCCAGAAATTTTCTGAGAGCTAGATTTAAACTCCGGGAATTTTTTAAGGACTCAACTCCAACTCCGACACCTGAAGTTTTCCAAGTTCTCGACTCTATAACTTCATCGCCATAAAACTTTCTGTAAGCTCGACTCTTTATCCGACTCCAGAAATTTTCTGAGAGCTAGATTTAAACTCCGAAAATTTTTTAAGGGCTTAACTTCAACTCCGACATGTGAAATTTTCCTAGTGCTTGACTCTATAACTCCATCTCCGTAAAACTTTCTGTAGGCTCGACTCTTTATCCGACTCCAGAAATTTTCTGAGAGCTAGATTTAAACTCCGGGAATTTTTTAAGGACTCAACTCCAACTCCGACACCTGAAGTTTTCCAAGTTCTCGACTCTATAACTCCATCGCCATAAAACTTTCTGTAAGCTGGACTCTTTATCCGACTCCAGAAATTTTCTGAGAGCTAGATTTAAACTCTGGAAATTTTTTAAGGGCTTAACTTCAACTCCGACACGTGAAATTTTCCTAGTGCTTGACTCTATAACCCCATCTCCGTAAAACTTTCTGTAAGCTCGACTCTTTATCCGACTCCAGAAATTTTCTGAGAGCTCGATTTAAACTCCGGGAATTTTTTAAGGACTCAACTCCAACTCCGACACCTGAAGTTTTCCAAGTTCTCGACTCTATAACTCCATCTCCGTAAAACTTTCTGTAAGCTCGACTCTTTATCCGACTCCAGAAATTTTCTGAGAGCTAGATTTAAACTCCGAAAATTTTTTAAGGGCTTAACTTCAACTCCGACACGTGAAATTTTCCTAGTGCTTGACTCTATAACTCCATCTCCGTAAAACTTTCTGTAAGCTCGACTCTTTATCCGACTCCAGAAATTTTCTGAGAGCTAGATTTAAACTCCGGGAATTTTTTAAGGGCTTAACTTCAACTCAGACACGTGAAATTTTCCGAGTGCTTGACTCTATAACTCCATCTCCGTAAAACTTTCTGCAAGCTCGACTCTTTATCCGACTCCAGAAATTTTCTGAGAGCTCGATTTAAACTCCGGGAATTTTTTAAGGACTCAACTCCAACTCCGACACCTGAAGTTTTCCAAGTTCTCGACTCTATAACTCCATCGCCATAAAACTTTCTGTAAGCTCGACTTTTTATCCGACTCCAGAAATTTTCTGAGAGCTAGATTTAAACTCTGGAAATTTTTTAAGGACTTAACTTCAACTCCGACACGTGAAATTTTCCTAGTGCTTGACTCTATAACTCCATCTCCGTAAAACTTTCTGTAAGCTCGACTCTTTATCCGACTCCAGAAATTTTCTGAGAGCTCGATTTAAACTCCGGGAATTTTTTAAGGACTCAACTCCAACTCCGACACCTGAAGTTTTCCAAGTTCTCGACTCTATAACTTCATCGCCATAAAACTTTCTGTAAGCTCGACTCTTTATCCGACTCCAGAAATTTTCCGAGAGCTAGTGCGTATTCTAATGCAAATTTGGTACCTTTTATGACATTGAACTAGCCTGAAATAAGATTTGAGTTTATAATAAAAATTATTATAAAAACTGTTAATTTCAGTTGTTAAAAGCTGTTTTACTCAGCTATATTAAAATGTGTTATTTAGATTCAACTTTTTCCGTATGAGATTTATTGTTGTTGTTGTTTCTAATGTCACTTGCCACGCTAGCAAGCCTGCTTGGTGAAACCGCGCAAATTTAAAGCAGGGGGTGCGTTTCTTGTTCTTCAGTGGCGCCATCTATGGCCAAGAATTCTTTGTTTTTCCAAATTTAAAAGTGTGTGGAAAAATCTACAGAGAGTGCGATGGAATAAAAAAAATTGAAGTTCGATAATTGGTTAAAGAATTATAACTATTAAACTTTAAGGAAAAAATAACTTTGTTTGGTCGAAACGTTTACATACAGCTACGGAGTTAAAATCTGAAGCGCGTAGTTAAAATTTGTTTCAAATTTCGTTGCGAATAAAATTGAGGATCGAGTATTGGGAGCAATTTTGCCTTCGTGGAGGACTTTTGGAGGATGGAGTTAACCCGCATTTGCGTTATATGGAGAGGAAGAACACGAGAACCTCCCACGGTTAGCCTAATGGCAAGGTGAGTCTAACCCATGATCCGTCTACCTCTGAGGATATTTCACGTCAGCACTGTGGTCGGTGCTAGCCGGATGCGGAATTCGTATCGACTGGGATTTGAACCCGGTTCACCTCATTGGAAGGCGATCGCTCTATCCCCTGAGCCATCGCAGCCGAACTCCATAGTCTTGTGATTTTGAACCTAATCCCGAAGACAAGGGAACTCCTGCGAGACAAGTGCGAGTCGGGTGCGGAAAATGTATCGACCACCCATTGATGGGATACGAAACCGGGTCAATTCATACGTGGTGTATACGTGGCTCGGATTGAGTTATTATAATTATTTTCGTTTTTCTAGCAGCATTGAAAATGTTCAATTTAAAAAGGAATTTAGTAACGTTTGCTGTATATTCCTATCACTTCTATTGCCTGTATACTAGGACGAAAAAAAGTGAAAAAATTATTGGCATCCAATAAATGAATAAAAACAATTTAAAATGTTTTTTTTTTTTTTTTTCTTCACAAAAATTTTATAAGCTCACAAGTGTTTCTTTTCCGTTGGAGATTGTTATCTTAGAATTTAATCGATAAATTTATTGGACATTCAACGGGTGTCAATCAACCCAACAATATCAGTTTGATAAAAAAAATTTACGCATTTATTTCATTTTTTATTGCTGATGTAGAAGTGATTGAAGTTTCAGTTCAACTTTCTAAAAAAATATGATTTGAAAGATGTTCTTCTTTAAGCCTCTTTTTCTATTGTTACAACAGTCCGGATTTTGTTTACCTAAAGTTGAATTCCATGACAACTGAAACCAGTAGCAAATTTTGAAAGTTTAAGCAATATCCTTGCATTTGGAAAGGAAATTTTAAAGGAATGTTGTTGTAATTTATGAATTCAAAAGTTATTTTTTTGGAGTTATGCATGATTATAGTAAAATTTATTATAGATAGAGAGCATTCATGATTTTGACTTATTCTACCAAAAAAAACTGTGTGTTTTAAAGAAGAATAAGTTATTAAAAACTCTTACTCTTATTACTCTTTCATTATTTTATGCCAATTAATTAAACATTGCACCCTAAAGTAGCATATTCTAGTAGAACTTTTGTTTTCAAAAATATTTAATATATTTTTTAGAATAAAATACTTCGTGGGATTTCCTCTTTGTTACGCTTGGAATTCAACTAAAACATTTGCTAAAATTATCGTGAAAGTAGGGGGAAAAAAAAAAAACGTAGATGGCTAGTTTAGGTTAAAATACGACTTTTTTAAATTTCAATTTTCGCAGGAAATATTGAAACGACCTCCCAAATGTTGCATTTCGCCATGTAAAATTATCGTTTTTAAAAGGATGTAAAAAATTTTATGCCTTACAATTTAAAATTTTTTCGACTAATAATAAATAAAATGATGAAAATTTACTGAAAGTTTTGCTTTTCATGTCTTTGGATAAACGGATTTTATAATTTTGTGCAGTAATTTTTCGACTCGCTCAAAAAGTTCTCGATATATGGTGAAATATGCAAAAAGTAAAATAAATATTAAAAGGTTCAACCTTGGATCATATTTTCTAGATTGCGGTTACCCCTTATATTTTGGGGGTTAGAAATCCGAATGTAAGGAGAAAAAAAAAGGTATGTTTATTCAGAAAAAAAAAAACATTTTTTTCGTCTGATTTCGTAAGTTGAACTATCATCTGCACTAATTAATTAGCATATTTGAAGTCACCTCCTTGAATTATTAAGATTGAGTCCTAGAACGTGAAGATCCATCATTAGATCAAAAGTTATTCTGGGTGGTCGGTCAGTTTATTTATTACTTATTCTTATTTTTGAGCATTGTACATATTCTTTGACCATTCTTTGCTTTACGTACCAAATTAAATACCCTTAAAAATGTGCTTAAAAACTCGAAACAACTTAGATCAGCCAGCTCGTATTTTTAGTTATCAATTCAAGCTAGGTTTTTGATTGCGAAATCTTTAACCAATGAGAGCGGAAGAGCTGATTCGCTTTCACTGATTGTTCTTCTAGAAAGTGATGAGTTACACATTTTAATGTAGTTAATTTTTTTTTAATGATTTATTTATTAACACAGCGGATAGTATTCATATTCAATGGATTCATTAATACTGTGAGAAAATTGGTCTTTTGAATAAGCCGAACATCTGCTTTAAGTTTTTGTTGTGTCTAAGCCTTCAGTAATCTAGAGGCGCGAGGTTTACGTTATTAAGTACTACTAGTCACTAGAATGACATGATTTGAAAGTCGATAAAATAAAAAATATAAGAGATGGAAGCGTATAGTTTATTATGTTGGGCTTAGGAAACAAGTTTTTATTTGCTCCAAGATTAGAAATTAGTTATATATTATATCAGCAGATGGAACTGATCACTGAGAAAAAGTGCGAATCAAAATTTTCTGCTGCGCATCAGACCATTCTATTTGAAACATTTCGCAATTAATTTTCTCTAATTAATAAAAAAAAATTTCCCACAAACTTTGCCCTAGTTGCTGTAAATGATTGTTATTTGGAAAATATTATTTTGTAGGTTGATATATAGGTTTTCATAATAGGTTTACATAATAAGTAGGTTATTCATAATAGGTTTACAACGCCATCTATTGAGGATTTTTCAATTAATTTTAAAACTTGGTGAGGATAAATAACTGACTTCGTCAGTAGAACTGAGCAAGCCATGTATTTTTTCTTTCTTTTTTTTAGCACCTTTATAGTTCTTTCTTTGATTGTTCAAATCATTGATCATTTCTGAGACCTGGAGGGAAGTTATGTTAAAGATTTTAATACAATAATATCATTCCACCTAACATTCTGAGAGTGGAAGTAGTAGTTAAGATTCCAGTCACAATCAAGGATGTATCTTTGTACTGTTCTTTTCTAAGTTGGTCAACTATTCTTCAACTGAACAAGGGTTTATAAGCCATTCTTTGCATTGAGCATACGAGACCACATATGTAGATGTATGTATATGTGTATGTATATGTATATACATGTATACAATAGCAAGCTTAGCTCAGTCATCCAGAAAATGTTCCAAATCAAACGAAAAAAAAAAAGAGAGAGAGAGAGAGAGAACAGGAAAAACTGTTATGCAAAATACTTAAACAAAATCCCTCTAGCTAAACGAAGCATATATTTTTACAAATTTAAATACATTCTTGACTCTTTATCAAGGATTATAGTTACATTACGTATGAGTTATATTATCAATCTATTAGTTATGTTATGAATCGATTTCAATCCGAACAGAAACAGGCAAACGGAAACATTTTCAGCCAATCTAGCTTTGTAGAAGGCACTTTACACAAAATTAAGCGCAATTATGCAACTTAGTAACATTTACAACATCAAACTCAGTCGTCCAGAAAGAGTTTCAGACCAAACGATAAAAAAAGGGAAAAAATAGTTATTTAAAATAATTGAGCAAAAATCCTTTCATGCAAACGATAATTTTTGCAAATTTAAATACATTCTTGACTCTTTATCAAGGATTATAATTACATTACATATGAGTTATATCATCAATCCATTAGTTATGTTATGAATGGATTTCACTCCGAGCAGAAATAGGCAAACGAAAACATTTTCAGCCAATCTAGCTTTGTAGAAGGCACTTTACACAAAATTAAGCGCAATTATGCAACTTAGTAACATTTACAACATCAAACTCAGTCGTCCAGAAAGAGTTTCAGACCAAACGATAAAAAAAGGGAAAAAATAGTTATTTAAAATAATTGAGCAAAAATCCTTCCATGCAAACGATAATTTTTGCAAATTTAAATACATTCTTGACTCTTTATCAAGGATTATAATTACATTACATATGAGTTATATCATCAATCCATTAGTTATGTTATGAATGGATTTCACTCCGAGCAGAAATAGGCAAACGAAAACATTTTCAGCCAATCTAGCTTTGTAGAAGGCACTTTACACAAAATTAAGCGCAATTATGCAACTTAGTAACATTTACAACATCAAACTCAGTCGTCCAGAAAGAGTTTCAGACCAAACGATAAAAAAAGGGAAAAAATAGTTATTTAAAATAATTGAGCAAAAATCCTTCCATGCAAACGATAATTTTTGCAAATTTAAATACATTCTTGACTCTTTATCAAGGATTATAATTACATTACATATGAGTTATATCATCAATCCATTAGTTATGTTATGAATGGATTTCACTCCGAGCAGAAATAGGCAAACGAAAACATTTTCAGCCAATCTAGCTTTGTAGAAGGCACTTTACACAAAATTAAGCGCAATTATGCAACTTAGTAACATTTACAACATCAAACTCAGTCGTCCAGAAAGAGTTTCAGACCAAACGATAAAAAAAGGGAAAAAATAGTTATTTAAAATAATTGAGCAAAAATCCTTCTATGCAAACGATAATTTATACAAATTTAAGAATATCCTTGACTCTTTATCACTCCTTTCAGTAAAAGAATACTTTAATCTTTGTTTTTAGAAAGAGTGGATGAAGAAGAAAAATCATATTCTTTATCGCAGGTTTTGAAGATTCAAGGACAGGGCCTTTTTTGATTGACGCCTTTCTCTCCATGTTTAGCATCCTTAGTTTTTCTTTATTTCGTTTCATCTCGTATTATATATTTTTTTATTTTGATCTTTCTTTCTTCATTGCTTTTGACCTTGACTTCTCCTTTCTTTCGGAATGTGCATGCATTCCTGCACTTTCGCTTGTGGTTGTCTTTCCTGAGGTGTATACTCAATCATTAGAAATGAAGCGAAATAATTGTTTCAGTGTGGATATTACTAAAGAGGCCTGCTTCCCCAGGAAGGAACTAATCATCAGTGGAAGGGATTCCAGTATGCTTCGAATTTTACTTATTTAATTTTAACAACTGAATTTACGATTATTAATTATTTTGTCCTGTTTTAACTTTTTCTTTACTTAAATAGTTATTTTTAAGAAAAAAATAAACTTTTTTTTTTTTTAATTTCTTAGTCAGGTGGGGATTTTTGCAGATTAACAGAAAAGAAAAGTTTTGTTTCCATATTAGTTAAAATAAATAAATAAGAATTATTATAATGATCACACTCGGGAACTATTTTATTATTATATTGAGTTGTATGAGATATTTTTTAACAGATCGTGGAGATTTTCACTAACTATAGTTTTCTTTAAAACAAAATTTTTTGTCTATTTTATGTTGAAGTATATATTTTTAAAAACGTTATACATAACAGGGTTTCTACAAACTTCTAGGACAGTTGGGTACAACAGATTAAAATTGCATAGGAGCACATCAAAGTAAAAGTCGTCATACGCCACTGGGGTGCTTCTTTCTTATGAACTGTTTCTTCGTGAGCTTCTGAACAGGCCATACATAATAGAGAAAGCACCCCTAGCCGCGTACGACGTCATTGCATGTATATTTCCATGGATTCCTAAGCAATTTTAATCCTGATGATGTTTCCTACCTAACACCCCTAGAAGTTTGTCAGAACATTTACACGAAACCCTGTTATTCATAACGTTTTTAAACTTGAACATTTCGTTAACAAATAGACTGAAAATGTTACATTAGAAAAATTTGTAGCTTTTGGAACAAAACTAACTTTAGATTTGAAATCGCCACATTCAAATTAGGCACAAGCATTTGTATAAATGCAAGAAAAACTTTTTCCCCATGTGTAATCCTTCTTAGAACGAAAAAAAATGAGGAAAGGGACGGGAAAAAAATGGAATTTAGCAAAATATATCAATTTGTGTTATTGATAAGTAACACTGGCTAAATACTTTTTTTTATCGTTTTTTTATATAGTTATAAGAATATAGTTCCATTTTCAGAATTAATTTTATTATTGAATTATCGAACTATTTCCTAAAATTTAATAACAGAATTATTTTTAATAATAATCATAAACTTACATTGAAAACCATACTAATGTTTAAAAGATAACCCACTACTTAATTATATGTACTTAATTTATATTTAATAAACATTGAAAAACTTACTACAAGAACTATTTTAATCATATATTCTATATCTAACTTGTATTAAAAGAAAAACATTCGACAATAAATCAAAACAAAAATTGAACAATTTTTTGCAATAAAACGTGTTAGCATATAGTTTCCTTTGTGTAAACATGATTTAGTATATAAATTAAGTTTTAAAATAAATCCTTTTAATGCAGTAATCCCATCTACTAAAAATTTGTCTTTTAAGTGGAATTAAGCTAAAGCAGAAAACGTGATTTTGCCTAATTTCCCAAATGGCAGAGCGGCGATATATTATTTAAAACGACAGCTTTACCTACTAGAACTGTCATTGGCGCACGCATTTCCACTAAGATTTCTGTGTGAAGTGGCAACGAGAATCTGTTACCATGGCAACAGCGCCTTTTCCTGGTTGGTTGTGTGACCTTGAATTCGTGGAGAGAAATTACTATTTGTTTTGAGTGGAAGCCGCTTTTTTTTGTATTACATGTTTTATTTACTTTGTTTTATTGAAAATACTATAAAACAATGCATTTTTCAGAAAAAGGTATTAAGTAAATAGCTAAAGCAATTTCGAACTTCAATTTTCATTAATTTTCTTTGAAAGCATGTCAGACCAATAAAGCTTTAAAATCAGTTACTATGGAAACAATGTCTGGATTTGTCTAGAAATGCTTGTTGTCGGGTAGCGCCTATTTTCAAATTTTAGGAGTTGGAAGCATATTTTACATGATTATTATGAGGGGTGGGGCAAGATTATTCAAATTTCTTCGGAAGAAAATTAAGAGAAATTTATTCAGTGTTTAGTTTTAGAGATAGAAATAACCTAAGCTGACACGCAAAGTGTTTTATATTTATTTAAAAAACAACCTGCAGTGTGTAGTAAATAAGTACTATAAATACTTTTATGCATTGTTTTTCAAAAACTGTTAATCTTAAATTTGACATATTTTGTGAATAATTTAGTACGATTCTGAGAATTCTTTTTTCTTTTCTTTTCCTTTTAGAATCAGTATCAAATTACGTGTGCTTTGTATATATGCACTTAGACATGCAAATCGCATTGGTGTAAACGCTTGTATACATTAAGCTTACTTAAAATAGTATGAATTTTTTTTGCGACTAGAGATAATAGGCCGATTAAAACAGCAATTAAAAATAATTTATATTTGTTTTGAAAACTATATATAAAACTCTTAAAAACTGTTTAAAGTACCTTTAAACAGTTTTTACTATACAATTAAATCTATTCCTATCCATTAAATCTATTTAATCTATTTTTACTGTACAATTAAATCTATTTTACTATACAATTAAATCTATTCCTATGCATTAAATGTATTTAATCTATTTATTAAATCTATTTTTACTATACAATTAAATCTATTCCTATGCATTAAATGTATTTAATCTATTTATTAAATCTATTTTTACTATACAATTAAATCTATACAACTAAATCTATTATTGTATTAAAAGCGAAGTACTTATTTTCTTAGAAATCCAAGAGATCACCCTAATTATTGGTCCGCCCGCAAATGAATAGAAAATTAAGTTTCTTGACGATTCTTTTTTTTTTTCTTCCTTGAAGCATGTTTATAATAGTATATTATAGAATTATTTTTAAAAAATACACAATTATAGGGGAAATGGAAAAAAATACCCAAAATATTTAAAAGATTGTTTAGCGAAATTTGCATACATAATTGGAACTTTTAGATTAAAATCTGAAGATCTCTTTTTTATATATTATTTACTATGATAAAACTTTAGTTCAATTTTAAAAACCAACAAAAGATGTTTTGCTAATGCTTAGAAATTCTTTTAACGAGAATATTTAAATTTGATTCTTGGATTTTAGGTAAAATTTTTAATTTGCGTTTTCTCGATATTTTTATTTATTTATTTAAGAACCTTTTGATGCTTTAGTAATATTAGACAGCACAATAGTTTTAAAAAAATTTATAAAATGAAAGGGTTGCGTTATTAGATAAGGAAAATTATCTCTTGATAATACAGTCAAACCCCGTTAACGCGAAATCGCTTATCACGAAATTTCGCTTAACGCGAAATAATTGTTAGGTCCCGTCGATCGAGTCTGAAGAATAGTGTTAATTAATTCTTTTAACGCGAAACCCAAATCGCAAAATACCGCTTAAGACGAAAAGAATTTTTTTCACTCCAAGTCAAAATTTCTTCTTTTACAAGAGTTTGGAATTAGTGTTTTGAAATTTCTACTCCTACCCTCGAATCGAGGTCCCATCCTTCCATAATTATCTCTTTTGATTGGTTGCTGCTATTCTGTTTCGGAATGTTCTTTGCACGTGCGTGGAAGGGGGTGGAAAGTAGTGCATAAGCACACATGATCGTGGTAGAGTCCGACTGTCAGTTGCCCTTGAAATTTCGTAAAAATGAGTCGAAAACAGCAATCCTTGTCCTTAGAGACTAAACAAAAAATTTTGAATGAAGTTTGTGATGGAATATTAAAGAAAACAGAGATCGCGACGAAATATGGAATTCCCAACAGCACGCTATCTACGATTTTAAAAAATCGTGAAAAAATTGAAGTCGCATATGCTATCAATCAATTTGAGCCAGCTAGAAAGCGAATGAGAACAGGGGGAAATGAGGAGATCGAAGTAGCGCTTTTGCGATGGGTGCGTGAAGCAAGGAGTCAGAATCTGCCTTTAACGGGTCATGTATTGCAAGAAAAAGCAAAAGTTTTTGCGGATGCTCTCGGCGTGACAAATTTCGCATCTTCAAACGGTTGGTTAACACGATTCAAAAAGCGTCATGGAATTGTGTGTCATAAAATCTGTGGCGAAGAAGCAACTGTAGATAAGGAGACTGTGGAATCATTTTTGTCTGAAAAGTGGCCTGCTCTTAGGAAAAATTACGCGCCACGTGACATTTTCAATGCTGATGAAACGGGACTCTTTTTCAAAGCATTGCCCTCCCGTACATAAAAAGCATTAAAGGAGAAAAATGCTCCGGCGGAAAATGCTCTAAAGAGAGAATTACTGTTTTGGTCGCTTGTAATATGGATGGGACCGAAAAATTGCCCTTGTTTGTCGTAGGTAAATCAGCGAACCCACGTTGTTTTAAGAACTTAAAAACTTTACCCGTTGTATATGCTTCAAATAAGAAAGCCTGGATGAATAAAATGCTTTTTAAGAAATGGTTAACAGACTTGGACAGGAAACTATTTCGGGAAAAAAGAAATATTTGTTTGATGCTTGACAATTGTAGTGCTCATAATGATATTCACGGACTAAAAGCGATTAAATGTGTTTTTTTACCTCCTAACACCACAGCAAAACTTCAGCCGTGCGATCAAGGTATCATTCATAGCTTGAAGGTGCAATACAGAAAAGAAATGGTACGCAAGATGATCCATTGCTTTGATAATAAAATTAC
Source organism: Parasteatoda tepidariorum (assembly GCF_982258835.1). Taxonomy (NCBI): domain Eukaryota; kingdom Metazoa; phylum Arthropoda; class Arachnida; order Araneae; family Theridiidae; genus Parasteatoda; species Parasteatoda tepidariorum. Next base: position 34,218,589 of record NC_141764.1, on the reverse strand, counting down.
ATTTTCTGTAAATCTATTAGACGCAATGAGATACTTAAAATGTGCTTGGAACAATGTTTCTTCTGAAACAATTATAAACAGTTTCAAGTGCGGTGGGTTCACAGATGGAAAAGAAATGAATCTTCAAGAAATAAGTGAAGCAGAACCAGAAACGTTGACTAATTTGATCGAAGAAGCGGAAAAACGCGGGATTCTATCAGCCCCTTTGTTCAAAGACTACACCACTATAGACGAAGATTTGCTAACATCGGATATAACCACCGATCAAGACATAATCGCTGAACTATCGGCGAAAAATGATGATGTCGACATGGATACAACTGATGAAGAGTCCGATATTGAACAAGAAAATCCAGTTACTTTAAATGAGGCGACATGTGCAATGAAAGTAATTAATCGTTTCCTCATGCAACAAGAAAATGCTATGGATGCATTAGATAACTTAGAACATATAAATGACTTTATTAATAAGTGTTATCTTAAGAAATTAAAACAGAAGTCAATAACTGACTTTTTTCAACCTTGATTCCGTAACGGATAAATAAATTCGTAATTTGGCGTTCAATTCACTTCATTATTTCTTCTCCAAATTTCAAGTTATTTTTAAATGTTCATTGTTTTTAGTATTTTTAATTTTATGTTAAATTCACTTAAATTTGCAATACGTCTTCATTAGTAACTTTTAAGAACTGTAATATATAAGTAATTGTTTAGTAGTTCAATAATTGTTGACTAGATGCCGCCACTACCTAAACGGTTAACACGAAATTCGGTTAACACGAAAAATTTCGGTGGTCCCGACGATTTCGTGTTAACGGGGTTTGACTGTATTTAGAACTTCTATGAATTTTTTCTCAAAACTTAAAAGCAATAAAATGACGCGATTTCTGGTTTTGAGCCAAAACTTGGCTCAACAACAAACAATTTTTTAAGTAATTTAAAACTACACGCTTCTCAGTTTTTCGATTTTTTTAAAAATCTATTCTTATTGCAGTTAAAATTTGATGAAAACCAAGTTATATGACGCTAAAAATTTTCTTTAACGTTAATTATCTTACGTCTTATCAAAGCGTCTTATCTTAACGTCTTATCAAAAATCTAAACACTAATAAACTATTTAAATTTCTAGCAAAAACTGAAGATTGCAACATTTTATTGGCATAATGTTGTGAGAAAAAATTAATAAAGATTTCAAAATACCGCACGCTTGATACCTCAAATTCTGATTGGGTGAGGCGCTTATAATTTACATATGGGCTTATATTTTCCCTCCCCGTCTCCATCCCTGCAACAGGACGAAAGATCTCTTAACAATAATTAATCTTAGAATGTTTAAAAAAAAACATTCAAAAGAAATAATGCATGCATAATGAAGTAAAAATGACTAAAATAATTTTAAAACAATCACCAAAACAAATTATGCCGCAGCAACAATGTATCAAATCACGGTCTCAGTTAAAACACTCAGACGCAGACACGCTATACCCATTTTTAACTCTACATAATAATAATAACTAACATTACTGTGATTGTTGCTTGTAGTAATGACATTTAGAATTGATATTTGTTTCCACCCTACTGACACCATTAACTATATTTTATTTTTATTCCATTTTTTTTTTCACCTCCTGGCTAGCTAATAGAAATAAAAGTTCCACTAAAAGTGTTCCTTTTTCAACGTTTCGTGATGTATATGAAGTCCTAAGAATAGGCTCTTTTGGCTCAGACTCTGTTTGAGTTGATGCATATCCAATTTGTGATTCTTGTTGAGCATTTGAATAACTAAGAAATTTCGAAAAGCAGATCAGGTTTGAAGTTATCGTGTTGTTACTTAGTTCGTTTTTAATGTATGTTGAGGGAAATGTTGTCATGGTAACCTCAGGCCCTTTTTAAAAAAAGTAAATAAATAAACAAAAGGAAATAAATAGTTTTTTGAAAGCATACTTAATGGACAATTGATAAATTGTTTTCAAAAAACAAATTTTTTTTTAAAGAAATCAAGCAATAAATAAGTACATAAAATAAAATAAAAATGCACATTTTTTAAAAATTTTTCACGCTTTTTTTTTAAATTTTACATTTTTGTTAAGATATTTATACATAATATATTTTTTGCAAAAACCAATTTTATAAACCAGTGCATTAATTTATTTACTATACGAAGTTTTCGTGTTGTTCCTTGCTTGGTTTTTTTAATGAATATTGAGGGAAATGTCATGGTAACCTCAGAAAAATATATAAATGGAAATAAATAGTTTTTTGAATGCATACTTAATGGACAATTAATAAATTGTTTTCGAAAAACTAATTTTTTTCAAAAAAAATCAAGCCATAAATAAATACATAAAATAAAATAAAAATTAAATTTTTTTTTTTTTAATTTGTAACGCTTTTTTTTAAATTTTACATTTTTCTTAAAATATTTATACGTAATATATTTTTTGCAAAAACTAATTCTATAAATCAGTGCATTAATTTATTTTCTATACGAAGTTTTCGTGTTGTTACTTGGTTGGCTTTATAATGAATATTGAGGGAAATGTTGACCTGGTACCTTCAAGACCGTTTTTTTTTAAATAAATAAAGGAAAATAAATGGTTTTTTTGCGTGCTTCACTGGCACACTTAATGGACAATCAATGATTTGTTTTTAGAAATAAATATATTTTTTTAAAAAATTAATAAAAAAATTTGTGAAAATCTCATGGTTTTCAAGTTTTTAACACTTTTTTTTTATTTTGTATTTTAGTAAATATTTTCTTTTTCAATGAACAATGCTACAAATCTGCACATTTTTTTTTATAATTAATTTATTATGCGAAGTTTTCGTGTTATTCTTTGTTTGTTTTTTAATGAATGCCAAGGGAAATATTGTCATGGTACCCTCAGGACAATTTTTTTAACTAAATAAAGGGAAATAAATAGCTTTTTGAATGCTTCAGAGGCATTAATAGGCAACCAATAATTTAATTTTAAAAAGGTAATTTTTTAAGAAATTTAAGAAACTTTTTTTTTTTAAAACTAAGAAAAATTTACCTTTGTTTTTTTTTTAAAAAAACATTTTTTTTTAAGTTTGCATTTTTTTAAAATATTTATATATATTTTTTTTTACAGTAGCCAACGCTGCAAATCAGCACATTAATTTATTATAAGAAGTTTTCGAGCTGTTACTTGGTTGGTTTTTAATGAATGATGATGTTGAACTGTTGTTATGATAAAAAAAAATTTTTGAAAATATATGAAGCAAAATAAATAGTTTTTAAGTGATTCACGCCTACACTAATGAACAAACCTTTATTTGTTTAAAAAAAAGAATTTATTTATTTTTATAATTTTTAAAACTTTTTTAAATTTTGCATTTTGAAAAAATATTTATCTACACTTTTTGCTATGAACAACTTTAAAAATCAGCACATTAATTTATTATACGAAGTTTTCGTGTTGTTGCATGTTTTTAATGAATCTTAAGAGTATGTTGTCATGGTACCCGCAGGACAATTACTTTTTTTTAAATTAAAAATGCGAAGTAAAAATTTTTTTTCAGTGAATTGAAAGGCAATTCAATTGAAAGACGAAATTCGTTATTCGTTTCCAAAAAACTTTTCTTTTTTAAAATTTTTAAAAAAAATAAATTTTTAAATTTTTTTAATTTTGCCTTTTTATAATATATATAAGTCAATGACCAACACTACAAATCTTTGCATTCCTTTACTTATAGTGATTCCTGATTATCCAGCTCGTTATTATCCGGCTCGTTACAATCCGACTTCTGTATATCCGGTCATTTGTAAAAATGGTCGTATTAGATGAGAAAGGTAATCTTATTCATTTGTTTTGAATGAGTTTACATCTCACAGTAGCACCTTGTTGTTAAAATTATCAAATATCAATATCGTCATCTATCATTTGTTCTCAACGAGTTTAGTTCACTATAGCGCATAGTTTTTAAAATTATGAAGTATCAATATCGCCATTTATCATTTGCTATAAACAATTTTAGTTCACTATTGTGACTTTTGCTCTTAAAATTATCAAATATTAATATTGTTATTAATCATTTGTTCTAAGCAAGTTTAATTCTCCATAGCGCCTTGTTCTTAAATTATCGGATATCAATATCGTCATCTATTATTTGTTCTAAACGAGTTTATTTCACTATTGTGCTTCTTGTTCTTAAAACTATCAGATATTAATATCGTTATTAATCATTTGTTCTAAGCAAGTTTAGTTCTCTATACCGCACCTAAAAATTATCGAATATCAATATCGTTATCTATCGATTATTCTAAATAAATTTAGTTCGCTATACCACCTTGTGAGGACAGAATATAAGAAGAACAATTTTAAAATTCGAGACACAATTATTTTCTAAAATATACTAAAAAATTAATTCAAATTCGGCTTTAAATGAATTCGAATTATTTCGTTCATAAATTACAGAACCTAAAAAAAATTGAATTGATATGGCTGGATAAAATCTTAAGAGGCGTTTCTTTTGTCATAACATCTTCACTAAAGGCACAAGGTCAGACACGTGTTAAAAATAAGGTGTATTACGTTAGAACATAAAAAATAGTTAAAACAAAAGGTCCTGTCACTGGGCCAAGTTCAAGGAAAGTGTTTTCATTTGTTTCACAGCAAATGATCGAAAAAAAATGTCCTCATATGCATTGTATGAAAAAAGTCCACTTTTTATGCCTCCATATCCTGAGGATGTGACGTAATTCTAGAATCTTTGACAATAGCTTCTTCAAAATTACATTCGCCCCATGCGCGGTTATGTATTCTATTGTTGTCCATGCTATTCATGAAGAAAAAAAATTAATAAAATGTAAAAAGGCAGGCGAGAATATTTTTTATTATCGTTTTTTACACTAAACTGCTAGATTTGTGTTGTGACGTTCACGAAATTCTTTTGTTTATAGTTTTGCAGACGATTTGTTTGAAGACGAAAGCGTGCGTTAACAAATGTTAACGCCGGTTTTATTTTATTTTTTATAGCAGAACCAAAATGACTGTGGGACATTTATTTTTGACATGACAGTTTAAAGCCGATCAAAATTTAAAAGCGGATCAAAGATATGAATTATAAACTTTTAATTCTTCGTGATTCAAATATTTTAATTTATTTATTGTAGCATTTTAATTTGATTACTGAATTAGATACTAGTTAGATATTGTCTCTAGAAACCAGGGGCCCCCATCAGGGGGAAGGTGGGCGCGTGATGTGCCACCTTAAAGCTTAGGGGGGGGGGATTTTTACACTAAATAAAACGAATAGTTTGGGGGGGGGGGGAATTTATACGAGAGATTTTTTTTTTAAGTACATAAATAAAAGAAGCAACTGGCCATTTTCAGGCATACATAACTTGACTACAGGTGCTAACATGGAAGGGGGAAGGTAGCAAATTTTTTTTTTTGGGGGGGGGGGGGGGTGAATGCGCCCAAGAGCTTGGGGGGGTGGGGGCCACTGCTAGAAACATGCAATTATTAATCATTAAAACATTATATTTTAGATATCACCATATTAAAGTATAGATAAAAATAAGTACTTTTTTTCTCTGTTAGCTGTATTTTGATTGTCATATTAAAAAGGAGGAACACAACCTAATTGATTTCCTCTCTGAACCTTTGTTCTTAACTTAATTCTTTTTTAAGGATAAAATTGTAACTAATTTTTCGTTTATATATTATTTTTTTAATTAACATAGTGTGGCGAGAGAAATATGTATTTTTTTTTCTTCAGATTTTACATAATTAATCTGTAAAAAAATGTTTTTCAATAAATAACAACTATAAAATTTAGTGCAGAACATATTGCAGAATTCCATAATATCGAAACGTGTAATGAAACTCATACTGACTACTATAATTAAAGATGCGGAGCTCATTAAAAATATAAATTTAAAAAAAATAATAAATAAAAAAATTATAGTGAAAATTCTTTTTATTTTCTTGACCAAGTGCTCGTACTAGTCAATTATCACCTTTCGTTCTTTTTATGCCATTCTCCCGTATTTATTATCTTTATCAGATTTTCAGTAAATATTAATTTTCAACGGTTGAATTATTAGCTGACAGTTGAAAAACTAATACCCACTTGAAATAGCGTTGGAAGCAATAAATTTTTTTTTCCATAATGCATTACTATATTCTAACTCTGATTTATTAGGCAGAATATTGTTTAATGGTGTACTTGATGACGTAATATAAATACTTTATTTGTCTCATAAATTATAAAGGTGGAAAAAGTAGATATGTTTCGAGCATTCAATAATAGGTGCCCATTTCCACGACTCACCAGACGTGGATCAAAAAACAAATAACAAGCTTTGAAAAAAAAATTCGAAATTGCCTACTAAAATGGAAAATAAAATAAAATACGAAAATCCGCGGTAGCCTAGAAGCAAAACAGGGCAGGTTGTATATTTTACCTCTGATTTATTAGGCAAAATATTGTGTAATGGTATACTTGATGATGTAATGTAATAAGGGTGATTCTCACGAAATATGTAAATTCACTGTCCCTTGCTCCAAGATCGAATACTATAATACTAAAAGAACATTTTTTTAAAAAAAAATTATTAAATTGCATTGATGTTAGCATTTTAAAATGACTTTGCACTAGCATTGACTGTTTTGTATAGTTAAAAAATTTAATTGAACTTCAAAATGTCATTTTCCTGGCATGTCCCAAACAACGTTTCCAATAGTAACTAGCTTCAAAACTTCCCATAAATTTTTCAATATCTAATTTTTTTTATCTCAACCGGTATAAGCATTTCTAGAATATACGCAGAGGGTATTATTTACAAAAACTTCGTTTAAAATATTTTTTTTCTGTTAATAATTTGTTTGTCCCAAGAAAATCTGTCATTTTCCTGGCTACTTTTATTTAGTGGTTTATAACCAAAATAGATAGAGCCAGCAATCAATATCTTATGTTAATAGATTGATTAGATACCCTCCTATATGAACATGTCTTGTTACATGAATAAAGAACCAATTTTCTGGTTCAAAATCTATTTCAAAAAATTTTTCAAGATGAGTAGGTTTTTCTGTTGTCATTTTCCTGGCTTCTTGAAATCATTAATAACGTAAACTACATAGATTTATCTGAGTTATTTTACGAAATCCTGTTGTTTTCTGCAGAATGTAAACGTCTTAGGCTAAAATATTAAATTAAAGTCAAGTTATATGCTATAAAATGGCGAATTTGTCATTATCCCGGCTGTCATTTTCCTGGCTTATGAGTTCCAGGACATTGAAGTGTAACCAGAAATTTTTTTTAACTGCTAATACTGTAAGGAGGAAACGCAAATATTAACCAAATACCAAGTTTATGTTTGATTGTAATATGGTTGGATCTAATCAATATTATTTATTTATTTAATGATTGATTATTATATACAATTTTATTATGCACATATCAGCAACAAAAAATTTTTTTTTGATTATTTCTACAGTGGATAAAAAGAATTAATTTAAGCAATTTATGGTTCATCTAACATAAAGGCTTAAGTTGAGTTACTTACTATTAACTTAAAATGACTGTTTTTTAAACTTCTAAACTAATATGTCATTTTCCTGGCATTCAAGATTTGGCGAATTTCTATTTTATTTTATTTTTCTCGAGCAAATGTCAATAAACTACACTGCTGTCTGTAAGATATTAATAAATGTAACGAAAGAAGTATACAAAAAAAATTTTAGATTATTTTGAAGACTTGAAATTTGAAGAAATTTTTTGGTCCGAAATGTCATGTTTAAAAAGAATCACCCATAAATGCCCCAGCGGTTTTGGATACTTATAAGATCTTTAATTCTTTCCTCTTCGGTTTCTTGGGATTATCCATTTCTCTGTTCTTCTTTTTGTTTGTTAGTGTTGTACCCCAAAAATCAAATATATACGTGAAATATTATTCGATGGAATAGACAAAATTGGTTTCTTTCCAGTACAGGATAATTGTAAAACAGAACTAAAATCCAGTCATCTTTACTTTCTTTACATTTCCTTGCTGAATGATTGTGTTAATAACTACCAGTTACTCGCTTTAAACCTCGTCAAATCACACTTCGTTGCAGCATTTCCTTACTATAAAGATTAATAAATAATAATTATTTTTCCCAGAATTTAAAACTAATGTCTAGTAATATTACAAATGAAGAAAAAAATACGTAAATAGTCGTCAAATAACCACTGTAATCATACAAATAGTTAATGTCATGTTATTAAAAAAAAAAAAATTAATGGAGATTTTATGCTATAAAGTTTTCTTTCAATCACCTATTTAAAATTCTTAGTATGAACTAATTTCTAAAAAACCAACTTGCCTAGCAACATTTTTTAAATATGCAGCGAACTTCTACGATCGTTATCTCAAACTATAAATTACCAAACTTAGAGTGAAAATTCTTAATTCTCGTCCAAGGCTGAATTGAGAATGTTTTATAACCAAAAGATATTCAAACAAGGAAGAAATAGAGAACAATTAAAATAAAAGAATCATAAAAATTAATGTTTATTCTGTAAGCGGGTGAATAAACCTCCAGTGGATCAAGGTTTCCAGGTTAATTAAGCCTAGTTGTTGATTCGGATGCACTTGTAAAAATAGAAATCGTTTGATTTGGAATGAAAGGTAATTTGAAAAATGGCGTCTTTTTGTCGCCTGCTTTTTTTTATTATTATTATTATTTTTATATGGAGTGTGTTTATGCTCCATTTTTCCTTGATTTACATCACAAAGGACATCAATCAAATTGATAAATGGACAATTCATTTGGAATTACCAAATAAAAGGAAGGTATAATTAATCACAATTTTCAATGCATACAAATAATATAAAAAGTGATAGAATAAAATGAAAATTTTAAAAACTGCGTTTTAAGTGGATTAAAATAGGGGGAAATAATTCTATTTTTGCCAAACGAAAAACACTGGACGAATTATTTTATAAAGTCTTATGGAGAATTTTTAGCGGTGATAGAACTTAACTACGAATGTGATGCAAAACTTTTTGTAATTTTTTTCAGTTTCAAACATACACAAAGAACAAATTCGTGATAATAAATATGTCAATTTTCACATTATTTATTTTCAAAATAATTAGTAGTCTTTTTTATGGTTTGCATATCCACACTTTCCAATGAACTGTTTTTTCTTTTCTTTTCTTTAAAGGGAAAAAAAAACTGGGTTCCGATAGAAGTTCGATTATTTTGGGTTCCACACTGACAGAAATAAAACTCTCACTTTTGACGATTCTGCAATCCTTGAGTTGTATTTCGTTAATTTTCAGAATCATTTCGTCACGAAACCAAGCACTTTGTGAGGTAATGCGAACTCTCAAATGTATGACGAAAATGTTTCTCTCTTAGAATGACGAGACTAGAATGAAGACTAGATCATCGAAACGATGATCGAAATCAATCGATGACGACATAAGCAGACTGTTGTGTGTGGTGGGCATGGCGTTAGCTTCATGCCAGTTACATTTCGAGTTCAAATCCTGATTCGGGCATGGAAGTAATTTATGTATGTCTGTTCTATTTGTCCTTCTTGTGTTGTTGGGGTGGCGTAGATCAACTTATATAGTGTCCACAAAAAAGTAATCAAAAATGCCTCCCGTACTTTTTTTTTTTTTTTTGGAAAAATAAAATAGACTAACGAAAGATTTCTTTACTTTTGAATAAATCCATTTCCTCAACAAAAAGAATGGCGATAGTTATTTTGTCACTTTGACAAAATATACCCGGAAATGGTTTCGTCATAAACGTAGAAAGTTTCCTCAGATTTGAGTATCCAGCACATGGCTGAAAAATATTGAGAACACAAGATGAAGAATGTTTGGAATCTTTTTCTTCATAATTCTTAATTCGGAAGTGTTTCATTAAGATAATAATAAAAAAATTTTAAAAAAATGTATGATATCATGGAAAAAATATTTTAAGCATACAACGATTTTGCTCCCTCCTTTAATTTTCACTTATTTTTAAATTTTATCTGGGGTATTCGATTCACTTAAAGTATTAATATTTGAAGCACTCTCTAAATAAGTAGATAAGATAGCCGAAAAAGGACAGGTAGTTGAATAAATAAGCCAAGATAAAAAAAAAAGTCCTATTTGTCGAAATCTGCACTTGAAATCGAGATCTTTGTCCCAATTCTTTCATTGCTAAGTAAGATTTTTCTTTGTGTAGAAAGAGTGTATCTTTCTATTCGGGGCATTTGAAGATAATATTTTATCAGTTAAACAACATATTTAAAAAAAAAAACACTGTTTGCTTTTATTTCTGACGAAATATATATATTTTTTCATTTTTATCAATTTTCCGGTATTAAGTCTTTGAACCAAAGCAAAAAATAAGAATAGGATGGCTTTATATTTGTAATACTTTTTATAGCATTTATTAAAAAATTTATTAATAAACTGGGTGGGCATAAATTATGTAAGGTGTTTTAGAGCCATCTAACGCGTGATTTACTGGATAAAGTATTAAAAAACATGCTCTGCTGAATATGCTATTTCAGTTTTTAAAAAATGATTATAATATTAACAATTTTTTTATCTTGATTTAATATTCTAATTAATAATTAATTTAATATTCTAATTAATTATTAATTTAATATTTTAATAAATTATTATTTTAATAGTTTAATTAATTATTAATTTATTATTTTAGTTAATGTATTTATAATTACATAATTTATAATTAATTGTTTTATAATTAATTAATTTATTTATAATTACATAATTTGTAATTAATTATTTTATAATTAATTTATTTATAATTAATTATTTTTATTTTTAATTTTTTTTTAATTATAATGTTAATAATTTAAAGAAGTTGCCGATAGGTGAAACTTGACCAGTTAAGATACAACCTATTTAATAAATGAACACTATTTGTCATGTGAAACAGTAAAAATAACAAATAATTTATTAATAAGAAATATTATTCGTTGTTACTTGCACATGCGTCTTGATGTGACTACCATTATGAAGTTCTGGTAATTATTCTGTTCTAGTTCTGGCGCTTCCATTTTGTAGCATTATTTACACTTCATTCATGTTGCTTTAACTATTTATTATTTATTTGATATTGAAATCGCATATTCTGCACATGCATGTCAAATTGTTTTACATTCCTAATGTTATTTCATGTATATAACTTGTATTTCACAAAGATGAATTGAAATGCGTACTATATTGAAAAAAATAAAAAAATATTTCTGTAATTGTGATGTACAATGCAATCTGAATAACTTTTGATCTAATGATCGGATTTTTACGTACTAAGACTTACCGTAGTGGTTCGAGGGGTGACAACAAATATGCTAATTAATTAGTGCAGACGATATTTTATGTTACGAAATCTGACACAAAATCGTACTTTCTCTGAATAAATATATTATTATTATTTTTAACGGTTTTGGATTTATGATCCCTCAAAATATTAGGGGTTAGCCTCCCGCAAAATATGGTAATTATAAAATTCGTTAAAAATTCAAAAAATAATATTTTATAATTGTTTGTCTTTTTATTCTTTTATTAAATATTGTACGAAAAAGAAATGAATTTAAATGTATACAAATGTCATTTTCGAAGGCAAAGTGCAAAATTTGAAAAAGATTGATCAAATAGTTCCTAAGAAATTGAATTTCAAACATAGGAGTTCTTTAAAATTCGTTTTCTCGAGAACAATTCAACCAAAATTCGTTTAAATTTTTTATTTTCTCTTAAAATTATATTCTTTAAAATTACATAAAAATTTGCATACCTTACTATTCAAAATTTTCTCGACTATTATTAAATAAAACATTAAATAGTTATTATTATTTCTTTTTTTTTTCTGTATTGAATTATGCTTTGATTATGGGCAGCTCTCCCGACCAAAAAATTGGGACCATATTTTCTAGATAACGGCTATCTGCTATATTTTGAAGGTGGTCAGAAAACTCAATAATCCGTCGAAAAAAAGGTATGTTTATTCAGAAAAAATGTGTTTTTGTATCCGATTACTTCACTTAACTGCTCTAATTAATTATCAGAGGTCAGAACCATTAAAATCGAGTCCTAGTTGGTGAAGATCCAATCATAAGGTCAAAAGTTATTCAGGGTAATTTCTTCTTTTTTTTATTACTTTTTCCTTTCTTCTCTTTTTTAAATTTACTCTGTGCACGGTAGATTTTTTAAAACAATGTGGCTCGGAATTTTCGAAGCAGTTCCTTGCAAATATCTTTATAGCTGTTGAGAGGTAAAGTTTTATAATTTTGGAGTAACAATTTTTTTTTTCTTCTATTAAACTGCAATTAAAATTTTACTTTTTTAAAAATTTTTTTAAACGCGGCTTAAATAAACGCGGCTTATACAAAATTAAAATCAGTAATTCACAAACACTAAATTCCTTTTTATTTTATTTTATAACCGGCGTTGAACACCAGACCTATTTTTAAATTTACTCTTCAACTCCGTAACTTTGTAATTTTGAACCGGGCCCAGATGACGATGGAGCTCCTGGAGGCCGGGATAGCTTGGTCGGTAGGGCACTGGGCTCATGTCCAAGAGGTGGTGGGTTCAAACCCCGCCGGCCGAAGACTCCCCGTGTAGTAAATGGTGACTGATGCACGTTAAATCTGTCGAGTCACAAAGTCCTCCATGCTTCCATAAAAAAAATCCTACCTCTGGGGTTCTAATACAGGAGTTTCCTTGTCTTCTGGATTGGCTTAAAATTACAAGACTACGGTGTTGAACATTAGTAGTCGTAAACCCAAAAAACTGGGTCGGCTGTTCAACGACGGATATAAAATAGAGCTCCTGGATCAAGCATTGGGACCACATAGGGAACACTTTTGGAGAGGAGTAATCTGCATTTTCGTTACACAGGGAGAAAAACTACGAAAACTTACCAAGGTTAGCTCGACGTCAAGGGCATTCTAACCTATGATCCATCTGCCACTGAGGATATCTTACGTCGGTACTGAGGTTGGTTCGAGCTGGGAGCCTTATTCGCATCAATGAGATATCGTTAGGATTCGGAATTAAATGACGTCATTGGAAGGCAAATGTTCTTTCGGCCCTGAGCCAAGAATATGGAAAATATACTAATAAATACTTGTTTAAAAACAGTTTGTAAGCTGCCAATTTAAAAATTTGGCGATTTTTTGAAGAAAAAAGATACCTGTTTTGAAGCTTGTAGAGCAGTACAATGTATTGGTGATTTAATAACTTCTTGAACACCGGATCACCCTCCAAAAATGACGATTGGAGAAATCAGCTAAACAAAAACGATAGCTTTTTGCTTAGGAAACTGGTTATTTATTTTCCACAAGTTACAAAAATAGTCACTTAGTTCATCAACAGATGTCGCTGTTGCAAATGGAGAAAACTAAAACACAATATTTTCTGTTGTATGTCAGACAATTCGTACTAAAGCATTCTCACGGAAGACTAGTGATTTTGTTCTTAGATGGGGCATGTTGTACCTTTTGCTGTAGCTGCAAATGCTGGTTATTTTAAAAAGCATTGTTTATAGTTTTTTTAAGTTAACAGTGCCATCTATTGGTTGACTCTAAAATTATTTATGAAACTCGGTGAGATAAATAATTAGTTTCTTTGCCAGAACGTTGCTAATCGCACATTTTCATCTCCTTTTCTTTGATTTTTCAAATTATCCGTCCTATATGGAAAACTTAGATGTAACAGATGTCAATATAGTTTAAAAAATTTGTATGAAATCCACATTAATTGATAGGTAATATACAAAAAAAAAAAATGGATTAGTTAAATATTTTGTAGGCATCTAAAAACATTTCTTTTATGATTATTTTTTATTCATGTTATCCGAATGCAACTAAGTTAAAACACAATCTATCTCATTTTTTTTCTTCTCGTTATTCAACTCAGAAAACTAAAATCAGCAATTATAGTGCAACACATAGCAAATTTTAAAGTTGAAAATAATCCGAAATTCCAAACTGAATCGTGAAAGCGGATGACGAATATGATATGATAGCTCGGAATCTGCTACTTCATCAAATTCTATTAACAAACAAATCGCCCTTAAATTTAGATTGACTTTACAGTAGTAATTTTATTTTATCTCTATCAAAGATATAAAATTTTCTATTTAATATATTAAATAAATTTTTACCGATTTTTAAGACAAGGTTTTGTGTGACAGTAAAGATGAGCCTCCAAATTCAGAAATTTTATTTTTATTCTATCTTTTTATAAGATCTATTTTAGAAATATAGATATATTAGAAATAGAATTGTGATCGCATTCTATTAGAATCAGAATTAATACATTTTAGCTGTAAAATATTTAGGCATCACAGTTAACCATAACTTAAAATAGTTAACCCTCATTAGTTATTTGGAGAACACATGAAGATTTATTTGAACTAAATGTTATCATTTAAAGAAAATTGCGAGTCCCGTTTTTTTAGAAAAACACATAAACTATCTACCTTCATAATTTAATTGTGTTCCCCTTGTTTTTAATGTTTAAGTATAATTTTTTTCTAGCTGCCTGGCTTAAGGATACTCCTTGGAAGTACAAATCTAGATTTTTTTCTTGTTTTTATTTGATTCATGTCCTTGTATTTAATGTGTTTTTCTTGTTATTCCATAATAAAAAAAAAAAAAAAAAAAAAAAAAAAAATAATTTAAATATTTTTTGGACGTAATTGTTATTATTATTATTATTTTTGTTATGAATATACTTTTTAAAATCTCATTTAAGTTTTATAAATGACTGAAATATTTTATTAATCTTTTTAAAGAGATGCTGTTTCATCCAATTCAAATAGCTTCGTGGTTATCCTACACTTAAGCTAAGTTTAATATCTATTGAGGTCGATGGCTGATAATTTTTTCTTTTCTTTTTTTATTTTGGAATAGCAACACCTGGACCTTTAACTAAGCGTCATTTCTGTTCGAAAACGCTTTTGTTCTTTCATTCCATTTCGAACACATCAAAGATGGTATCGCGTGATGCATCTGCCACGACACACACACATGCTAGAAAAATCGTTTGAAAATTCAGGAGAGATTTTTTTGTAAAAAAAAAACAACCATAAAATTTATTAAATTATTCTAAAGTATGATTTTAAGTGTAAGGCTTGTGTATATCACGGAAAAATCATAAAACTCACAAAATAGAAAAGAATTACAGTATTCATAGAAATACAATAATCGTATACGTCATAAAATAATCATAGTTGTAACAAAAAAAGAAGAACAGTAGTAAATAAATTCAGAGTAGTCACAGTTCGCAGAAAAAGCTTATTTTTGTATAAGTTTATTTTTTAGCATGGCTCTGACTACATTATTATTAGACTATATTGTTGACGAAGGCAGAAATGAAAAAATAACTTAAATCAATAATCTTCTTGGTTGTCAAAAAAAAAAAAATCTGTTATACACTCACAGAAATTGTCAACGTAAATATGAAACATTTTATTTTCTCATTCTATTTTAAAATAATAAAAAAAGTCATAAAAAATTAATGATATCGTTTGCTTTTAAATTTAAAGTATACATATATAATCAATTTTCCATTCCATTATTTGCAGCTGCCTAGAGATAATTACTATAAAATCATTCACACTTGATGCAGCTATCTCAAAAGGCATCTTTAAAGAAAGAATAAAGGAATGCAAGTAAATAACTTTAAGAAAAAATACTTGATGATAAAATTGCGTATTTTTATGCGCAATTTTATTTTATTACTCTGATTATCAACACATGACGTTTACTGTTGCCACTTAATAGGTTTTGCACTTCCGTCTTGTTTGCTTTTCTATAATATTTTAATTTGCATTTGAGCCATTTTTATTTATTGGGAAATAAGCTAATTTAAGGGAAAACGATTCTCGAGTTAGAACATTCACAAATAATATGTATTCTTTCTAATACTATCTTTGCTATTTGCCATAGGAAGCTGAAGACTAAGGAGCGCCATCTTGGATTTTAAGTTAAATTTTTAATTAACGTTTTCCCGATATTTTTTTTTTTTTTTTTTTTTTGTGCTTTACAAACTTTTGATGATATAGTATTATTAGACAACGCAATACCTTTCAAAAAAGACAGAAAATAAAGGGTTCGCTTTATTACATTTGGAGAAATGGGGCTTAATAATTTTTAGAACTTCCATAAATTTTTCCACAAAACTTTAATGCAATAAAATAATGCGATTTGTGGATTTGTGTAAGTGAACTAAAACTAGACATTTCTCAGTTTTTAAATTTTTTTGGAAAAAAAAAAAAAAAAAAAAAAAAAAAAAACGAAACTTTAAATTGATGAAAAGCGATTTGGATGACGCTAAAAATTTCCTATAACGTTATTTGCACAAAAACAAGATGTTCATCAAAAAAAAATCTTAAAATTAATAATTGTTTACTATTCAAAAACTTTTTATAACAGAATTGGTGATGGCCTTTTATTTCACATACATCGAAATGTAGTGCCAAATAGAGTTAATATCCTATCATCAGTTTATTTGTGAAAATTAAATAAAAAGGATTAAAATCATATTAATTAAATCAAGATAAAGTTTTCCCTAAATACTGTCGAGTGTCTCATTCAAGCGTTCACACTGTATAAAAAAATTAGAAACTACTACAGGTATAAACTTTATTTCTTTTAATTACAAAAGATCAAGTTTTCCTTGCAATGAATCACGCTTTCACAAATCAGTTCTAAATGTCCTTTTGAATTTAAAAACAACGCTTAGTTACTAGTTGCCAGAACTACAATTCAACAACAAAACTAGAAAGGTAATACAATAAATAACCAGAAAGGGAAACAAAAATATTAGTTTTCCATAAATTAATCACCGCTTGACATTTCGGCTGCAAAAAACTAAAGAGAAAAAACAAACGCTTTGGCGAAAACAAAACTAATTTGCAGCCAATGTTCTTTCGTTGCCAACGTGTAAAGGTCAAATCTCGGAGTTTATTTAAACCACATTTCTCATCGTGGGAATATGCCGAAGTAGATCAGCTCAACAAATACACTGTACTTCTGTACTCACTGGATGAAGAGTATTAATAACGACTGCTATTGATACAGCTGCTTTCCACAAGTCTGCTTTCACGAGGCAGTACACGCGGGTGAACTAATAATTCTCTTCTTTGTTCCAGTATTTTTTTATTCTTGAAAATCCATAGCAAAATCAACTATTTATTTCGCTGATTTGATTGAAACATCAAACATGTGTTCCAGAGGGTCGTTCAATTGTTATGGATATTTTTTAAATATTTCTTTGTGTATCAGAAGCAAATGTTAGTAATAAACTGTTAATAGCGGTTAAAGTGGACAGCTGGTATTACTAATATTTCTGCGTAAATTTTGGCAGATAGGCAAAATTGTGCTGTACCTTTTTAAGTAATTGCATAACAATACATTTGATTCTTAAGTACTAATTGAAAAACAAGGTTTTTGTGATGAAAAACTAAATTCTTTATTTGCTTCTAACTGTCACTTTGGAATATTTTCATGAATCGTTTTCAATAATAAGAGTTTGTTGTTCGCGAATATGCTTAGGGGCCGTTCAAAAAGTACGTACATCTCGAAGGGGGGGGGGAGGGAGTGGATTTGCTATTTTGTACGGAGGGGAGGTATTATACGTACATTATAAGTATACACCAAATTTAAATTTGACTTAGATTGTTTTATTTATTGATTCAAAGATAAAGTTGGGTGCTATTGTTTAAATAATTTAAATGAATAAATTATTTTAAATAAATATTTAATTTTATTTAAAACATAATTATTTTAATTTTTATGAAAAAGGGGGGTAGATTAATAAAATGTACCTACTCTAAGGGGGGAGAAGTAAGACCTTATGTACGGTAATGTACGAAGGGGGGAGAGGAGGTTAAAATTTCTCCATTTTTGTGTACGTACTTTTTGAACGACCCCTTATTACGTATTTTAATTGTCACTGTGTATTTACACTGATAAGGAGCTTAGATGAAGGAATGAAGTTGTTAGTTGTTCGGCAAATGCGAAAAAGTCAAATCAGTATGAAGCTTTATGCTATAGTAATGTGAGAATTACTAACGCATTACTTATTACGAATACTTTCTATAATCGATAAATTTTATAAAGTATTTAATTATATAATTCGCAATTTTTCCCCCCCACCTTTTAAGTTTTTATCTTTATAAAATTCAATTAATTTTCTTTGAGTAGAAATTTTAGGAGAAACTAATTCTTAACCACGCATTTTAAGTTTTATTTTTTAATGTAAATATTGATTACTCATGAAATTTTATTTATTTACTACATCACTTGTAAAATTTTCTCTTATGAAAATTCTATTAAAAACACTCTCTAGTTAACTGACGTTTAATATTAATTAAACAGATTTATATATATATAAGAAAAATAAACAACTGAAGACATAAAATCAAACTGAATTCCTTAAACTAAATAAATATTAAAAATGTACTTTTAATAGACTAGTAGCTAATATTTATTTTTCTATGATTAAAATGTAGTTCAGTTTCAAATTATAAATCAATATTTATTAGGCTTCAACATTAATTAAAATAACTTAACTTTAAATAACTTACCTTTGAACTTTGTTAAGATTATTTGTCCGCGACTGTATTTTTAGGTTGTAAGTTCCACTTTGTTTGTTCTATTGATATCTGACTCAATAAATTTAATTTATGTGACGTAGGCGATGTGTTTAGGGTGAGTGTAAACAACAACAAAAAAAATTTTTTTTTTAAATATATGATAATAATGAAAAAAATAAAACTGTGAAAAAAAGTTTGCATCGAAATTAGCTTATGTTTTATTCAAAACAAAGACACGTTGGTTGGCGTCAAAGAAAAATACAACCATGATTAGCAAACTTGTTTTTTTTTTTTTTTTTTTTTTTTTTTTTTTGAAAAATTTCTGTTAGGTGTACCTTTTTTAAACTATATAGAAAAATCTTTTTTTTTTTTTAATTTTTATTTTATTTATTTATTTTTTTTCCCTCAACAATGAAACTTTTAAGACAGACAACATTGCAAGGGTATTACAGAAGAGGATGGTGCAAACAATGGTTAAAAAGGGTTTTCCTTTAGCTCTGTTCAGCACGAGATTCCCCTTTACGTTTTGTTTCCTTTAAAAAATCATATAAATGAGTAAAATTAAAATTTTTTTCGCTGTTCGTGTCTTATTAGAGTGGAAGATTCGTTGTATATTTTTATCGAAATTTAAAGTTTATATCCATAATAAATCCTTGAATGTTAATAATCTGAAATATAGCGTTGATGGTAAATAAAATTACCGACTACTTTCGTATAATTTGCAGTCTCAAATAAAACTATCACTTCATTCCTTTTTTTTCAGTCTCTCTTTTTAATTTTGTATAAATTTTAGGAATTTAACTTTTACTTAACAAATGAAGTTGACATCAGTAGTAGTTGAAGAATTTAATTAGTTTCCTCTAGCCATCAGTTTCCTTCATGGAATAAACAAGTAAAGAAAAAAGGAACCCAGATTCCATTCTCTTAAATATTCTCTTATTGAATGACATCATTGCTTAAAGCTTGAACATCCGCCACTTCATCAAATTAAAACGGTCCCCACTCAACGAATCCCCCCCAACTGTTGCTTGCATGAAAATAACCAATCAAGACATCCGGTGTGTCATCTCAAGAGGGACATGAAAGCAGCAGTGAAAACCCATCTTCATTATCATCTTTCACTTCAAATCCGTTCTCCAAGCAAACGAGATCATCAGATTCCTTTTAAAAATATTTCAACTTCTACTTGAATGTGTTTTCGTCTGCAATTTAAATAAATTTCTCGGCTTAATGTTTTCCTCTCTTATCGTTTGCCGCTATTTTTTTTTCCTTCCATTTATAAGTTTCATTTTACTCTTGGATGAGTTTGTTAAAGAAAAAGAAATAAAAACTTTTCTTTGAACTGAGTATTTTAAATCAGTGTCATAAAGTACTTGTTGCTTAGATAAGAGGTAATTTGTTAAAATCCTTCTTGCTTGAAAGATTGCAACTTTAATGGTAAATAGCGGGAACATCTGTAGCTACATTTTTTTCTTCTGTTTTATCTCTTTGCATATTTTTAAACTGAAGTGAAGTATACTGTGTTTTCTCACGACTCCGAGATATGTTGTTTAAACTGGAGATATGACGTGGCGAATTTTTTCTTTACTTTGATTTTTGATTAAGTAAATTATTATATCAAAGTTTTATATAAGTCGGAGGCATTCTTGAATATCTGACTCTTTAAAAATTGAGCCAGGCTGAAAAGTCTTTAATATATTTATTCTATTCAACTATGCTTTATGCAATATTTTATTGTTATTGTACGCTAATGGAAAAATCTGGCTCTCTGTAAATATCACAGCCATTTTGCAATTTGTCAGACTTATTGAAAAGTCTTCAATATATTCTATTCAGTAATGCAATATTATACTATGACCTCAGATAATTTTAGAATAATCTATATATATATATATATATATATATATATATATATATATATATATATATATATATATATATATATATATATATGTGTGTGTGTGTGTGTGTGTGTGTGTGTGTTGAGCCACGCAGATAGCAGTTGGAAGGCAAAAATATTTTATTAAGCTTCACATGGTATAATCAAAACATTTTCTATCAATGACGGAGCTCAAATTCGCACTCCAAAACTGTGTGCTTAAGTTTTTATCCTAGGGAAAGTAGCAAATGAATTTCCCTCTATTTTATTATATTTTAAGGATAAAGGGAAAATTACAATTGGTTTATTAAGGGCCGGGATAGCCTGGTCGGTAGGGCGCTGGGCCCATATCCAAGAGGTCGTGGGTTCGATCCTCGCCGGCCGAAGACTCCCCGTGTAGTAAATGGTGACTGATGCACGTTAAATTTGTCGAGTCTTAAAGTCCTCCATGTTCCCACAACAAATCAATACCTCTGGGGGTACTGATCCAGAAGTTTCCTTGTCTTCTGGATTGGTTCAAAATTACAAGGCTACGGAGTTGAACGTAAGTAGTCGTAAACCCATGAAATTCGGTCGGCTGTTCAACGACGGTTATAAAATAAAATAAAATTGGTTTATTAAATAGGTTCAAAGGGGGAAAATGTCTTTACTTTTAACTATGCATACTTGAGCCAAAAATAGATTTAAGAACAGGATGTGGCTTTTTAAAAGTATGAGAAAGTGTTTCGATTGGAATAATTAATTAGGATTTGTTTTATAGAAAAGAAATAATGTAAAAAGATTAATTGAAGCTTTTTATGTAACACATATCATTCACGATTCAATTAGTTTGATTTATTTCATGCCGTTTACAATGAGTGCAGGTACTTTTAGGGTAATTGTAAAATTTATCACGCACTTCTAAATTAGTGTGACTAATTAACTTCATTTCTCAATTCTAACATGCTAAGCAAAGTAAGAGAAATCAAGAAAGCTATCAAATACAGCTGGTCAATGAGAAATCGCGAAGCGCTGAGTTTGAGTAGTCAGACCAACTGGTCACCGAAGGCAACTAGTATAAAATGTATTCCTTATTTTGAAATAAGTATGAAATTTTTTTTTTTTATTCTTGGATTTTACTCTATCCATTACATAAATCGCTTCAATTTTTTAAGAAGAAATTAATGTCTGTCTCTACTATTATTGGTTTATTTTACTCTCTAATGTATATCAATTAGTGTTATTCATTATCAATTAATGTTATTCATATTACTACGGGGCCATTCAAACATTGCGTTGGCATTTAACAGGTGGAGAGGTTTAGTGAATAGCTTATTTTTGCTGTTAAAGGAGGAGGGGTATGAGTATAACTTACGTAAGACATTAAAATTCCCTTATTTTCCAAATTTAGCAACAACAAAAAAAGTTAAAAAATGCACGGAAAGAAAAAAAAAATTTAAATTTTTTTTTTTCTTCGAAGAGTTTAACAGTTTCAAACACAAAAGGTACTTAAAAAAATATTCGACTCAAAACTTTACAAAATGAATTAAAATGTTAGCTTTGTTTAATGCAAAATTACATCTTTTGATTTGAACTTAATCCTGGAACTAAATTAAAAGTCAAAGTCAAGCAAAAAACGGTTGGAGTGATGCAACTTACTCACATAAGCACGGGAGGGGGTTTGTGATTTGCTTATGTTTGCTGTCAGGGAAGAGCATTATTAGCTACGCTTATGTTAGATATTAAAATGGACTTTATTTTCCAAATTTCATTAAAAGCAAAATAAAAATTTGACGAAATGACACTTGCAAAAAATTGCAGACATGGAATAAAAGTTTAATTTTGGAAAAGAAAAAATTGGAAAAAAAATATTCTACACAAAATTTTTATAAAAATGAATTAATGCAAATTTACATTTTTTGATTTTTAATCCTGACTACTAAAGTTATAGTCAGAGTTAAAGCAAAAACGGGGGGGGGGAGTGATCTTTCTTACATAGATGTGGGAGGGGGTTTGTGATTTGCTTATCTTTGACAAAGGGGAGGAGAGATCCAAAATAGACGAAAATACGCTTACGTAATTATTTGAACAACCCTTATGACGTTTATGTCATGCAGCAGACAGTGACGTAATTATCTTTAGATACTTCTGTTCCCCAATAAACCACTTCAGATCTATTAAATCGATAATAATCTATTATCGCTTTATTATGAAGATAGTATTTATCGAAGAAAAGTGACGAAAGCTTATAAATCGCATCTTGCAATATTCTGATTGATCAATCAACTTATATTTATAGTCGGTGGGTACAATGCTATGTACTTCATTGATGCAGTTTTTCGGAGTGACGTGCTTTTCTTTCGTCAATTGACGTAAATTAATTCCGCAAAATAATACGGAATTCGGTGATGTTTTACATATCACGATTCACGCTGATATCTCATTCAAACACGGAATGATGTGGTGATTTTGTATGTCATTCTCTAGACGTTATACTTAAAAACAAAATTTGTAAAAATTTGTATTGCGAAATAAAGAGCACCGGAAAAAAAAACAAATTTATGAATCTAACAGTCGATTCAATTCAGGCCGCTGAGCCAAAATGTCATGTGACTAAGTGTTTATTCGAATGAAATTAGATATTTATCAATAATTGATATTAATTAAAGATTAATTTATAGTTTACGGACGTGATTTCTCTGACAGAGTTCTGATTCGCTCTTATTGTAAAGTTACATCTTTTGATTTGAATTTAATCTTG
The DNA here is from genome assembly GCF_982258835.1 of Parasteatoda tepidariorum. NCBI lineage: Eukaryota > Metazoa > Arthropoda > Arachnida > Araneae > Theridiidae > Parasteatoda > Parasteatoda tepidariorum. The sequence continues at coordinate 34,195,380 of NC_141764.1, read as the reverse complement.
AAACTAAATTACTGCAGTAAAAGTTAAAGTAAAAAACGGGGAGGGGGATTTACTTACGTAAGCATGGGAGGGGGTTTGTGATTTGCTTAACCTTGCTGTCAAGGGGGAGGGGAGAATCGAATCAACTGTCGTAAGGGTAGAGACAGGAAGAGAAAATTCTAAATATGCTTTTAATCCATTTCATTTAATTTTCTGAAATAAACTGATGCTTTAATATCTGTATATATATTTGGATATTTACTTTATTTGGCACTATTTTTGGATGCATGTAAAATGTAAGGCCGTCACCTAATTAGAATTTGAGATATAAAGCGTGCAGTATTTTAGATTCTCTATTAATTTTTTTCTTCTTCACAAAACTGTATCTTTACAATTCTGAAATCTTTTTTGAGTTTTGATAAATATCTTTGTTTTTATGCAGCTATCGTCTACTAGATCGCTTTTCATGGAACTGAACAGCAACAAGATTAGATTTTTCAAAAAAATATAAAAACTAAATAACGTGTATTCTTAAATTGCTTACTCATAATTACAAATCGCATCATTTTATTGCTTAAAAGTTTAGAGGAAAATTTCACAGAAGCTCTAAAAATTCTCAAACACTACTTCTCAATCTAATAAAACGACCCTTTTGTCGTCTACCTTTTTTGAAAGGTATTGTACTGTCTAATAATACTGTATCATCAAAAGTTTGTTAAGTACAAAAAAGTATCGAGAAAACACAAATGAAAAATTTAACGTAGAATCCAAGGTATCGAGGGTAGAGACCCTCTTAAAAGCAGCTCTAAAATTGTTCTAAATTTCAATAATTACTCTCATTGTATTTCTATATAATAATATACAAATACTAGTTAGTCATTTTTGATAAGAGTTCTTAATTCATCGGAAAAATAAGACCCTAAGAGATTATTGTTAATTGATACATTATTTATTATAATACTATTATATAATGGCATTAAAATATATTAAAATTTTATTTTTTTCAATCTCAAATTAAACTTTGTATACTAATTAACTTTTTAAAAATATCTAATAGCGAACAAATAAAAATTAATTGGCATTAAATTTGGATTAAGCTGCCCGCATCCAATCTGACTTTTTTTTTTTTTCAGTGTTCTTTTTTCCCAAGCTTTTTTGTCTGAGCTCTTTCTTTCAAGTATTTTTTTTTTTTTCTCGTGCTTTTTTTCTTTCAGTCATTTGGATTTGTATTTACTATTTCTGGCGTTTTTAAGCGAGTATTGAAAAAATCATAAAAAATCCTCGTTCCGTGACTTTGTGTTGTAGTTTCTTTAAGTCATTTAAAAAAAAAATTATAATAAAAATGCATGGCACAGCTTTTTTAGGAAATTTGTAATATATTTAGATATTAATTAGCATCTCAATAAAATAAATTATCATTTTAAATATTTATAAATATTTTATTTTAAGCCTCAATTACCGGGATATATAGCAAACCTTTTCTGGTCTTATAAATTTTAAACAATAATTAAAGAAAAAACATCGGTTCAAAGTTCATGTTTGAATTCATTGATTATAATTGTTTATTAATTTTACAACTGAAATTCAACGTTTTACAAATTGAAATTATTCATATTTACAATTCATATTATTGCTCTGTTCAAGATATGGTTTGAATGCATTTACATTTTTAGTTGTTTCAAATCTATTCAAAATCGTAAGAAAAATACTAAATTTACTCCTAAAACACTGAATTTTTTATTATCGAAGTTTAATCTAATTCTCAAGATGCAGTGATAGACATGATTAAGTAAGCATATTTTTGGTTTCATAAGTTTTTGGTTTTTTATTTATATTTTTGGTTTGTTAGATCTCCTTCGACGTGTCAGCTAAGAAACCTTTGGTTATGCTAGATAATCGTTTCAGCCGGAATAACCTGGTTGGTAGGACGTTAGGCTCGTGTTCGTGAGTTCGAATCTGGAGGAGAGAAGAATCTCCGTGTCTTAAATGGCGACTGCACATTAAATCTGTAGGGGTCCCAAAGTCCTCCAATTTCCCGTAACAAATTCGGGGTACTGCATTGGAGATTAATCGGTCTCTGGTTCAGGTCAAAGTTACGATCTGTGGATGAATGAATAAAGTATAAATGGGTCCCTGTAAAATAAGCTGTAACGTATGTCAAGCTAAAATTGTATTTTTGGCCATAGATGGTGCCATTTGAATACAAGAAACGCTTTCTCTGCCTTAAAAATTCGCTTGGATTGTCATAGCAGTCTTACTGATATTGACAAGTGGCTATAGTAACAGCTACAATAGATAATTGTTTTAATTTTTTCAGTGTTTCATTATTTTTTGCAAATTAAAATGTATTTATTACACTTAAAAATTTTACTTCTAACATATGTATTCCTCAAAATTCCAGAACCTTATTTGCGAAAATAAGCAAATGGCAAACCTACCCCCGCAGTTGCATCCATAATACATGAATGGCCCAAAGGGAATTTGAAACAACATTCATTTCATGAAGTTCCTCCTCAAAATATTATTTGATATTTGTACATTAAATTAATTTTACATTAACTAAAATGAAAAAGGTCAGATTGTTCGAAAAATTTGCACAAAATACTTAAATATACAAGAAATTGACATGTACTTTATGTTGTCACTAGCGCGTCAGCAAATTAAATACTTTCTATAGCTCACAATGTAAATAATTACTTATAAATATTGCAGCAATTTAAACATTGTAAACACTGTATATATACTAAATTCAAAAAGATGCAATAGCTGCTGGTCCGTCATTAAAATATTAAATTACATATTAATTTAAAACGAATTAAATTTCACTTTTTATATAAAATATTATTGAGCTAAATTTAACTTTCGAAGTAAGTTATTGATTACAGAATTTATGAGCTACTGGCATAAAAATGTTCATTAAGAAATTTTATATATTTACTAGAGGGTTTTGCGGCCCACTCGCTGTCTCTCAACAACCCCCAATAATTGCTACACGAGCCGTAAGTGGCTCAGGGAATAGAGTATTCGCCTTCGAATGAAGGGAACCGGGTTCGAATCCAAGCGATACGAATTCCGCACCAAGCTTGCACCGACCACAGTGCTGACGTAAAATATCATCAGTGGTAGACGGATCATGGGTTAGAGTCCTCTTGATGGCAAGTTAACTGTGAGTGGTTTTCGTGATTTTCCCCACCATGTAACAAAATACGGGTTAGTTCCGTCTTAAAGTCCTCCACAAAAGCAAATTTCACTCAAAACTTGATCCAGGAGTTCCCCTGTCTTCTGAATTTGGTTCAAAATTACAGGGCTACGGAGTTGAGCATTAGTGGTCATAAACTTAAAATTTGGGTCTGTTGTTAAAATAAAATAAAAATTGTTTGCTTCGAAATAAATTATTTTACTATAATCTTATCAAGGATATCTACTTATAATATTATGATTTCATTTCGAAAATACTTTGCGTTTTTGCAGTTAATGATCAACAATTACGCATCAGTACTGTTAATTTGATAATTAATTTTTTTTAATTGAAAATTATATTTAACGCTAAAAACCCAATAGTTTTACATAATTTTAAATTAAATGTAAATGAGTCTGTTTTTTTTCTTCTTCTTTTTTTCTACTAAATAAATGATATTAAAAACTGAGTTATAAGAACATTCAAATAAAGAAGATTCCACGTGAAAATTAGCATTTTTCGCCTGAAAATTAATTTTTATTAAAAGAACGAAAAACTCCTCAGTTGGAACCGAATTCCCAACAGACGGCGCGTGACGACGAAATTCGTGACGTCACACCAGACGTCACGTGACCCTGAAAAGTCCGCGTGCGTATCGGACCGTGCAAATGTATGTCAGTGTCACAAATGACAGTAAAGAAATAATAAACAAAAAGGAAACAGAAAAGAGCAACAAAAGGAGAAAACTACATTTTTTTTTTCTCGTCTGATAATCATTATATTTTCTTTTCTTTTTCTTATTTTTTATTTCGAATGTTCTTGGGCGAAAAAGGGAAGGATGCTCGGGACAAATAGGACGAATCTTTGGTATGGGACAGTCAGACGAAAACGAGTTTGGTATGTGATGACTTGGGGATGCCCTCCGGATGGTAAACAAAGTGGAATCGCTTGAAAACAGGTGCGGCCACTTAGAACTTCGAAATGATCTTGGAATTTTTTTTTCTTCTTCTTTCGATCTTCAACGCCTAATTTACTCTGGTCTTTCAGGATTGATAAATAAGCATTAGGGTAATCATTATTATGATGAGTAAAAAATAAAAAAACGCAAAAAGAAAGCGTATTTTTAGATTATATTACATAGTAACAAATATCGTGATCGATATTTAATCCTGAAATATTATATAAAATGAAATAATTTTCCTTATGAACGTAAGAATGATACACTCAGCTGATGAAGTTTCACCTGCAATTTAATAGCTGTTTTTGTTGATTTAATTGAGGAAAAACTTTGACACATTGCATGTGTATGAGTTAATTAGGAAAACGCGATTCCAAACTGCAAACATTTTCTTTTTTGTTTTTTTCCCCATCCGTGCTAGTATATAATAGTGTAAGATTCTAATTTATCTCCTCCCATGTTGAAACATGGATAACTATTAGGATTACTAATTCTCTATTTTTTAAGTCAATAATTTAGAATATTTTTTTTTTTATTCTCTTGGAGAGTTTCAAATATTGCGTAAGCATTTTTTTCTCAATTTTTTACTTCCATTTTCCCCTTAGTCAACAAAAGTAAGCATTTTACACACCCCTCCCGCAGGAAAGCCTAATTGACTTTTACTGTAATCTCATTTTAAGAGTTTTAGGAATAAATTCAAATGAAAGATTAACTTCACGTAAATCAAAATTTACTTTTTAATTTATTACATAAAATTTTGAAACTTCATCAGAGAAATTTTCTTTTAACTTTTTCCTTTCCCAAAAAACAACTTAAATTTCTATTTTTACGACGAAAAAAAATTTAAACGGATTATATTTTAGGTTCTTGCGTAAGCGTTGCACATACCCCACTTTCTCCCTTGTCAGTAGGAATAAGCAAACCACGACCTCCTCACTTTAGGTACTTCGTGCTTACGCAATATTTGAACGAGTTTGTTTTACCGTATTTTATGGAACATAATAATCAAATTTTAATTTTTAAAATTTCAAGTTTCTTTTAAATATTGTTTAACTTTACGAAAGATACTCCAGTAGATTTGAAAACATTTAATTGGTATTCACGTGATTCTCCATAAATTAGCATGGAACGTAAGTTGAGTGGAAACTGTAATAAGTATCGTGTCTTGTTTTCTTTATATTATAGCTCAAAATTTCACTACAACTACGATAAATTTCTATACCTAACATTTTTTTAAAGACATTCTCAAAAACGTTAGTTTTCTTTCAAATCTTCTTAACATCTAAAGTATTAAGGAATATTTCCTTTTTTTTTTAATTCTTAAATTGTAATTGGCATGTGGAAGAAAAACACGTACCTTAAGAAAAGTGAATTTAAAATGTAAATATTATTCCCTTAAATTATAATAAGAAACACCTGCAAAAAATGTTGCTTATAAAAAGATAAAAAAAAAACATATTAAAAAGTGTTGCTTATACGAAGATAAAGAAACATTAAAAAGTGTTGCTTATAAGAAGATAAAGAAACATATTAAAAAGTGTTGCTTATAAGAAGATAAAGAAACATATTAAAAAACGTTGCTTATAAAAAGATAAAGAAACATTAAAAAACGTTGCTTATAAGAAGATAAAGAAACATTAAAAAGTGTTGCTTATAAGAAGATAAAGAAACATATTAAAAAGTGTTGCTTATAAAAAGATAAAGAAACATATTAAAAAGTGTTGCTTATAAGAAGATAAAGAAACATATTAAAAAGTGTTGCTTATAAGAAGATAAAGAAACATATTAAAAAACGTTGCTTATAAAAAGATAAAGAAACATTAAAAAGTGTTGCTTATAAGAAGATAAAGAAACATATTAAAAAGTGTTGCTTATAAGAAGATAATGAAACAGATACAAAAAATATTGTCCATAAGAAGACATTTTATATGTTTCCGCTAAAGTGTTAAAGTCAGTTCTTCTACAGCTTTGGTTCCCAATATGGGAGCCATCGCTGCCCAGTGGGCAGCGAAAACTTCTAGGAGGGTGTCGGAAATATCTAAACAATGTGTAAAATTCAAACGAAATTTGTTAAAAATGTTTAAAAGAATATTAAACATCGAGAAGTGGTCGTGGTGGCTCAGTGAGTAAAGCGGTCACCTCCTAATGAGGTGACTTATGTTCGAATCCCAGCGGTGGCCGGTCGATACTATTTCTACTCCCGGCTCACACTGACCATATAACTGACGTAAAATATCATCGGTGGCAGACGGATCATGAGTTAAAATCCCCTTGCCGTAAGGCAAACCCCGGGAGATGTTTTCGTGGTTTTACTCTCCATGTAGCTCCATCAAAAAGTCCCCCACTAGCATTGTCTCAATGCTTGATCCAAGAGTTCCCTTATCTTCTTGGTTGGGTTCAAAATTACAAGTATATGGAGTTTAGCATTGATGGTCGTAAACTCAGTTGTTTGTAAGAATATTTTGTTTGTAAATCGTAGTAAAATGAACGAACACATGGGTTTGAAGAAAAAAAAAATATTATACCTGAGAAAAATATTTAAATTCAGGAATATAGGCCATGTGACACTATGAGGCAGCACTATGGGCTATGAGGTAATTGATGATAAATAATTTTAATTGTGATCATAGAAAAAAAATGGGTGAGAATTTCTCACCCTTTCTCAGAAACAGAGTGAGATTTCAAAAAGTTAAGTGAGATTTCTAAAAATTAAAAACTCTTGAAAAAAAATCATTTCTTTAATTATAACACATTTTTAACGTCTTCTATTTTTTAAAGCATTGAATATTTTTGGTGCATCATCAGAAGATTTTGCCTTTACAAGGTATTTGTCCATTTTACATTAGTGCACTAAAAATTTGAACGTCTTACATGAAGAAACCTTACGGTAAACACGTGGTTGCAGAGAAATGTGTTCTGAAAGGGGTTGTGTTCTGTTTTTGGAAAAGGTTCTGAACAATACTGGTAAATAGGGAAGCTAGATAACGGGGCAGATGTTGAAAATAATGAAAGATCAAGGAAGAAAAGTGAAACAGATTTTATTCTAAATGGCGTAATTCGAAGCTTTTTCCAAAATGCGAGAAATTCGCGAATTTTGAAATTAATTTATAGAATGCGCGAATTTCTCGCGGTAATCATTTTTTAATGCGAGAAAAGAAAAAAATATGCGAGATTCTCGCTTTCTCGCGCTGTAGTGAAAACACTGAATGGTTATTAGCAGTTAAAATTACTTATGTTGCGTATCAGCTCATATTGATAATGGTTTTTGTCTTTTTTATACTTCTTATGTTTTTAAAAATTTTTTTATAAAAATGTAATTGATTTATCCCGCAATATCCTATCTCTTCATCTTATTATTATTATTTTTTGTACTTTATTTAGTCTTATTTTTTTGCATCAATTGCGAGCTGTTAAAAGTAAAATCTCGAGAGAAAAATTTTTCGATATCAATAGATAAATAATTATTATTTTAATGGAAAAAAATTGAAACGAACTCATGAAAAAAGCACTTTGATACTGCGATAACTTTCAAACAATTTGGAATTTTGAAGGAAAAAAAAACACTCTGAATTTAGAATCAAAGAAAAATTCGCAAGAAAGCACTTTAATTTGCAACAACTTTAACTTTTGAACAAATTGTAATTTCTGAAAAAAGATGCGTTACTTTCAGAAATAAAACAGTCTTTTTCCAAAAAGTCTAAATTCAACTACGTAGTTGCATTCCAGCTATCTGTAGAACAACTGACTTGGTATTTCTTATAAGCAAAAATTATTTTTTTTTTTTTTCTCAATTAAATTTCTGCTTTACTACGGGAAACTTGCTGACTGAAAATTTAGTTATGGAGTTAGAGAACAAAGCGAGTAGGGAAAAATAAAAACTAAACGAGTAAATGCTAACTAAGACTATGTATTTTAAGCTTTTCAGTAATGAAACTTCCTCTTAAGCCATGAAAATTTGTGAAATAAAATATGGTTTGCTTTCTTATTTATGTTTTTTCTACAAACAAGTTTGTTTTATCTAGCCACGGGCGTTTAAATTTTAATCTCTGCTTTCATTTTGTCCTTACCCTTGACATTGGCACTGAAATAGTTTTTCTGTATTTTTTTCTTGTGATCATAAATTTTTCAAGGTCAGAAGAACAATGCCAAATGGCGACTTTTTCTCATATAACTCACCACCAAAACAAAGAGGTATACTTTCTGCTCCGATGCAACTAATTGTTTTTTCTCCATCTTTTTGCTCTTACTTTTTTTTTGTTCTCCTCTTCGATGTGAATTCCACGAAACACCCAGAGTAGAAAAAAAAAAAGAACAATTTTTCTGACAATTGAATTAGAATAAAAAATAGCTTGAAAAAAAAGTGTAAGTTTCTGTCATACATAATTATTATTATGTTTTCTAAATTGGAAAATATCTGCTAGTCAGTATTATTTCATATGGATTTATTTGTTATTAATTTTAATGCCAAAAAGCACGTTTTCACACACATTTATAATCGTTATTCAATGTTCACAAATAACTTATAATTGTCATTTTCTCTATTTTTCATTACTGCTCAAAACGTGAAAGGTTGAGCCAATTAAAGCCGGAGAAATTAAGCTTAAAGTGCTATTTTCGAATTTTTGCCACACAAACTTGGCGACAAAAATCAAACAGTATTCAGCACTGTTAAAAAGGTAGTTTATTAAACTTTTTTTATTTTAATATGTTTGAAAATTATCTTTTTTGCTCGCTTTAGTTTAAATTTTATTGTTTTAAGAATCCAGTTTCATATAAATCAGTTTCCTCCAGTTTAAAAAAAAAAAATTGCTTTTAAAAATCTAACCACAAATTACGGGATTAAATTACCTATCCAAAATTACTGCTCGCATTATTTTTTATTTCTTTAAATTTTTGAAGAAAAAAAAAAACGTCATTTCTGAAAGTTCAAGCACACACTTTCCTGACTATGACAAAGCATAGCCTTTATTTTCTATCGTTCAATTTCTATTTTTAGAGGTCTTTAGTTGTCAAATGATATTGTATCTTTATATACTCTGTAGGGAATAAGGTAAAAAAAAAATGAAGAAAACGAAAATCACAAATTTTACTTAAAATCTCAAATAGTCTATTTCTATCCGGTCAACATCAAATAACGCCTTTTTTTTTTTACTTAGTAACTTTTTAAAATTAAATTTTCAAAATATATATTTTTAAAATTGGTTTAACCTAATAAAGTAAATGCTTAAATGAGAGATGAAAGTCAAATAATATTTAAGGATTCTTCTTAGTTAAAAGAGTAAAAAAAAGTAGCCTAAGGTTTGAAAATTCAATTATAGAAAAAAATGTAAGTGGATGACTTCTGCGTTCTGATTGGATTATAAAATATTTATTGTCATAAAGATTTAAAATTAATTAGAAAGTTTGCCAACAGAGGAGGGCTTAGAAATTTTATTACCATTGTTGAACCCAATTCAGCGTTTACGTCCATCAATGTTCAACTCTTCAGCTTTGTAATTTTAAACCCAACGCAAAAGACTCGGGTAAAACACTTGGACAAACTTAGCCATAGTGGACAACTTTTGGTGGAGCTAACACGCATTTGCGTTACCAATCAGCAAGACCATCTGTTTCAGAACTTAGTAACTAATTTCACAACTTTTGAGAATAAATAATTGGTTTCCAAGCAGAACACAGCGAACCGTACATTTCTATTCCTTACCTTTTTTTAAAGCCTTTTATCTGGTTGGCTATATCCGGTAGTATCGAAATATTTGAAAGAAATTTTTAATTGGCTTTATTTACGTATACAGAATTTTAAACATCCAAAAAATTCATTTTCGTTTACTCACAAAATGCGTCTTTAGTATCGTTATCCCCACTCTTCTTAATTTTAGTTATTAATTGCAACGATGTTGTTTTCAAATCGCTCGAAAACTCTCGACAAAATTAACTGAGAAAAGGGTTCTCGAAGTTCTCATTTATCCCCAGAATAATTCCAACCATTTCCAGTAAGAAAATGTCGTTGTTCATCAAACTGGAATTCTAACCAGATTAATAATAAACTTTAAAAACGAATAAGTTCGAGCAAATCTTGGTCGTTCGTAAATTAAGATGTCTTCAGCGGCACTCTGCGAGATTAGATGGCGCGAAGGATATCGAATGCGATAAAAGATTGCCTAAGAAAGTAATTTAATTTTATTTTGGGGAATGAATAATGAAAAGAGTTCTTTAAAGACCTGTTCGCGTGCTCGGAGATCGGGTTTTCGATTGAAGAGGATAGATAATGCGCAGAGATATATCTCCAAGAATTCGAGCTATGAATTTTTAAATCAGGATTTATCAAATAAATGCTGGTCTCTTCATAAAGTGAAGATGTACTTATGTTTCGAATTTAATCTATTCGAGAATATGTTTTAGAAGACAGAGAAATGTAATAAAAGTTTTTAACGAGTTTTTACAGTTTTAATATGATATTATTAAATGCAGTTACCACTAAGTTTTAAGTTTCATGCATGCAAGATTAGCTATCAGAATGCGAACGTTTATACAGCTTCTTTAGACATGGTATTTAAAATGGTGTTCTTTTTTATAGTTTAGGTTATAAACTTTTTAAAACATAAATGAAAAAATAAAAAGTAAAAAAGATATGAAATAAAATTAAAGTGCATATAATAATGGTATGTTGCTGTTGTTGACGCATGCCTGTTTTAGGCAGAGGGGATGCGATTGCTCTTGTTTTCCAGTGGCGCCATCTATGGCCAAGAATTCGACTTCTGCCACACCATACGTCACACCTGTTTATAAAGCGCACCCATTCATACATCCATTCATTCATCCACAGAACGTAATTTTGACCTGAATCAGAGAACGATGGATCTCCAATCCAGCACCCCCAGAGGTGTTGATTTGTTATGGGAACATGGAGGACTTTGCGACTCGACAGAATTTTAACGTGCATCAGTCACCAACTACACGGGGAGTCTTCAGCCGGCGGGATTCGAACCCACGAACTCTCGGACATGGGCGCAGCGCCCTTACACAATTAACTCTTAAGTGTCCTATAATTTTTTAGTAATCAATTAAGTTTCACCACGTTCAAATACAACTTCACGAAATATCAATTAAGTTCTATAATTTGTATTTATTTATTAAATTTATTTGCTGCAAGTGAAGTTGTTTAATGTCAACCTCATTATCTCGACTTTATTTCTAGAAATAAATAAAAAAATCAATTATTTGACTTTCAAACTACGCAAACGTTAAAGCATAGGAACTAATGCATTTTATAAGCTGTTGGAAAGGTCAACAAAAGTTTGAGAAAAGTACGAAACTAAACTCTCAAAGAGTTTATTCTATTTTCTTGTAAAATTTATTTCAAACTGTATTTTTCTCTACCCCCCCCCCTCCTCTAACTGCTGAAATATTTGCTCTTAACTTTAAAGTACGGTCTTTGAAAACGTAGTATAATTATAGTTTGAGTGTTGATGGTTTTACAATTTTTCTTTTAGCCTTCTTTCGCATAAATATAAGGTTTAGAAAAAAAGAGCTAACTAAATAAATTTTATTTCAAATTATTTAGAAAATGGCTTTCTTTAAGTTTCTTGAAAGCTTTTAAAGATTGCTAACCTAATCCTTTATTCTGATTGGTTTATTTATTACTTTGAATTGTGTTCATTCATTAGAAAAGTCGGAGTAAAGTTACTCATGTGTAAATTATTTATACCTTTTTTGTAAACTCATGTAACGTAATTCCAAATTAGCTCTTAAGTTTAACTTTGACAGTAAGAAATAAAGATTATGCCTTGCTTTTATATTTATCCTCAAGCCACTGATTAACGAAATCTATTTGCACCTAACATTCATTTAAGCTTTTAGCGTTATAATGTTCTCACTCATGGCGTGCCAATTCGCTACGAAGACATGTTTTCTAAGGCTACTCATTAACTGTTCATTACCAAATGCGCTTGGAGCCTTCTTTCACTCAGAAAAAATTCTAAGTCTGCCACTGAATACTTCCCTCCACTGAGGATATACGAAATTTAAAGACTTCACAAAATTAGGTGATAGTTCAGGGGTTTCCAACTTACTTGTGGCGGGTGGGGGGGGGGCAAAAAAAACACCAGTTAAATGCCGGGCCACAACTTTATTAAAATTTTATATAGAATTCTTTTATGTTTGAAGAAACATTAAATATTACTGTCAGATTTTTATCAAAGTTTTTTCAATATTAAAAAGCAAAATAACAAGTATTACAAATAATGCTTGTTACGTATCATTTTGAATCTTCTCTTAATCAGAAACTTAGTGACAAGATTTTTTTTTCTTTTCAATTTAATTCTGTGATAAATTAACGTTTTTGTCCCGATTTATTAGGAATTATAGCAACGAAAAAAAATTCTCGAGCATCTGAAAATTTTTCTTTCTTTTCCTCTCATGCGATATTCAATTCAAGGAATTTAAATAAAACGTGATATTCATTCCCTCTTTTATGCGTTTTAAAATTTACAAATGTAAATAATTTCATCCAAAATGAGTTAATTAAATAGGAGAATTTCTTCGACAGAATTTCTGATACGCACATGCTAAATTATATTCACAAAACACAAAAAAAAAAAAAAAACGAAATAAAAAAGACCAACATACACGATTATTTTCGCATTTGAATAAATATTTTCTTGGACGCAAAACCTGAGAAATAAAATTTTTTGCACCGTTGGTATGTTAAATTTCACAGAAACGAAGAAATGAGGTTTTTTTAAACGAAAGAAAAGTATTTTAAGCCCATATTGATTTTTTACGAAAATTCTCCGCAAAAAAATGACAACTAATATATTTTAGTTCGCGGGCCGCCAGTTGGTAATCACTGTAGATAGTTTTACAGTAGCAGAGTAAAAAAAATTTTTGTCTTAACGAAATAAACAAGTTGTTGCCATAAAACGGACCTCCTAGTAGATTGACGTGGCTGTTTGATGTAAATTGCACTTGAAACCATTCACCAGGGCAAAAACATTCGAAAATTGCTGGGATATGCGAAATTTAAACACGTAACAAAATAAATTCACGTTTCATATTAAATAACACAAAAATAAGATCTTTCCCAGCGATGTATCAATTGTTTCAAAAATGCCACTTAGAACTTTCATCTACTGAGAAATACGAAATCATTAACTCATGAGACCAAAGCTTTCAGACCAGTAGAGAAATTTAAGACACTCCATAACAAAGAGTAACATACATTGGTGGGAATTTTTTACGAAAAAGAATGAATAATACCAGAAAAAATTAACAGAGCGCTTAAAAGAAGAAGGGGGGGGGTGAACCACCTTAAATTACTTTTGATCTAATGATCGGATCTCCACGTTCTAGGACGCAATCTTAATGATTCAAGTGCCTCAAATATGCTAATTAATTAGTGCAGACGATATTTAAAGTTACGAAATCAGGCACAAAAACGTATTTTATCTGAATAAACATTCCTATTTTTCAATGAAATCGGGTTACTGACACCCAGAATAGGGGCTAGCCTAAGGTGACCACACGTCCCGATTCCAGCGGGACAGTCCCGCTTTTTGGTGGACTGTCCCGCGTCCCGCCTATTTTTAAAAATGTCCCGCTTTTTAGAAAATATCTGCATTTCTTATTTTAAATGTACTGTAAAAATATATTCCTATTATTTATTAAGTATTATGGTGAATATAAAGAAATAAAAAATACATAAAAAAACACATAAAATGCGTGCAGAGTAAATTAAATTAGGCAATGTACCAAGTTAGATTTACTCGATGGTGTGCGATCATTGTCTTTACGTCTCGGCTTAATTCAGATAAGTGCGGACTGCCGTTAGACAGTGCGGTTTGTTGTTTTCAATTTGACGTTCTGTTTGACTCATTATTTGATTGACAAAGGTTAAGCAATAGTCGCCACAAAGTAACGGTCAATAAGGTAAAGTTTAATAATCTTTTTTAGCCTTTGTAGTAAATTTTTTATTTATTTCTAGTATTTACCCACAAAATAAAAGATGAGGAAAAAAAGAGGATGCAAATTTAATGAAGAGCTAAGCAGAGAATTTCCATTTTTTTAAAAGTACCAAAATAGACTATATGGTACGGTGTGATAAACGCAATGCTGAATTTTCGGTCTGACATGGTGGAAAAAACGATATTACTGAACATCTAGCGACAAAGAGGCACAAAAGATTTTTTAATAATGCCTATTTGCTTTCCGCACCATAAACCACAATTAAAGTTTCAGATCAATGGATTGTACGTCGCAAGTGATCAAAACATTATACGACAAAAAATATGCATGTGCAAGGACAAAAACCGAAGCAATTATTTGTAATGTTTTTTCACCATAGTCGTTTTCATAATTGCAGAAAGAATTAGAAAAATGCGCATTTATATCCATATATTCTGATGCTTCCAACCACAAAGATTTAAAATTATTCCCCACAGGTGTTAGACTTTTTGATCCAGAAACAGGAAATCAAATTAGAATATTAGATTTTGTTTCATTGCCTGATGAAACTTCACAAATAATTTTTGATTTAATAAGTACTATTTTAAAAAAGAATAATTTAAACAATAAAATTATTGCCCATTGGGCGGATAACACTAACGTAAATTTTGGTGGAAAAGCTAGAAGAGGCATCAATAACGTTTTTACGAAACTTAACGAACATTTGAAGCAAAAAAATATTGGAGTAGGTTGTGCGGCGCACATTCTATACCTATACTATTCAAACAGCATCTGACTTACTTCCAGTTGATGTTGAAAATATTATTGCAAACATTTATTCGTATTTTTGTGTATATATTGTGCGTGTTGAAAGTTTGACTAAATTGTAATTCTCATTTCATCCCATTTGTCCCGCTTTGTCTCAATAAAAATGTGGTCACTTTAGGCTAGCCGCAATCCGGGAAATATGGTCCCCATAGTTAGATCAGGAGAGCGGTTCGAAGTATGAACCCCTTAATGTGAATTTTACTTTTTGTGTATTTCGCCATTATCTCGAGAACTTTTTAGCAAATTGACGAAATGTTTTAGCGCACAATTTTAAAAAGCGTTTATCCAAAGATAATTTCATGCAAAAAAATTAATTTTAGTTAATATTTATTATTTTTTACAATTTTATTTAATAATGGTCAAAAAAAATTCTGAAATGTAAGGTGTATAATTTTTTTGCATCATTTTAAAGTACGTAATTTCACAAAGAACATACAAACTTTCAGCAAAATTGGTTGAATAATTCCTGAGAAATCAAATTTCATAAAATATGGCTTCTTTAAAATTGATTTCTCAGGAACAATTCAACCAATTTCGCTCAAATTTTATATTTTTCCACGTGAAATTGCATTCTTTAAAATGATGTTAAAAATTGTATTCCTTACAATTCAAAATTTTTTCGACCATTATTAAATAAAATAATAAATATTTACTTTTTTTCATGGAATTATCTTTGGATAAACAAATTTTATAATTGTGTGTACGTTTCAATTCGCTTAAAAAGTTCTCGAGATATGGTGAAATAAGCAAAAAGTAAAATTAACATTAAGATATCCTAACTTTGGATCACTTTCCTGGTCAAACTATGGGTCCCTATTTCCCAGATTGCGGCTACCCCCTATATTTTGGGAGTCAGAAACCCGAATCCGGTGAAAAAGCGTATGTTTATTCAGAGAAAGTACGTTTTTGTGTCTGATTTCGTAACTTAAAATATCGCCTGCACTTATTATTTAGCATATTTGAAGTCACCCCCTTGAATCATTAAGATTGAGCCGTAGTACGTGAAGATACGATCATTAGATCAAAAGTTATTCGGGAGATGGTCAGATTTTAATTTTGAGCACTGTACATTGTAATCAAAACAAATGAATGCTGCATCATCAATAGCACAAAAATTAGATCTTTTCTCGTAATATCGCTTTTTTATAAAAAAAAAAATATTACTTATAACTTTAATCCAATAAAGTAAGTGAAATTTAAAAACCGAAAAAAATAAATCCATTTTGTAAACTAAATGAGACAAATTAAGAACTTTCCCACTCAATTCTTTAACAAATATTACTCAGAACCTTCATCCACTGATAAACACGAAATTTAAAAACATAGCTATATAAATTAACTTTGCATATTAAATTTGACTATCCTTGTGAAAAAATCTATTTCTGCGATATCTGTTTGTTTTTTTCCTTCATAAATTACACTTAGCACCTTCATCCATTGAGGTATGCAAAAATTAAAATCTCTTATGTAGCACAAAAGATACCACACAATGGATAAATATAAAATGTAAGTTTTACATAAAATTAAAACATTATTATGTTACATATATATCTTAAGTATAAAAAAGAATTAATACATTTTATTTTTCCTTCATAATCTTGCATATTATGTATTACTTATTAGTTCAACGAAAATTAATTCCGACCAGCATGACACCCATGCGTAAACTAATACGACAGCACTAAAATAAAATCCTTCCCCGTGATATCTCAGTTTTCTTCTAAAATAAAAAATCACTTAGATCCTTCATCCACTGTGCAACTGAATGAAGGTCTTTCTTTACGGAGGAGAGGTAAAAAAATACTAGATTCATTTAAAATAGTGATAAAATCACTAACGTCCATTACTACAGCCTGCAGGCTTTATTATTTCTAGTTGACATAAATTTCTTTCGCGAATCTTCCAAATTTATTTCTAGCATTCAATTTGTTTATTTCCTGCCATTTAAGTAAAATGGAATATGAGAATCAGAAGAAGGAAAAAAAACAAGTTACATAAAATATATCAATAAATTATTCGCAACGGTGCGAATTTGAAAATAGCGTACAGCAACGATAAAGGAAGCTAATTACCCCTACTGCATTCAAATCGCTGTGAATTGGCGAGAAAAAACATCCTACATTTCCCACAAAATAACCGGTAAAATCTAATTTTAGATGCCAAAGATCACAACAGATGCGATTCCATCCATCTTTCAACGCCACGAGTAAAATACTATCTTTAAAATAAAGTGATATGTTTATTTATAAAAGTTGTGCCACCCTTCCACCAAATCATGACCCTCATTTTCTGAAATGCAATAAAAATAATGACGAAAAAATCTTCCTCCATAAAAGTGTCAAAGAACTTTCTCCAATGCTTGCGGGTGAACAAACTGGCCTAGAACATAACTAGAAAAGAAAAGATTAGCACCGTTAACCTCGTGACATATATTTTGGACGTCCAAATGTCGCCCATTTCGTTGTTTTTTTTTTTTGTTAATTTTGGAAAGATCCGTTGTGGATTTTGTATTTAGATTAAGGTGGTTCACCTCGGATTGATGCTAGTTATCTTCTGAGTTGGTTTTCCGCCAAAGTTTTTTGTGTTTAATTAATTTTGGCTTCTACTCCAAGGACTGAATATCGTTAAAGGAAAGTTTTTATTTTATTTTATTTATTTATTTCCTCCCACTGAGAAGGTATTTCAAGCTCGTGGTTAAAAAATCTTCTAAACCTAAGGAAAATTGTTACAAGAGTTAAATATGCTTAAAAGTGTTTTAGATTTTTTTTAAAAAAAAAGAAGTATTATATTTTTCACTCTAGTTAAACATTGTCGCCCACGTAGATTTTACTCGGCTCAGTTAGTACAAAACAATCTCGGTTCTGTAGTAACAGACCTTGCGACGTATGTAATCATACAGGATGCGACATGTGAGTGCAAAATTCGCACGTACCACCCCAATTGTTCCTGCATGTAAATTAAACTCAAGCTTTGGGGATAAAGCGTTCGCCTTCGAATGAGGTGAACCGGGTTCGATTCCTAACAATGGCTGGTCGTTATGAATTCCGCATCCGGTTTGCACCGACCACAGCGCGGACGTGAAATATCTTCAGTGCTAGACGGATCATGGATAAGAGTCCCCTTGCCGTCAGGCTAATCGTGGGAGGCTCTCGTGGTCTTCATCTCCATGTAACGCAAATGCGGGTTAGTTCCACGAAGACAAATTTCTCTGGATACTTAATCCAGGAGTCTTTTGAATTGGGTTCAAAATTACAAGGCTAAGTAGTTGAACATTAGTAGGCATAAGCCCTGGTTGGTAGGGCACTAGGCCCATGTCCAAGAGTTCGTGAGTTCGATCCCAGCAGGCCTAAGACTCCCCGTGTAGTAAATGGTGACTGATGCACGTTAAATCTGTCTAGTCGCAAAGTCTTCCATGTTCCCATAGCAAATTAAAACCTCTGGAGGTACTGATCCAGGAGTTTCCTTGTCTTCTGGATTGGTTCAAAATTACAAGGGCTACGGAGTTGAACATTAGTAGTCGTAAACCCGAAAATTGGGTCGGCTGTTCTACGACGGATATAAAAAAAAAAAGAAGTAATAAACAAAGAGGGCCGGGATAACCTGATTGGTAGGACACTGGGGCCAAGTCCAAGAGTTCGTGGGTTCGATCCCAGGCCAGCTGAAGACACCCCGTGTAGTAAATGGTGACTGATGCACGTTAAATCTGTCGAGTCGCAAAGTCCTCCATGTTCCCATAACAAATCAATACCTCTAGGGGTACTGATCCAATAGTTTCCTTGTCTTCTGGATTGGTTCAAAATTACAAGGCCACGGAGTCGGCATCACATTAGCAGGCGTAAATCCAAAATTGGGTCGGCTGTTCAACAACGAATATTAAAAAAATAAATAAATAAAAAGTAATGAACAGTCGAAAATGAAAGAACGATGAAAGAAATTATTTACAGATTGAAGTGTAAAACTCATTAAAAAGAAATAAATCTACAAAATCAGACTTTTTATGTTTTCGAATTTTATTTTATAAGTACATTCATACATTTGACAGACAGTTTACTTATTTTCTCTTACTAGTCTTTTTAATAAAGTGAACTGAGAGAAATTTAAAATAGTTGGAAGCGAGAAAAATAATGAGAATTGGCATTTTATATATTATTATAATAAACGTTATCTGTGCTTCGAGTTTCTAACAATCTTTTATGCGAGTTTATTGATTTTGGCGGTTTCTATGGCGCTGGCAAGTTTTAACTTATGTTGTACCGTTTTGAAAATTTTTCAATGCATAACATTATATTATTAATGTCTGCACGGAATATGTTTTAAACAATGCTTCTAATTGTTTAAAAGAGTGGTGACAGTTAAAAGGAGAATTTCGAGGGGAGTTGACTTTTGAATTCGAAAGAAAAAAAAAAGTAGAATATTTTATTTAAACACTTTTGAGTGGAAAAAAGAATTCTTAATTTGCAGAATGAAATTCCTGTTTTTACATCTTTTTTTAAATTAGCAATAAACTGTTTAGTTTTAAATTTCCTTAATTGAACGAGTGACATTTTCTGTAGTTTTAAATTTGCCATATAAATTGTCGCTCTTAACAACTACGAAATGAAAAGTTTTTAATTAATTTCATTTTGTTTTTATGGCAGTTTATTTGTTAAAACTGAACTTTTATAATTTCCTATGAGAATTTACTTATCATTTATAAAATTTTTTGTTGCTAAAATTTAAAAACATTTTTCGTTTTCTTTCCAACTAGACAATTTTATGTTTTTATTAATTCGACAATTTTATTCTATTCGCAGAACAGCCGACCCAATTTTGGGTTTACGCCCACTAATGTTCATCTCCGTTGGATTGCAATTGTGAACCCAATCCAGAAGACAAGGGAACTCCTGGATCAAGTATTGGGAGAAATTTGCCTTTGCGGAGGACATTTTGATAGAACTAACCCGCATTTGCGTTATATGGAGAGGAAAACCTAACGATTTACCAGACGGCAAGGGGACTCTAACCCATGATCCGTCTACCACTGAGGATATTTCAGGTCAGTACTGTGATGGGTAAGAGTCGGGAGCTGATTTCGCCTCAACCAACCCCTCTGGGATTCGAACCTGGGGTATCTCATCAGGAAGGCGAATGCTCTATGAACCACCGCGGCTCAAATTAGACAATCGTCTACATTTGCTGTACCTTAAGAAAATCTCTCTAATTCTCGAACAATGAAAAGTTTTGAGTCGCGATGGCTCAGGGGATAGAGCGTTCCTGCTTATCCAGCCAATGAGGTGCACCGGGTTCGAATCCCAGTCGATACGAATTCCGCATCCGTCTTGCACCGACCACAATGCTGACGTGAATTATCCTCAGTGGTATACGGATCATGGGTTAGAGTTCCCTTGCTGTCAGGCTAACCGTGGGAGATTCTCGCTGTCTTCCTTTCCTTGTAACGCAAATGCGGGTTAGTTCCATCAAAAAGTCCTCCACGAAGGCAAATTTCTCCCAATACTTGATCCAGGAGTTCCCTTGTCTTCTGGATTTGGTTCAAAATTACAAGGCTACGGAGTTGAACATTAGTAGTCGTAAACCCAGAAATTAGGTCGGTTGTTCAACGACGGTTATAAAATGAAAAGTTTTGGTAAATCACAATAATTTTTAATTACCTTGATAAATTATAAGAAAAGCAAGAAATTCGATTCAAGTAACTATTTGGACAATTTTTATGACTTGTAATAAATATCTCAATATTTGAGTATTGTAGAATTTATTACATTGCTAAAATGTAATGAAATACTCCATAAAATTATTCCACAATGTGAAAATCTACTAAAATTTAAAACTTATAATTTATTTAATAATTTAAATTTTTAATTAATTAAAGATTTTCTTTAAAAATTATTTTATCGCATTTAAGTGGTAACTTTGTTCTAAGCTACGTATTTCTAAAGAATTCCTAATTAAAAATCGCATTGTCTGTCCTAATTAATATGCTTAGGTTTTAAGAAAATAAGATTTTAGATAATTATATCGATTAAAATACAAGTTAAAGAAATATTAACTTTTCACTTGGAATTTTATATTATTGAAAGAACGTAAGAAAGAATTTTTCAATTAATCTGAATTTCAAATTACAGTTTTCAATTTTAACCAGACAAAAAGATGTAGAGCGCTTTTAATAATAAACTACTATATTACATTTCTGTCACGAAAAACTGATTATAATTTCCTTTGAGTTTCCGATTTTAAACCTTGTCACTCCAAGAAAGTTTTAAAATTATATTTCTTTTCGGTGTTTGGCAACAGACCTCCAGGTGAATTAATATGCCTAAAATTAAATTCGTAGAGAATTTTTCCACACTTTAAAAAGTCAAATATAATCAAAGAATATTTCAATTTCAAATAGTAATATTATTTTTATTTTAGTTAAGAAAATTTTTGTGATTTTGAATGTTTCTTCACTTTTGGAATATAAATTGCCATAAGAAAATCAAACGATTATTTGTCGTCTGAAAAAACTATTACGCCTGGATTCTCTTTTTAGAACTTAAATTTCTCGTCTGAAATTAAAAATCGTCAGACAGGCAGGCGACGTCACAAATCTATGACTCACCTTGTTTGCTTTAATGGAAGAAAAGGGAAAAGAAAAGGGCGTTCCCATTTCAAACGATCAATAGAGGGAGGCGATGAGTAGGAAGAAGAAGGGGGAGGAAGGAAAATACGGGTAGCAGACTAGTGAAAAAAAGAGGAATTGGAGCAAAAAATAAATACGTCACGAAAAAGATTGTTGTTTTGGTCTTGAAAGGGGAAAAGGAGCGGGTGCCTTCCAAATCTTCTCCACGAATTGACCCCGAGCACTCCTAACCTACTGACCTTGACAGTGGGCTAAGTGAGGGTTGACCCATTTTAAGCCTCTTGGCTGAATTGGCGACTTTTTATCGCTTGCGTGATTCGCGTGTTGTATTTGTTTGGTCTTCCCATAATGTTTACTTTTTATTCTTTTTAAAGATATCTAGAAAATCATGATGTTACTCAAATCGTACGTCAGTTAGCTACATAAATAGTGTTTTGTAATCATTGCTTAAACATGATTAAAACATGATTGATTTTGAATGGAGGTGCCCATCTCCTCCAAGGTAGGGGATATCCCCTATGTAAAAAGAAAAATTCGAAATTCTTCCTTTTAGAAAGCAACAAAAATGTACACAAAATATCGATATTTTTATTTAAAATACTATTTTCTAGTAAATTCCGGCACAATAAAATCTACCATATGATTCATTTACCAAAGGCAAAACTAACATTGGTTGGAAAATGGGTCTGGATTGTCATTGTATGTTATCTCCTACCAAAGAAAAAAAAATTTAAAAATATCCCTCTCCCCCCAAAAAAGAAAAGAAGATATTAGTAATTTAATCATAAGAGTTTTTTTAAGATTTAAAATGTCAGAGTTTTCAAAAACGCTAGCAGGAAAAAGGTTAGCCTGGAAAAACTTCTTGAGCAGGCCAAGGCCCACCCTGGGCTGTCGAGCCATTCATTATGATGAAAATAAATGATATTCACAGCTTTGATCACCATTTCCACGGATATTAAATAAAGGGCTTGACAGGAGAATGCAAGAAACAAATCACAGCCCAAATGTTCATTTACTACTAATTTAAAAAACATGAAATAAAAAAAAATTTCATAGCTACATTTTGTTTCTGGATATAGCTCAGAAAATTACGGTTGAAATTTGAAACAAATCAACGTAAGAGAATATTGATAATAACAAAAATTAATAATTTTAACATCTATGCTTAATTGGACTAGAAAACCGAAAGTATTTCGATTTTTTTGTTGCCTCTTTGGCTAAAAATAAGAATTTGAAATAGAAATAACTAGAAATCTAATAATCATCTGTTCATTAAAAAATATTTTTAATTGCAAGCTTTTACTCTACTTAGTATCGTAAATTAATTAATTTCTTCGTTAAAAAAAATCTCTTATGAAATGACCGTATTGCAATAACATTATTTACATAATATTATTCTACAAATGCTATTCACAAAAATTATTCAGATACCTAGATAATAAAGCTACCCTAGGAGCAAAATAACTTGAACCATAATTGGACCAATATTCACGAATCTTGGCTCAACAAAAGTGTAAAAAGCAGTTATTTTTTCCGATATTGGTCCTACATAGAATTGTCCTATTCATCCGGTATTTTACAGCCACTTTACAACCCATATCGGCTCTTCATAGAGTTGTCAGATTCATCCGATATTTTATAATCATTATTTGGCCAACATTATTGGTTATATATAGGCCGATATTGGTCCTATATAGGACTAATATTAAAAAATCTAGTCGTCCCGCAGTGGACTGATCGTTAAGACACGGTTCCCAGTAGATCACCGAAGTCAAGCATCACTGGCTACGGTCAGTGTGCGGGTGGGTGACCACTTGGATCAGTCTGAGTAGGGACCGAGGGTGTGTGGTATGGGTCCTCGTTAAACTGTTCTACCGTAAAGTGCTCGACTTCGCGTGCAGGTCGTCGGGCTACCGAAGCGGGGGTGCCATCCCCTCTGCCCCCAAATCAAAATTGTGATGGCATGTCTTCGGATCATCCTCAGGGATGCTTCCCAGACCGTCGCCAATAGCCCATTGTGCAGCTCTAGTAAATAACAACAACAACAAAGTCTAGTCATTCCACTATTGGTCCGTCGGTGTATATTCGTATAGGATCGATATCGAGCCAACTTTGAGCAAAACTGGGGCCAAGATGAAATTGTTACTAGGGTAACAATATATTTAATAAAAATATAACGATATATTCATTTTTAGAGTAAAACTTTTCGGAATCAGAAAATCTAACAAATCGCAATTCTTGTACAGTAATATTTACTATAAATCCACTGTAATTATATAAATATTAGTATAAGAATAAAATTTACAGTATATTGTAAAGTATTCCATTTATATTGTAAAGTATAAAATTTTACAATATAAATGGAAAGTTAAATAATTTTTCGGATATTTTAGATTTTTTTTATTTCTTTTTTTTCGTTTCAAAGCTCAGATTATACAAAAAATTTATTTCACAAACTAATTAGTTACAGAATTATTATTCACAAATGCAAAGCGGGGTGGCAAAATTAAAACGCAGTTCTTTTTCCTGATCACACTAACGCTCTAGAATTACAACATGCCGATACAATACCTAACTAAGCACATTTTCCTATCAAACCGGAAACAAGTCAGCAAAACATTCTATTAATTTACATACAATGAGAAATTTGCTGCTTTTATCATCAATTCCCGACATGCCTTTTAGGAACAAATGATACTGCGCTAATAATTTCGCCTTGGAACGTAAGCACTTAGTGAGATTTATGAAATTCGTCATTAGTCAGATTTATTTACAGATCCTTGCTTACGTCAAAAAGAAACTTTTTTTATAAATCTGCTAGATTTATATCCTAAACATGAGTGAGGCAAACAGCGGAAGTGTTGGAAATGTTATTCAAATAATTGAATACAACGAGAAACGTTACTTTAATTGAAATCTGGGACTTTTTTTCCTTTTTGAAGGACTTATTTTGAATGGTTTACGACAAACACTAAATTTGCATCTTTGGAATGCATCACGTTTTCGTTTTATCAAAGCATGTGAAGATAAACACATGTAGGACAGTGTGTTCAGGGAAAAATAGTTAATATTTTACACACCAACGTCTGAAAGAAACATATTTTTTTTTAACGTATGTACGCAAATATTTTGAAATAAATTTAAGGCTGATTTTCTAGGCAAACAAAATAACGCCACATAAAATAACGTTTTTTCTTTAAAGAATAATATGCTATTTTATTATCGCTTGAGAATTCGCAACGGTCGCTAACGGCGATTTTATACATTAATTGTACGTAAATTATCTATTGAATACTCATCACAATTAAAACTTGTATCTGTTAAATATCTGTGGTTCAAAAATCATTGTTGGTTAACAAAAAAGTATCAAAACTTCACTAAATTTATTCTTTCCATTTTATGAGCAAAATGAAGAAAGGCAACTAAATGCATTACTGATTAACGCCATATTTCATGTCATACAAAAAGAAAAAAAAAATAGAAGGACTTCACATTTAATTAAAATCACTTTTTCCATTCAAAAAAATTTTCTAAATCTAAGCCTTCCTATGGGGTACTTCAGGTTCGAATCCCAAAGGTGGCTGGTTGATACGTATTCTGCACCCGGATCACTCTGCTGACGTAAAATATCTTCAATGGCAGACGGATAATGGATTCGAATCTCCTTGCCGTCTGGGTAACCGTGAGAGGTTTTCGTGGTTTTCCTTTCACGTAACACAATCGCTGGTTAGTTTCATCAAAAAAGTCCTCCACGCAGACTAGTTAGTCCCGATGCTTGATCCAGGGATCTTAATTATTATTATATTTATTATTAATTAATATTTATTATACTTATAATGGATTAGGTTCAAAATTACAAGGAAATGGAGTTGATTATTGGTTGTTGTACACTCAGAATTGGGTCGACTGTTCGAACCCGGTTATAAAATATTGATATTGACTTATGATAATTTTTTTACAATTATAACTTTTTAGTAAATCATTTATTAAACCAAAATCTTTCAATTTCCATGTTTATAGCATATTTATATGAATAATAGAATTAGTATTCAGTTCATCTATATTTTTTTCTTCAAACTATTCCATTTGTATTTTGTACTAAATTTATAATTTAGAAACTCAGAATTGAAAAAAAAAACAAGCAATTTTTAAAAAGTTTATGCAGATTTTTTGCTAACAATTTAGAGTTTTTTTTTTAATGAAAGTTTTTAACTTTGAAAAAGAAAAACAGCGTACTAAGTATATACAATATATAAAATATACTGTATATGTATATAAAGGGGCACTAAACTGAAGTTCAGGTCTGGACCATTCTTATATACTGCCTTAATTTTTTACTATAAGTTTTTAAAATTTCGAGATGCTTGAAATTTACCCAATTTAAAATGGACCTGACACCTAGTTTACTTAATGAAAACCAATGTAAAATTTTAAAAAATAAATATATTTGTCTAAGAATATTCAGGGCCCTTCAATAAGTATCAAAACGGAGGAAAGAGGCGATTTGCATACTTTATAAGTGACCCAAAGTCATCAAAATATGCACGTAATATTTTAATGGTCTACAATTAAATTCAGGTACGCTAGCACTTAAAACGTTGTTTTTTATTTAAATTAAGAAATGAAAGTGAATTAGTAATTTTTTCCAAGATATTACTGTCTCCGTTTAAAAGATTATCTCTTTAAAAAGACAAATGAGCGAATTTTTAAAAGTGCTTTTTTATAAGCCTTAGGTTTATTCTTAAAAGCAGCTATTCTTTATTCTTTAAAGCTTCTAAGATTTGCTGTTAAGATTAGCTTTTATTTATATACTTATTTTTCTAAATTAACTGTTTAATGAGAAAAAGTTCAATCACTCGGACCTTGAAAAGAGATTACGAAGCATTAGTATGTTTACAAATCAAAGAAATATCGGCGATTATCTTCTGGTGACGAGATTATCTCCGAAAACGATTGACAAATGACATCACTATTGCAGACGAAATTAAGATTCTATTCCCCAGCCGAAAAGACAAATTGCCGATTAAAAATAACCATGTTATAGAGAAAAATTATTCTTATCTAATACCTGAGTATTTAATTTATTTAAAAACTATTGACAAATGATGTCATTCCTACAGATGAAAACGGTAACTTTTCATCATTGACATTGGTTGTTTTTGAAGACAGCCATTTTTTATTCCACTAAGTTTGGTACAATCTTGGCGTACTCTTTGGTATCACGTATTCTTTGGCCAAGGGTACAATCAATAATTATATATGAAAGCAAATCTTTAAATCAAATCAAAAGTTTCAAGTATAAAAGTTAAAGACAGAAGTTTTGAATTTTCTTCAAAAGTGATATTTAAAATAAATAAACAAAGCAGCAATAAAACCAAACGATTTTTTTTAATCGACAGCTATCGCATTGTTTCAAGAGATAATGGTTAAAGCAAATGTTTTTTCCCCAAAATTAATATCATTCAACAATAACTTAAAATAATTAATGAAACATTCTTTTTAATAAGGGTACATTATGCTTTGAGAATGATGCATCACTGTCGTAATTATCTGAACAAAAACATAATTGTTAAACTTATCAGTTAAATCAGAAGTTCTATTTCTGTCGTGCATGCGTACCTAATGTTTTTTTTTTTATTTCTTTTTTTATCGCAGATCCTGATCATGAAAAAGAAAAGGAAAATTTTCGCTTCGAGGTCAGTATGTCAATAAGAAAGTAGGAAGATGTGAACTGACAACCTCTTCTGAAAAAGGAATAAAAACGAAGGAATCTAGTTTTTCTGTTATTTTTCACACTCTAGCATTAGACACGATATGATAGTGAATGAACAACTGAAAAACAATGATTGATTAAGCAGCAATCATGAAAAAATAATTAAGGAAGCTTCACGGAAAATTCTCCAAAATAATTAATAGTTTTTTCATTGCTATGAGATTGTAATATTTAATAAAAATATTTTTTTTACTTCTTTTTATGTATAAATCTTTATTTTATATATTTTTTTGAGACAGCTGTGTTTTACGTATTTATTAATTTTTGTAATTTTATTATATTTAAATTATTCACTAAAACACATAAAATATTTTCTAATTTAAATTTTATATATATTGTAAATTTATTAAATCCATTATTTATTTATAATATTTTTTTATAATTTGTCAAGGCATTATTTGATATTTTTTCTTGACCCGTGCGTCGTTTACCCAAATGTGAATGGTCTAATCAACGGTGAAATCAATGAATGGTCTCCTGAGAAACGAAAGATCGGCGTTCTACTGTACAATTCTTTCCAATCACCATGCATTGAAAAATTAAATTAGAAAGCTCATTCGTATTTCATGAGCGGATATTCCTGTCTTTGTTCACATATTTTGTATGGCTTCTTTTCTAGCGTTGTTGTGGTTCAGGTAATTTCATTCAAAGAAGGCAATATTAAAACTTTGGAATTCTAGGGGAAACATTTTGAATTCTTCGAAAATCAAGAAAAAAAAAATTTGGTGATCAAAAATATTTTGTGTTCGTTGTGTCACATGTAATTGGCTAAAATATATATATATTTTTTTTTGTTTCTTCAATTCTATTAGGAACATAGCAAATGTACAGGAAATTAAATTTTTTTGTGTTTTTTTTTTTTTCTTTTCTTTTTTTTGTGTTATAGAAATATTTATGTCATCGAGTTTCGACTGTATTATATATTTGATATCAGAGAATATGACATGTAATATTAACTTTGTTCTTCGATTGTCTCTTTAACTAAAAGCGAATTTTCATTTATTAAATCAAATAAACGAAAATTATGTCCGGGAGCGCATCTTCATTTCGTACTAGCCGCCTAAGGCGGCCAGCTGTCCGCCACGCTAAAGGCATCGCAGGAAATCTGAAGATTAGTGGACAATTAAAGTGTTCCTGTCCTGCAATTTTGTCTTAAATTCCTATTTTATATATTATATAACTACAACGCTTAAGAAGAAAAAAAAACTAAAATGCTAAATACATGAAAAGAACACGAAAACGAATTAATTTTTTATGGTATCAATTTCTATTTCTATATATTTTTTTATGGTATCAATTTCTATTTCTATATCGCTACAAAAATTATCGTCTTCGCTTAAGAAAAAAATAGAGCGTGGAAAGAAGAAGAAAAACTTATTATAACAATTATGAACAGCGACAAATATATCAAAGCGAAGCGTTCGATTTACGTATCGAATATGTTGCCACATTTTTAATACAAAAGTTAAACTTTTCTCATCTTTGATAAATGTAAACTAATGCGAACCTTACAATTAAATTATTAATTCCTTCGTATATTATTGGTTTAAGTTGTCGAAAATTAATATTTCAATTGTAAGGTTCGCACACCGACATAAGTAATTAAACAAGATTTTTCGAAGCTCTTTCGCCAAGGAAAATAAAAAAAAGCTATAATTTTAAACAGTATATGCCATCTTGCTGTGAAGAATTATCTGGGCTTTAAAACAGAAAAATAACTAAAATATGTTAAAAGCTATTAATTTTTTTTTAAAGTCGCCAATTTGGCGACATTTTTACACCTAGAGGAAAATTATCCAAAATCAATGCCTTATTTCAATTTTTTGCAAATTTTTAAGGGCCTAGATAATTCAGTATTGGAATAAGCTGCTAAATGTTAAAAAATTAGACCACAAACTCTTTTCATTTTCTCAAAACTGTGGCTTTTCTCCATATTGACTTTTTTGCCCCATTTCTAGATTAAACATAGAGGGGGTGGCTAAAGATAGGCTAAACTTGCCCTAACGGTCATGAGTAACTGTTGCAAACTCATATCAGTTATGAAAATAGCATATTATTCGAAAGAAAAACACATAATTTCATGCGGTTTACGAAGCCTTTGAAAAACAGCCTTAAAATGTAAAGAAAATAGTTGGCAGGACGCTGGACTCATGTTTGTGAGAACGGGGATTCGAATTCAACCGGTCGAAGACTCCCAGTTTAGTAAATGGTAACTGGTGCACGTTAAATATGTCTGGTCGCAGAGTCCTCCATGTTCCCATAACAAATCAATACCTCTGGGGGTACTGAATTGGAGATTGATCGTTTTCTGGTTTAGGTGAAAATTACAATCTGTAGATGTATGAATGAATGGGTCCGCCCTATAAACAGGTGTGACGAATGGGTGTGGCAGAAGTCGAATTCTTGGCCATAGATGGCGCCACTAGAAAACAAGAACAATCGCTCCTCCTCTGCCTTAATGGCCGAAGGCAACAACAATAGTAGTAGATTTAAAGTTTTAGTGTCAGTAGTCGTTGAATTAAGGTGGATGCCTGATGCATCTTGGTACCTTCCCTCTCTGCAAGTCACTGCTTTGAAATTGATAATAGTTCATAAATTATTGTTCTTCACCTGTAACATCTGGCCCTTCCTCTCTCGACCACACTCAACTGTCGAAGGGGTGAAGACGGTAGGGAAAGTTCTAAATATGCTTTTAATCATTTTCATTTGATTTTCACAAATAAACTGATGATGGATTTTTACTTTATCTGGCAGTATCATTCGATACATGTAAAATATAAGTCCGTCACCCAATCAGAATTACTAATTTTAGGTCCTCTATTAATTTTTTCTTACAAAATAATGCCATTACAATTCTACTATTAGCAGTTTCTGAAAGATATTTAAATAGTAAACAGGTTATTAGATTTTTGATAAGTGTCTTTATTTTTATGAAATTAACGTTAAGAGAAATCGCTTTTATCAATTTAAACTGCAATAAGATTTTTTTTTTTTGAAAGAAAATCTAAAAACTGAGAAACGTGTAGTTTTAAATTACTCAGTCAAAAGCATCACAAATCGCATCATTCTATTGCTTTAAAATTTTGGCGGGAAAATGCATAGAAGTTCTAAAAATTATCAAGGGTTACTTCTCCACATCTAATAAAGCGACCCCGTTATTTTCAATCGTTTCTGAAAGGTTTTGTGCTGTCTATTAATACTATATTTTATAAGTAGTTTATTAAGTAGAAAAACTTAACGTTTTTAAAAAGTGCTTAAAGGTGCTTATTTTCATTTTTGGTTTTTTAAAAGCCCTTAAAGGTGCTTTTCTCATTGGGTGTTTTTAAAAAGTGCTTAATTTTCCATTTTTCAAAATGAGATTTTTCCTTTACTATGTTGATTTTAGCTGCGAACTATACAAAAAGACACAGTTCACGTTTTTCTATTCAACGTTTTCCCAATTAATTCAACCCCAATCTATTTCGGCTTATTGTCAGTCCGTAGCGTATGAAAACGCCATTCGTTTTATATGACTCAAAACTTCATGATTTTTAATAATTGTCAAAAACAATGTCAATTTTTTTTTTTTTTTTTTTTTTTTTTTTTTTTTTTTTGTTGACATGATGGTTGAAACAAGATAAAACCGTGTCCAATTATGATATTTTTTTAAAGTGCTTAAAAATATATTTTGAGTGCTTAAAAGGTGCTTATTTTTTGTTGAATAATTTGGCTACGCTCCCTGTATTAGAAGAGAATTTCGTCGTTGCGTAATCCTAAATTATCGTCTCTTAATTTATTTTCATGTGTATATTTTAAAATTTTCTTTTCCTTATTAGAAACTCCGTGGCTTACTCTAGGCTTCTCTGAACTCACTTTTTCTACTCTTTAAATTTTAAATTAATAATGCAGGAGAAAGATAATATGTGACGAAAATTTTCTTCAGTATGGCGTCCTCTTATGAAATGTTATGATGATCCATTTCTAGTATGAAAACTATCAACAGTGAGTCAACGCTTTTCAGAGGAAAAAATGCAACCTCAACCAAAATTGTTGCTCCTCTCAGTTAATAAGTCAGTTAAATCAATCAAGGAAAAAGAAAAAAGTGATAATATAGGAATGAAAAGTCATTAAAAGAATGAGAAAGCAAAGACAGGGAAAGTGCATAGTAATTTCCTGGTGTGAGATTGAAATAAATTACGGTTTCTTCTATTGAATGAAAGTGTACAAAATGTCATCTATTTACCTCTTTTTTCTTCTTTCTTTTTACCTCAATCAAGAGGATTTCCTTCTTCGAAAGTCTGAAGGTGGCGTGAGGTCGACAAACTGTAGACATAAATTCTAAATCGAGTATATTTCAATCTCATGGGACTGATATTCATTATAATTTACAAAAAATAGTCAATGTCTGTTGATCACTTTTTAGTTGTCTGACTTAAGAGTGTCGAATAATGACATTGTCATATAAAAAAAAAATTTAGAAGTATAATATATTATTTTCATCTCAAGTACATTTCATTTCAAGGTACTGATACTCATACTTTACACAAAGCAGTAAATGTCTGTTGACAACTTTTTCGTCGTCAGACATAACATGTCGAGTAAATTATTCGAAAAATATAGTAAGTTATTTCCATCTCTTGGTATTGATATTCATTTATACATAGAAGTTAATGCCTGATGCCCACTTTTTAGTCGTCAGACTTAACATTGTCGGATAACCACATTGTCGAGTAAAAAATTTGAGAAATACAATATATTATTTTATTTTCATCTTAAGTATATTTCATCTCATGGTACTGATATTCATTATTAACACAAAGCAGTATGTCTGTTGACCACTTTTTAGTCGTCAGACTAAATAGAATAACGACATTGTTGAGTAAAAAAAAAAAAATTTGAATAGAAAATAATGTTACGGTTAAAGCTAAACAAATCTCTAATAACTCCTTAAAACTTACGATAAAACGCAATGGTAATCAGAGTGCCTAACTTTTTACAGTAAATCCAATATTTAGATAATAAAAAAAAAAAAAAATTGGAAAAAATATCATTAAAAGACAATCAATTAACGCCAGAAATCGAACTGGGAGAAACCAGACGGAGCACTTACTCCTGCAACATTCTCAGTTTCATTTTATGGTTTTAAAAATCAGATAAAATATGTTTGAAAACTGGTCATGACGTCATACTGGATAAGAAGGCTACCATGCCCTTTATTGATATTTATGTAGACTACTTTTCCTGTATAATTTCCCGTAAAAGTTGAAGATTGCCGTAGAGACTATATATAACACTAATATTCCCCTCAGAATTTCTTCTAGCGTTCGTGAAATAGCAGGATGGTATATGAAAATACTAAATATCTTTAGTAATTGTTAAAAAAAGTTGTAAATCGCCATTTTCAACAATTTCAACTTTTATTTAAGAAGTCAAACCAAGTTTAAGTGAGTAAACAGTACATAACATTCTTCGAATATGATCGTAAGATTTCTTCCATTTTAATGCAGTATAAATTTAAGAGATATAATAGGAAAAAAATGTATCTGTGAGGAAGAAACCTTCACGAATAATTCAGCTTCTTAGTTTTTATTTGAAAAGAACAGGAAACATATTTTTTTTCTCAATACCATAAACAAAATTTTACGAAAAGAAAAGGTGAATGTTAGAAATAAATCATTGATCAATGGGAAAGCAAACGATTTTGAAAATATTACGTTTAAAAAAAAAAAACTGTTCAAAGTGGTTGCACTCAAACTGAAACGTGAAATGATGTAAAGCAGACGAGAATAAGAAGCTTTTTCAGAGATTACGTTTATTACATTTGACACTTCAGGATGAATAGCCATTCTCGTTTAAGACGTAGGAGTAATTTTTACTCTAATTTTTTTGACAACTAATTTTTTTTCTTTCTCCCTTTTTTTTTGTATAATAGAACCAAACGGAAAAAAGTAATTCAAGCCGAGATTATTCTTTCAAGAAGCGCTCCTTCAAAAACTTCGCCATATGCTTTTCGGCATAACTGGCTTTTATATCTGCCTTGTAACTCTTCAAGAAAACTCGTTGTGCATAAATTAACTTTTTCCCCCACCCAACATCTTAACTAACCCTTTAACTTGTTTTATTTGTCCTTTCTCTTTACTTGAAGGTCACCTAGACAGATATTGAAGGTGGGGGGTTGAGTTGAGGAAAAAAATGCTACTTAGAATTTTTTTTTTTCTCTTGGCTTACCACGTGCAACGATGCAGAGAAGCATTTTGTCTTAGTTTATTTTATCATTTTTCTCTTCTTGAGGATGGCAACACCGACCTTGGAAGACTCTTGCAACGTCTCCATGTAGTTTTCTGACCATTTAAACTTTCTTTCAAACACGGATGCAAATAAAGTGAGAACGATGTTGTTCGAAAACTCTTATTGTAAAATTTTTTGAAATTTTCTTTCCTAAGAAACGTATTTTCTAAGAAAAATTTAGACATTAATATTCTAAAATTTCAATGTTACCAGTGTTCTATCGATTCTTTTTAATTGCAAGAATTAAATTGAAAGTGGTGTATTTTTGCCATCACATTATTTCAGTGCTTAGACCATGATTGAATAAATGTTTTTGCAAAAAATTTCCTAAGTTCAAGATAAAATTAATTAAAGTTTAACGTCTTCCATTACGATTATTTCTGAGATTTGCAGTTACTTAGATCTAAGAAAAACAGTTATTCATCATTGACATAATTTTAATTCTTACTGATAAATTTTTGAATACGAATGAATTTTTTTTGTTTCTTCAAATTGCTTTTTTTATATTTTAGTACAAATATAATTGAAATAATTTATCAGATTTTTCTAATAACTATTAAAGTGTTTTTTTTTAATAATTAAATACCAGAATATATTTTTGCTCGTAGTTAGAGCATCAGTAAAAAAAATATATAAAAAAGGAACACCGGTGTTCCATCTGCGTCAAAGGGTACACAAAAGCTAAAGCCCCTGAGAGACTATTGTTAATTGGTTTAATTGATTAATTATTTATCGGAATACTATTATATATTATATTATGGCATTAAAAATATATGAAGTATTACAATTTTCTTTACGCCTACTTTCAATAAAACTTTGAATATTGATTATCTATTTAAAATTTTTCTAATTACCTTCTATTAATTTACATTAAGTTCAGATTTAACATCCCGAATTGAATTTGATGTTAAATTAAAAGAAAATTTAACAATCCGCATTTTTGTAAAAAAAAATTTCAGGTGCTCTTTTTAAGAATTTTTTCCGGTGCTTTTTTCCAGGTGCTCTTTTTCCCTTGATTACTCTGTGAGACTGGAATAATTAAAAACTGACAGTCAGCACGTAATGATGGGGAATGTTGAATAAAAAGAATTTGTCATCATTATTTCTTATTTTGATTTTTAAATGGTGCCATTTAGTGGCAAACATTGATGGCGAATATTTAACTAAATATTTTTACTAAATATTACTTTATCTAATACTTGCTATTCTTTCTTTCGTCTTGTTATAGTAAAACCATAAACTATAACAAAACTATTTTCCAAGAAATAATTAAGTTACATTAAAATATTTCTGGAAATAAACAATCATGTTTGAAAAAATGAAATAAAGTATGATATATTACACAAATTATTATTTTCTTGTTATTCCTAATTATTAATAAGTGATACAAATTAAAGTGATACATATAATGAATAAATAGAGAAGTCACAAAACTACCATCAATTCCGCTGAGAAATTTTTATGTTATAATATTCCTAAACAATCTGGTTCTTTAAAGGGAAATGATATATAGATATTTTTTTACAGATTATTATTTTATTTTATAGCTGTCATTGATCAGCCGACCCAATTTTTGGGCTTACGACAATAATTATGATAATTTTTTTTTTTTTGTTTTCTTAATTCTTTCTTTTTAATCAATCAACTTAGTATTATATTTGCATAAAATTAATAAAAATCATAAAAATTCATTAAAAAATTACGAAATTTAAAAAAATAAAACTAGATTTAATGGAGGAAACAAAATAAAAATGTGAGGAAAAAGTAATGATTTTCTTATCACATCACGTCACAAAAAAGCACTAAAAATAAATTATCTGCAATGTTCTAGAATGAAATAAAAAACTAAAAAAATAGTATGGGGTCAAAATTGATTTATGATAAAATGAAACACATTGTAGTTCAAAATAAGATACAGCATTCAGTGCAGAATATTTTTAATTTTAGGACATTTATAATTGATGAATTATTCGAGATTTTATGAATGTTAAATCTCAAAACAGCTCTTTAAGCACTTTTTTAAGCAACAAAAAATTAAAAAGAAAGTTCAAAAACAATAAATCGTTTAAATCGCGTTTTGTATAAGCATTGTATTAAAAATCTCAAGATAAAAAATTTTAAAAAAATCGCAAGTTGCAAGAAAAAAATCAGCATTATAATTTTGTCGCATATTAAAAATATTGTGATTTTTGAAACTTTTTGGAAATTCGCTGTCACAACCACCAAAAAAGCGATCGAACTATGTATGGTCTGCAATTTTTGTTTCATTAGTACATAATGGCAACACCGAAAAAGACACTTGATAGAAACTGTAACCAAAGAAATTTACTTTCCTCATCCTAAAACAATCTATTTTCGAAAATGATATGGAATATTGTTTACAAATCATTGCACTGTTGTTATTCATAATTACTTCAAAACAAAAAAAAACTTCATACGATGTAATGAATGAATAGAGCGAGCCCAGAACTATCGTCTGATATCTTAATTTGTTTTCATCTGTTTATAATGGCAGCACTAGCACCGGAAGAACCACCTGAGAAAAACCAGTCTATTGCATAATTTCAAAAAAGGCAACTTAGTTATAGTGTGTGACAGACGCCAGATTTATTTTAATAAAGAAAAAAAAAAAGGTTATCCATAAACATTATATTCAAGGTCTTTTTCTCTGCGAAAATAGCATTTTATTTTCTATTTACAAATGTTTAGTGCTTGTTATTAAAATTTTCATCCAACTAGAGACAAATTACCATTCGAAAATCTCCTGTTGCGTCGCATTTAGTGTGATTTCGAATGATATAGCGTGACTATTTATCGCGAGAAATATGTGATGGGTGAAGCTGATTTAGCCATGAATCAACAATAAAATGAAGAAAGGAGGAAAACATAGTAAACGGTACAAAAAGTTGTAATAGAACATTAAATAATTCCTATCTTTACTCATAAGATAATTTAAGATAAAAGAAGAAATAAAGTTGTTTTTTTTTATCCTTGTAGTATACGTAGCAGTTGCATGATACTTATGGCTTCAGTTTAAATGGAAGTAAATATTTGAAAAAATATTACATTTAAGTAATAATAGGTGCATATATTTACTGCATTATACCATATTATGCTTTAATTATGCATTTTATTTGACTTTTTGAATATTATTTATAGTTTTGCATAAATACCTTGTTTTTTTATGCGAAATATTTAAACAGTATTTTTTTTCAATTCATGCGTTTAAAATTGGTCATTTACATTCAGGTGAAATTATGTTTTAATTTTCGAATTTACCCGATAGTTACTAATTTATCCACAATAATTTTTCCATGATAATTCTTCCATGGAAATTGTTTCCGTTTACTTACTATTTTTTTTTTATTTTATAACCGTCGTTGCGCATCCGGCCGAATTTTCATTTTACCACTACCAAATGTAATTTTGAAACCAATCCAGAAGACAAAGGAACTCCTGGATCAAGTATTGGGAGAAATTTGCCTTTGTGGAGGACTTTTTGATGGAACTAACCAGCATTTCCGTTACATGGAGAGGAAAACCTCCCACGGTTACCCTGTCTTCAAGGGGACTATAACTATAACCAATGATCCATCTACCACTGAGGATATTTTCTGTCAGCACTGTGATTGGAGCAAGCTGGGTGCGGGCATACTATAGTCTGTAACCGTCGTTGAACAGCCGACACAATTTTGAGTTTACGACTACTAATGTTCAACTCCGTAGCCTTGTAATTTTGAATCCAATCCAGAAGACGAGGGAACTTCTAAATCAAGCATTGGGAGAAATTTGCATTCGTATTTATTATTTATTCGCTTGCATAGTTATGTAATTAAATAGAGCATGTTTATTGAATTTAAAAAAAATAATAAATGAATAAATAAAATAAAGCGAAAACAGTGTTGTTGAAAAACTATAAATATCCTTTATCAGAATTGTATTAATGAAAAAATCAGCCGATATTCTTTAGGCGAATAAAAAAATATTCTGTACACAATGAGCTTAATTATTTCAAGCGGTTTGCAATAATCAGAGATCTCCGAAGGCTAATAGTAAATAGTCTTATTAAAGGTTTATTGCAATTATCCTAAGCAAAGCCAGCCTGATAGAGCTATTGTTCGCGCATTTCTTATTTAACCTAACACTGTAAAGAATCTTTGATCAAATTACGGAAAAAGGTACCGGTACTTAGGATGCAAGTTCTTTTTACCGTAAAATCCATTTCTACCGGTACCTGTTACAGAACAAAAAGTCTAATTCATTGTAATTTTTACAGTGATAATTACCTTAAATCTCTCTAAATAAATGCATTTTACCGTAAAAATAACGGTTTAATATTTCATGGTGAAAATGGATTTTACAGATGATGCGCCCAAAGCGCTGGTACTTTATATCGTAATTTGATCCGGAATTCTTTATAGCGTAGGCTGACTTGTAATAAGCCTTAAAATATTAAGCAGATCAGAAAATACAGAAGACTTTTTCAATAAGCCTAGTATTCATGTAATTGAATAGAGCGAATAATGGAATAAATATCCAATAAATAAAAAATTAACAAAATTCAAACAGTGCTGGTGAAACACTAAAAAGATTTTTCGGATTTGTAATAATTAAATCAATCGTAATTTCGAACCTTATCGGCCATTTCAACGTAGGTGCCATATTTTTAATCATCTTTTCTATGGGAAAATAAGTTTAAACAAATTTGTTTGTGTTAAGAAGGATACACAATTTGGCTGTTTAAAGTAAAATATTGAAATCTATAAATTTACTTTATCATAAGGTGTTATTTACTAGTATATCATAAGGCAGTAAAGGACTACAACTATATACATGTCATAATATTTCGGGAACCGGTTAGGTACAAAATTGCTCCTTCTTTCCCCAAAGATTGGTGTGAATTGCACCCTTGGAAGCAATAGGGGTGGGGGACGATACCATTGATAAATCTTTTCCTAGAAACTGCAACTGTCGGTCCACTTCCTACTTGATCACGTGACCAAATAGCAGCTTTGGAATCGGAATACAATGGGGCAAAAGGGAAAGTGTAAAACAGATGTTAATATAATCACCAGTACCCACTGTTTCAGATTTGCGTTGGGGGCGAGGCACCTGCCCATTTATTTTTTCCTGTTCTGACCTTTGCCCTCTTGAAAGTTTTCCTCAAACACCAGCTTCAAATTGCTAAACCTTGAATAAAGTTTTAGAAGAAAGATCAGGATCAATTTCTTTCTCTTTTTTTTCTTCCTATGTTGCTTTAATGGAGAGTTCCTGTAGCCTGTACAAAAATTTCATAACTAAGCGAAATTTAATGACTAAATAATTATATTTTTCAAAAGTCTTGTAATTTTTTAAAAATTATAGTGGAATAAAGTTCGAATGTACCAAAGCGAATAAATTGTATATATTTAAATCAGATTCTATTTTTTCTTTGCCTACATAGATTTAAAGTGAATTATGGATCATAATTTAAAATTTAAAGTAGAGAACTTTGAACTAAAATTATAGGTATATCAGGATTTGATT
The DNA here is from genome assembly GCF_982258835.1 of Parasteatoda tepidariorum. Taxonomy (NCBI): domain Eukaryota; kingdom Metazoa; phylum Arthropoda; class Arachnida; order Araneae; family Theridiidae; genus Parasteatoda; species Parasteatoda tepidariorum. The sequence goes on along the minus strand of NC_141764.1, from coordinate 34,156,316 downwards.
AAATGTTGCCTTATCAATTTTTTCCCGATAATGCTAAGTTCCAGAACTTAATTGAAAATGAAATCCTGCAAGAATATATACAGTGCTGGATTATGGAATTAAATGTGAGGCTAGCAACGCCATCGAACACTTTCTTATATATTTTTAAAATAATAATAATAATGAACGTTCCTAGAAGATACCATAAGATAAATAAGGTCCTTAAGAAAATTCTTCAAAGAGAAAAATTTCGCCTCAAGGAAGTCAGAAAACAAAAACGTAAGAAAGAAAAAAGTGCATAAATGATATAATACTTATTGTTACATTTACTTCGATGAATATCGAACCCTGGTCTGTCAATTTTTATTTTTTATAATTATAAAATATTTTAAAATATGATAAAATAATTGTTTTATAATATTTTCTTCTTTTGCTCTTATTGTAATAATTTTTTATCTTTTAAAAAAAATAAAAATAAGCATTTTGTATAATGTTTTTGAAAATATCAAAATAAAATTAATGTTTTATTATATTTATTTCTTTTGTTATTGTTGTTGCAGCACCATTTTATCTTTTTTTTTTTTAAAATAACCGTCTTGACTATCCCAGTGAAGATAATTAATCTGGATTCATTTTAAAGTTTTAAGAAAGAAGTTTTTCATGTAAATGATATAATATGATATTTATAATATATTATATTTATTTTTATGAATATCGAACACTGCTTTTTCAATTCTTAATTTTTATTTTTTTTATAATTTTCAAAATGAACTAATTCTTTGTAATAATTTCTTCTTTTTGTTGCTGTTGTTGTAATCTTTCTACCTTTTTATTTTTCGATAGACTTTAAACGTAAGCTTTTTTATTTCAGTTGACTGCTTACCCCAAGAACAATAAGTAACTACTTTAACGCGTTTTTAACTATCAGAGTTAAATCACAGTGAAAGCGACAAAGGAACTTCTTTTTAACAGTCAAGTTAGTTTTTAACACCTTGTTTTGTTTGAGTCTTGCTCATACACGTAGGAGGAAAAGGCAGCATTGTTTTTACCTTGACTACATGATACGCAGATATTATATAGTTTTTTTCTTTTTTTACTCTATTTTTCTCCATTAAGCTATTCCACACCCCTTGGCTACGATTTTATAACCATTGATATTCAAAACATAATAATGTTTCGTGATTTAAAACTACACTCAGTTGCAAGTTTTTTTAAAAAAAAGAACAATAAATAATGTTACTTGCAGACGATTTTCTTCTGCATCGAAACATAAGTAAAAATTCTTTATCTCGCTAAAGAACCGCCATTTTCAGTTGTCCAATCAATTCTAATGGTCTTGCAACGTCATACAGTTGTTTATTTTCCACGAACAAATGTTCTCTTTATTTATCGATACATGTCGCCAAGTCTAGGCTTTCCAGTAAGGCTACGAAACTAAAACCTAATTCTTTTTAAATTATTCTACGATATATATCGTAAAAGATAACATGAATTAAATTTCTCTCTGACGTGTTTAACTTTGAAAAGCTATTATATTGTTTTTGAAAGCATATTTGCATAATTTGATAAAGAATTAAAACGAAATTATCTGCAATAGCGGATGATTACCATCTTTTGCTATTTATTTATTGATGTATAATTTTCGGAAATTTCAGACTAGATATTTTTTGTTATGAATAGTAATATAATTTTTAAATGAACTATACGAAATTATTAATTAAATATAACATATGAAAAAAAAATTACAAATTTCTGAGATTTTTTAAATAGACCATTAGTCGGGTTTAAAGCGAATTTGATAATTGCATTTTGCATTGCATTAAATTGCATAATATTGCAATGCATATAATATTGCATTTTGCTCCCACTTCCAAAATCTTTCGTTCACTACGGTCCCGATTGCTATAAATACAAACATCAAATATGTTAAAATATCATTACAAGTCTTTAATAATCTTTTCTTTATTCGTTACTGTTTTTTTCTTTTCTGTAACACTGTTTTATGCGATGTTTTTATTTGGTTACTAAACATTTGAACAATAATTCAATGCAAGCTTGTAATTTTTTTCCCATTGTTGCTCATACAAGCATCAAATATGTTAAAATATCATATGCTCATATAAATACAAACATCAAAATTTTTTAAACATCAAATATGTTGAAATATCATTACAAGTCTTTAATAATCTTTTCTTTATTCGTTACTGTTTTTTTTTTCTTTTTTGTAACACTGTTTTATACGATATTTTTATTTGGTTACTAAACTTTTGAGCAATAATTCAATGCAAGTTTGTAATTTTTTTCCATTGTTGCTCATACAAGCATCAAATATGTTAAAATATCATATGCTCATATAAATACAATCAATAATCTTTTCTTTATTCGTTACTGTTTTTTTTTCTTTTTGTAACACTGTTTTATACGATGTTTTTATTTGGTTACTAAGCATTTGAGCAATAATTCAATGCAAGTTTGCAATTTTTTTTTTCATTGTTGCTCATACAAGCATCAAATATGTTGAAATATCATATGCTCATATAAATACAAACATCAAAATTTTCAAACATCAAATATGTTGAAATATCATTACAAGTCTTTAATAATCTTTTCTTTATTCGTTACTGTTTTTTCTTTCTTTTTTGTAACACTGTTTTATACGATATTTTTATGTGGTTACTAAACATTTGAGCAATAATTCAATGCAAGTTTGTAATTTTTTTCCCACTGTTGCTCATAAAACAAAGAAAGTATATAGTTCAATGTTTTTTTATCTATTAGGGCTTTTTTTAAGTTAAATCATAGAAAAAATGACAAAAGGACTTTCAGCAATCAAGTATTTTTTAACACCTTTTTCTTCGTTTGAGTCATGCTCAAACACGTTTTAGGGAAGGAAAGCATTGTTTTCACCTTGACTACATGATATACAGACTACAAATTATTACTCTATTTTTCACATTTAAGTTGTTCCACGCCCGTTGGCTACGATTTTACGACCGTTGTGGAAAACATTCCAGATTTAGTACTCCCTTCAAGGACATAACGGTGGAAAATGCCTCCAATATATACATACATGTTTAGAAAGAAAAATATTTTTTTATTTTAAAAGAAAAGTAGGAAATGGTGGGAGAAATGAATAAAACTAAATCAAGATGGCACAATAAAATTTGTGTCGACACGAAGGATAATGAAGATGACCAAAATAAATCCGTCCTTCTTCCTTTGCTTGTTAAATTTGTCAACTGTTTAAACACGCACCTTGCTTTGTTTGAAGCATGGTATGTAAGAGTTTCGAAAAATAGCTATTAACATAGATTTTGTTGGTGTGTCACAAATTTATAAATAAATACATCTGAATTGTTTGATATTTCAAAATAAACGTTAATATGTATAAATGGTACATAATGCTGTAATTTAATTGATAAAAATACTAACTGATACCCTATTTTTCTTTTTTTTTCATTTGCTTTTTTTTTATATAAGAATTGATCTTGTCTTTAAAAAATGCATAACTTGGGGTATGTTTAAAACTAACAACCTGTATATTACGATAAAATGTTGCTGTCACTCAAAACATTAAATTATAAAAGACAGATTAAATTCAATTAGAGAATTTCTAAAGAGCTTGCCCTCATATGAAATTTCCCTATGGAGGTACTTTTTTTTTCCTTGAACATTTTTTACCACAGCTTATTTCCAAGAACGTTTTTATATCGTTACCTTTATACCGGTACATTTTGCACCGTCTACCAGGTAAATGCCTAATTACAAGATAGTTTTTTTAGTGTTACTATATGTTCCGAGTTCTTTTATTTTTATAACTGCACTTTCAAAAATAAAAAGCTATCTTTTGATGATTTAGCAATCCATGAGCTGTATTACGTTAATATTGAAAATCATTTCGCCCCGAAATTTATGTGTACTTAAGTGACCAGTAACAAAAGACTTAATCTGTTGTTTTAACTCATCAGCGTGCAAGCAAGAGGGATACTTTTAATTAAACTAAAACGCTCTTGTGTTGTATTTGATTTGATTTGATTAAACACTAAATGATCCTGGACTCGTTAACATCAATGGAACTTCAATCAATGTCTATTATCCATGCTATGATTTTATGATGTATCATCAATGGTTTGGCGAAAGCGGAATGCTAACTGTACTACCAAAATCAGGATTCTATTTAAAACGGATATTTCGAATTATCCAAATTCCATCAGGATTTAATATAAAGAGAAAGAGCAGCGATAGAGCGTTTGCCTTCCAATGAGGTGAACCGGGTTCGAATCCCTGTTATGGCTGGTAGATACGAATTCCGCATCCAGCTCGCACCGACCACAATGCTGACATGGAATATCCTCAGTGGTAGACCGATCATGGGTTAGAGTTTCCTTTGCCGTCAGCTAACCGTGGGAGGTTTTCGTGGCTTTTCTCTCTATCCAACGCAAATGCGGGTTAGTTCCATCAAAAAGTCCTACGCGAAGGCAAATTTCTCCCAATACTTGATCCAGGAGTTCCCTTGTCTTTTGGATTCGGTTCAAAATTACATGGCTACGGAGTTGAACATTAGTAAACCCAAAATTGGGTCGGCGTTCAGCAAGGGTTATAAAATATAAAGAGAGAAAGGGTATTTCAACATTCGCTAAAAGTATCTTCCCATATGATGCAGCAAATTTCAGTGTTTCGAAAAACACCAAAGAAAAAAAATAATAAAATCAGCCCAGCAGAAAACTTTGTATGCAAAATACAACCAATCACTTTCCCTAGTTAATTAAACTAATAACGAAACTTCCCATCTTCCAACTAACCATGTGTAACCAAGCAATTGTTTTAACTCGGCTGAACAGTTCGTCGTCTGATTAGCAAAAAACCCTCTTGTTAAATGACAATGAAAACAATGTCTCCTAGAAAAGATGGTTTTTGTGTATGTCGGCGGAGGCATCCGGTTGGTTATGCATGGAAGGAAAACAAAACCTCAACCTGGAATAGATGCTGATGATGATGGGCGTCGCGGTTTGGAATCTCGTTAGATGGAAGATCCGTCTCCACCACCAGCAACAGGTCACGCTTCCAGACTTTCACTTCGTATCTCTAGTGACCTATTGTCCGCTATTGGAGATTTATTGATCACTATAATGATGTGGCGCTTATAAGGATTCCATATTGATGTGGCGACCTTTCGCCAACCTTGACCGTTCCTCAGGTGCAAAAGCAGAACGTTGCGGTTATGGTCAGGAATTGTTTTATGAGGTTTTTCAAAGGAGTGATTAATGGCTGCACATGGCGATTTTCGAATACCGAAACTGTTCCTGTTTATTTTTGGAAGGTTTCAAGTCAAGCAGTCTTTTGTATTTTACTTATTTTTTAAAAAAAATTCCAACTACTGATCCACGGATTCTGTAATTGTAACACATTAAACTGTTAAATTTTGCCTCTTTATTTTGCTTTATTTTATTTTATAACTTCAGTAAAACCGTTCTAGATCCGTAGCATTTTAAATTTGAACCGAATACAGAAAGCAAGGGAAATTTTTTACCAAGCAGTAGGATATCATCGCCTTTGTGGAAGACTTATTTTTTTGCAAAAATAAACCCAGGTTTCCATTTTATGTGAAAATTCTCAAAATCTCCTACAGTTAGCCTGACTGCATCTACTATCGCTGAGGATATTTTACATTAGCATTGGGGCGGTACTTGCCGGAAACTGAATATGATAAATGGATCAGCTGTTATGGGATTTGAACCCGGGTTCTAGCATTATGAAGCAAATGTTCTATCCCCCAAGCCATTCACATGGAAAATTAATATAATGGGCATCCTATAAATGTCCATACAATTAGAAAAACTAATTAATGTACCATTCTTAGTGCGATTAATACGCCTATGCGATTTCACGTCAATGCGAATAACGCATGCGCAATAAATGCATGCACGACGAGCTGACTTAAATACAGTTTCTAAACATTCGTGCGCGCGTCGCTTGCAAAATGAATGCAAAAAGCAAAAAGGTAGATGATAGAAAGGTACGGTTTGCTGCAATCTGCTTAGGAAAAGCAGATATTTGTTTTTCATAAAGTTTCAAAATTAGTTGCAAAGTTCATCTACAGATAGCGCTGCTAACTGAAAAAATACAAAATAAATTTTTTTTGCTACAGGGAAAACCCTTCGATATTTAATTTTACTTTATAAGCGTCGTTGAACAGACGATCCATGGGGTTTACGACTACTAATGTTCGACTCCGTAGCCTTGTAACTTTGAACCCAATCCAGAAGACCTGGATCAAGTATTGAAATAAATTTTGCCTTCGTGAAGGACTGATGGCAAGGGGACTCTAACCCATGATCCGTCTACCACTGAGGATATTTTACGTTATCACTGCGGTCGGTGCAAGCCGGATCTGGAATTCGTATCGACCAGCCACAGTTGGGATTCGAACCCGGTCCACCTCATTGGAAGGCGAACGTGCTATCCCTTGAGCCATCACGGCTCTAGACCCTTCCATATGAAATATTCTAAGTTTGCGGAAACGTAGTTGCTGGCATAGCGCTTATTTTGAAAACGCCATTACATAGTTTTTTAAGTTTGCAGCGCCATCTTCTATCGAACTTAATACCTGAACTTGGTGGTATTTTCCGAAACGTTGTTTTATATCTTGTTTCCTAAACAGAGCTCAGCTAACGGTTCATTTCTAGCTCCTTCCGAGTTTCTAATTGATTTTTCAAATTGTTGGTCGTTTTTTGGGATAACTTCCTTTATTGCAACATAGCATCAATTATGAAATTGAAAGCAATTTGTACAAATGAGGGGTTAGAAGCGAACTACGTTAGAATCATTTAAATGTTCCTTAAAATGTCATTAGTTTAATCAAATTTTTGTACAATGATAAATTTATGTAAATACATTTGATTAAAATTAATTTAATTTATGGAGCTATATTTTAATTAATATAATTTATCTTAATATAGTAAACAATATTTTTAAATAATTTAATGTATTTTTATTAAAGTATAAATTCAATGAATATCTTATGAATAAAATAAACAGGAACAGTTTGATAACTAAACCGCCAATAATATCAAACCCCGCCCTTTATTTGTGCATAATTTAAATCTTTAAAACATATTGAACTTTAAGCCTTTAACGATATTATAAAACCCTTTAACAATTTATCCTCCAGTCTCTTAACTAAAAAGAGCTAACGTAAATATTATACAATCTAAGTCCGATTTAAAAAACTCTGAGATAGTGACTGAAAAACTGTTGGGTTCGCCACTGCACGCAACCTTCAGCATAATGTGCTGTGGGCCAAAAAAGAAAGAAAAAAGGATAACACCTAAAATAACTTTTGCTCTAATGATAGAAGTCTTACGTACTTGTTTCCAATCTTAATGATTCAATGAGTTTTGACTTCAATCATGCTAATTAATTAATGCTAACTACTATAATTAAGTTACAAAATCAGACGCAAATATTTGCTTTCTTTGACTTATAGAATTTGTTTGACATATATTAATTTTAACCATCAAAATATGGTCCCATTAGTTTAAAGATTAAAAAGGATTAAATACTTTTCAGGTAATTCTAAAATTCTTTTATCCTAAGTTAATTAGTTCCATATAAAAAATAAACTTTAATAATTATTATAATTATTAATAATAATTATTTATTTAAGAATGATCGAAAAGATGTTATACCGTAATGCACGCAAAATTTTACACATCTTTAAACTACGTAATTTTAAATAGCAAAGCGGAATATTTGTTCAAAATCAGTGGAACGAAATTCTAAAGAAAAGAAAAATCATATTTGGAATTTTTATTTCTAGAGAACCATTCGAAGGATTTCGTTCAAAACTTACATACTTATTCAAATTTACATAGTTTAGAATTAGGTAAAAATTTGTTCATCTGACAGTTTAAGATTTTTCGATTCTTAGTAAAATAAATAACAATAGGTGGTGCTACTATAGTATAATATGGAAAGGTATACCGGGCAATGGCACTCACCTTTAAAAATCGTTAGTGTAGGATGTACTGGACAAATATATGCCAGGCAAGTGGCACTAAAAAGCAGAACCTAAAAAAAATAAAAATAAAATTAATTTCAACTTTTAAAAAAATACACAGGTAGATCACATTACCGAATCAACTTTGAATAAACGAGTTTTATAATTTTTTTTCTTTTTTGTTTAAATAATTCAAGAATTTTGCGAGATGCGAGGAAAAATAAAAAAGACAAATGATCATGAACCCAATGATGCTGAAAAAAGGTATGCTTGTATGGAGAAAGAACGCTTTTGTTTTTAGATTTCGTAACCTAATAATTTTTACTAATTATACAGCATAATTGAAGAACCACCGATTCATTTATCTGTAATGTAAAATGGGTTCCTACACTCTTATTTCTAAACAAAGATCGATTTTATTTCAAGTAATTTCTTAGGGAGAATAAATTAACGTAATAAGTTAACAAAAGACATTGTTATGATTAATTCAAGGGAGGATTTAAAAAAAAAAACGAATAAAAATCCATTCTTTGCACGGAAAACTGAATAGTAAGCAAATAAATATATTGTAAACAATGACTGTATTAATAAGTATGCAACCATGCAAATTCTTTGATTTTCAACCCGTACATTTTCTCCAAAAATTTGTTAGTCAGTTCTCGTTGCTATAGTAACCAGTTACAAGTGTTTCCTGTCAAAGAAATAGAGATAGTGGAAAATGCAATAAAACGTAGAGATAGGCAAACGCTATTCGATAAAACTACAGTTTGATTTATTCGGTTTTAAATAAACAAGATGTTGCCAAAAAATCACAACATTCTATTACTGTAAAATTACTGTAAGTTATTCGGGGGATTGAGATAGCGTATTATTTGTCACATTTGGATACTTTGATATGCTAATTATTGACTACATTATTTATTTCTGAAAACACACTATTCTGTAACAAATAATTCTCTAACTATGCTACAACAAATAATTGTGTTTTTTTTTCTTTCTTTCTAGAAGTGTATATAAATAACTGTTTGCTCAAAATTCGCTTTTTTAAACATAAGTATTTATTTTAAAATATTATATATATTTGCAGATAAGGTAACTTTTTTTTTTATTCGATTTACGTAAAATTGTAACAGTATTTCTCCTAATAGCACAGTATTTCGTAAAATTTTAACAGTACTCTTTTAATTTTTTGTTGATTAAAAGGTTTTTGCTTTATGGTTTTTACCGTTTTCGATTATTAAAGTTTAAAACTTGATTTTAGGAGCAATTTGTTCAATATGCCTGTCTCTATTTTATATGTTTGCTGATAAGGTAACTTTTTTTTTAATTCAATTTACGTAAAATTTTTACAGTATTTCTCGTAATAGAGCAGTATTTCGCAAAATGTTAACAGTACTCTTTTAATTTTTCGTTGCTAAAAAAGGTTTTTGTTTCATGGCTTTGACCGTTTTCGATAATTAAAGTTTAAAACTTGAATTTAGGAGCAATTTGTTCAATATGCCTGTCTTTATTTTATTACACATAAAAAATAAATAGAAAATTGGATTTGGAAGTTACACCAATGCTATTTAAGTTATTAAATTTTTTAAGGTAGCGGGCAAGAGTTGCCGTGGATTTATCGTCTCCGTTGCTTTCAGGTATTTTCCGTCATTCCTTTGTTTCAGATAACTCATTTTAATTACCAGCTTAATTTTTCCATTAATGTAATTTTTTTTAAAAATATTTCCACCTGAAATAAGTACAAATTTAAGGTAAATAATATTAAAAAACCGGTATTGAAACACCAGGTTTCTGTTCAAATTATTTTCTTCAATCTTCAAATTTAGTCCAAAACGTATAGAAAGGGCAATGGTAAACTAAATGTACATATTTTTATTTAATTCGCGATAGCTCCTGAAATTCACTGAGGTTATACTGTTTTTTTTCCGTAGATATATACTTTGGTATTTATCGTTAAATAAATTATTAACTGAATGCACCAACTGCATTAAACTGCCGAAATTTTTTTTTACAGATTCATTAAGAAAATTTGTCAATATTTTATTTTGAAATAAAAATAAATTCCGAAAAAAAAGTAATTTCATTGTAAAAACATGACTTGATGCGCCACAATGGTGAGCAAGGCATCTGAAAAATATAATTAAATAAAATGAAATGAAAAAAATAAATTAAATTAAATTAAGTAACATAAATAAATAAAAGTAAAAGCCAAACCTCACCTTTTCAATGAAGTAAAATTATTCTAAATGAGGAAAAAAAAATCACCACCAGTTTTTCCTTTTTTCTAAGCCTAAATAAAAAAAAACTACACCTAAATTGAAAGTTTGACTAAATAGAAATATTTTTTCCTTTCAATAATTTCGGGAAAAAAAATACTTCTATAAGGAACGTCCTCAAGCAACAGAAAATTACATTTCGCTTTTAGCGAAGTGAAGTCTTTAAAATGAAATATTTGATTCATCATAAGAGGGGGGGGGGAATAAATAAAAAGCAAAAAGTGATTAGTTTATTGATAATCTGCAACTTCCACTAATATGAAATCTGATTTTTATTCAGGTTTACATAAATTTGTGAATTAAAGCTACTGAAGTTGAAAAATAAACAACTTTTAGAAATGTATAAAAATTTATATACTGTGCACGTGTAAAGAAGTGCGCGTGTAAAGAACATTTATTTATTTTTTATGTTTCGATTTAATATTATAATGCCTCGTTCAAAACATTAGAAAAAAATATTTCCTTGAGGCTAGGTTTTTGGAAAGTAAAATAATAAATAAAATTAAATCGGAATATTTTCATTTTCTTTTTTCACATTCGCCGAATATTTCGTATTAAATTTCTAAAAATATTCAAGATTTTCTCAAGCAATTCAGGAAAACACATTTTTAAAAGGCACTAAACCACTTTTTTTTTCCAATTTTATTTCAGTAAATTCTAAAATATAACTGATATTATGGTTCAATTTAGAACTAATTTTCTACGAGGTTAAGCCTTTTCACTTACCCGCCATTTTGTTTCCGTTCTATTTATTTATTTTATTTTTTTTAAAAATTATAATTATGTGCCAGTCTTCCTCTCCAATAAAATTTATTTCAATAACTGCTTTTCTTTCTTTTTCGTTGTTGTTTTAAATTTAGATGCACCTGCGTTAAGCGTAAGAAAAATATTGATCGTCGACGACATTTATCGCCGCCATTTTTTTTACTTTAATTTTTATTAGATGTCTCTAAACTTACTTATTGTGTCACTTGACCAGAAACAAGTATCCTTTGTAAGCTACAGCATTCTGATTTCATAAGCAATACGAATTCATTAAAACTAATGACGTTATTGAAGATAAGTACCTTACTTTTATGAAAATTGATATGTGTATTCGATTTTATCTGATTTATGCACATATTATTCTCTTTTAATGCGTCGTTAAATAGAATGAAAAAGTAGCCATAAATTTTATTGACATTCCAGTTCAGTTTGCGTTCTAAAAACTCTTTTGTTGACATAATTAGAGAACAAACAATATCATTCAATATTTTAACTAGTAAAAAACTGCCATTTGAATTTGATTGTGTCAAAAAGTATTCAATTTTTTCGAGGTCTATAAATTACGTTAAGTTCGATTTTACGATTACTAAACATGGTTGATTTACCTATAGTAAACAGTTTTATCCATAAAGTAATTTTATTGATTTTGTGTAACCAGTCGTCTGCGCTTTCTTGGATTTTAGGTTAGGTTTATTTTTGTTTTTAAATTCCTCAGCATTTTTTTGAAAAATTTTGATTATGAACTATCATTACATAATTTGGGATAGTTTTGAAACGGTTTAGATTTTTCCTTTTAAAACTTTTTTAATATTTTTGCATTTATTTCTTGACGATAGACGAAAATAAAGTTTTAGAGCTATAGAATAGTTATTTTTTTTCCGAGTTATTGAATGATCTATTTTTAACATAAATTTTCTGAATAATTTTGAATTTATTTTTAATAACGTGGAGTTACGATTTATTTTTTAACATGAATTTTATTATTGTTGTTCAGCATGAATTTTTTTATTTTTTTATAGTAAATTTTCTATTTGTTCCTTAACACGAATTTTCAAATTGTTCTTTAACGCGATCTTTATTATGAAAGAGTTATTTGTTTCTAGCTTGAATTTTCTAATCGTCCTTCAGCTAGACTTTTCTAATCGTTCCTTAGCTTGACTTTTCTAATTGTTCTTACGCTTGACTTTTCTAATTCTTCTTTAGTTTGACTTTTCTAATTGATCTTTAGCTTTGATTTTTCTAATTGTTCTTTAGCGTAACTTTTCTAATAGGTCTTTAGCTTGACTTTTCTTGTTCTTCTTTAGATTGACTTTTCTAAATCTTCTTGAATCTACGTGAATTTTTTATTTTGTTTAACGTGAATTTTCGGTTTGTTCCTGAACATGAATTTTATAATTGTTCATTAACTTGAATTTTTTAGGTGAATTTTCTATATATACCTTCACACGAAATAACTAATTGTTCTTCAACGCGATCTTTAACGAGAAAGTGCTATTTATTTCCAGCTTTAATTTTTTAAATGTTCTTCAGCTTGAATTTTCTGATTGTTCTTCAGCTTGACTTTTCTAATTCTTCTTTAACGTGAATTTTTTCTTAGTTCACTAACATGGAAATTTTCTAACCTAAGAGTAATGTGACTGGGACAAGTTTAATCTGTACATATTATCAAAATAATAATTGTTCCTTAATTTGAATTTTCTAAATGTTCATTAGCTTGATTTCTCTAATTGTTCTTTAGCTTGACTTCTCTAATTGTTCTTTAACTTGACTTTTCTAATTCTTTTTTAATGTGAATTTTTTCTTAGTTCACTAACACTAAGAGTGATGCGACTGGGACAAGTCTAATCTCTACATATTATCAAAATAATAATTGTTCTTTAATTTGAATTTTCTAAATGTTCTTTAGATTGACTTCTCTAATTGTTCTTTGGCTTGAGTTTTCTAATTCTTTAACTTGACTTTTCTAATTCTTTTTTAACGTGAATTTTTTCTTAGTTCTTTAACATGGAAATTTCTATCCTAAGAGTGATGTGACTGGGACAAGTTTGATCTGTACATATTATCAAAATAATAATTGTTCTTTGACTTGAATTTTCTAATTGTTCTTAAGCTTGACTTTTCTAATTCTTCTTTAATGTGAATTTTTCTTAGTCCTTTAACATTGAAATTTCTAACCTAAGAGTGTTGTGACCGGGGTAAATTTGATCTGTACATATCATCAAAATAATAATTAAAATAACAAAATTTTTCGTTACGCTATCTCTCGGACTGTAACTAGTCGCTAAGATGATGCAACAACTGAAGCAGAAAAATAATAACTTGAACATATTCTTCACGTCTCGTTGAATTGGAATATTTTTTTATATTCAAAACGATATCTTTGACACTCTTTATTTAACACATGCTCCGTTCCCACCCTGTTTGAAAAAAGTAACAATGGCATTTTTTTAACATAATGGTCAGATTTTAAATTTGTCGAAAACAACGCGTCTGCATACGAATGGATAAAAAAAATCGTATACAAATTTACTATTTTTAAAAAATTCCTTTGCATTTTTGTTTTTCATTATTTGAAGAAATGAATAGTTATTTTGATGGAAAGTAAATCCTTAAAACAAAGTTAAAATAGTGTTTTACGCGTATATCAGGGTGTGCTCTAAACTTTTTGTGCAAAATCTAGTTTTTTTTATCTACAAATAAAAGCAATCAGTAAGTTCCATTTTTTCGAACAATAATTACCGATAATTCGTAGAACTAAGTAAACCAATTCTTTTGATTTTAAACTGCTAATTAGCATCTAAGTAATTCTATGCAATGAAAATTATCGCATCAAAATACCAGAGTAAAATCTTTAATTTAATGTAAAATCCTGATTTCAAATCACGTTTCAAATAAAATGATTTGAATAACATCGTTAAATCTTTTTAAAGTACCGTTTTTCCGAACAATAATTACCGATAATTCTCAGAACTAAGTAAACCGATTCTTTTGATTTTAAACCACTAATTAGCATCCAAGTAATTCTATGCAATGAAAATTATCGCATCAAAATACCAGAGTAAAATCTTTAATTTAATGTAAAATCCTGATTTCAAATCACGTTTCAAATAAAATGATTTGAATAACATCGTTAAATCTTTTTAAAGTACCGTTTTTCCGAACAATAATTACCGATAATTCTCAGAACTAAGTAAACCGATTCTTTTGATTTTAAACCACTAATTAGCATTCAAGTGGTTCTATGCAATGAAAATTATCGCGTCAAAATACCAGAGTAAAATCTTTAATTTAATGTAAAATCCTGATTTCAAATCACGTTTCAAATAAAATGATTTGAATAGCATAATTGAAACTTTCCGTATCGTGATCTGCGGCAGAATAATCGCCAAGTCTTGGAAACTTCCGGGCAGTGTCCCGCGAGAAACAAAAAAAACAAAAAAACATCACAGAAAGGGACCAACTCGAAAGGTATAACTCGTAGCCACCCCCGGGCAAACATCTTCATGTCTTTTTTTTTTTTTTAAAAACTTACAAATAAAATCTATTTGGCATCTTGGCGATTGTAGTTGGCGCTACAGATCACGATACGGAAATATCTCCAAATTTTTTTAAGATCCGTTTTTCCTAAGTCACTAAAAAAAAAAGGAATGTAATGCATTCTAGAATCAGTTAATAAAATAGTTCTAGAATCAGAATCAAGCACTTAAAATAACCACATGAAAATCTACATAAATTTACATGTTCTTTTATTGGCTTCAAAACGCTATCCAATCCAATGCTAACGATCACCAAACTAACAAACTTATGGAAATTCTTTAAATAAACAATGCATTGCATAAAAATCATTCACAAGAAACACTATTCCAGAACACATCATCGAAACGGCCACTCATTGGACAAGATACGAAACAACAAGCAGACGATTCGTCAATCAATTGAAATCAATTCTCCAAACAACCACATCCTAAAGAATGAATAAATATCCTTTTGAAAAGAAAGACAGCGCAGACCCAATAATATCGCACCAAGTTTGTTGCCATTATGTTAAATAAGTATCAAGGCAAAAGTTATATTTACATATTCGCCAAAGAGACGTCGCCTCTTCCGTTCTTATGCTTCCGATGGGAAAGGGTTGAAATTTCCTGCGATAGATTCCTTCTTCCGGGAACAAAGAGACTTGTAAATCAAAAAAGAAAAAAAAAAAAAATCTTGTGTTTTTTGTTGCCTTTGATTGCGACAATATTGATCTTAGGACAACACAGAAGGGCAATATCCTGTGGATATATTTAGTAGCACTTCTAGAAGACTTTTGTCTGTCTTTTTTGTTGATGAATGAGGGCTTGAAGGACACGAACAAGATCTCAAAAGGAGATGACCCTGTTGATTTTGTAAATATAGTTCAATTACAGTAGGAATGATATTTAATTTTTATCGAAAAGGATTTTGATATAATACAGGGTGTTTATAAAGTCCCGGACCCATTTTGATGTTTAATAACTCATAAAATAATGAAGATAGATTGAAATTAATAACATAAATGGTTAGATAGACTCAGAAAGTTTCATGACCCTTGTCAATGAACTTCCACGTCGTCGCACGGAGAATATCAAGTCGATAGTCAATTTCACGCCAGGTAGCGGCAAACATGTCGGCATCCACAGAGGCTATTGCGGTTGTAATTCTGGCTTTTAGGTCATCAATGTTCGACTCGATCCTCCCGTAAACATTGTCCTTTTTAAATCCCCAAAGAAAAAAAGTACAGCGGCGTTATATCAGGTGATCTGGGTGGTCAAGGAATTGGACCTCCTCGCCCAATCCATCTTCCTGGAAAATGGTCATTCAAAGAACTACGAACGATGGTACCCCAATGAGGTGGTGCACCATCTTGTTGCAAAAAGACACGTGGCTGAAGCTCTTCTAGTTGTGGAAATACGAAGGTATCATCGAATACGAAGGTATATGTGGGTATTATCGTTCGTAACCACAAGCGGCAATTCAAATATAAAGTGAGCGGGTTTTGTGAGATTTTGGTTTGCTCCTTCCCTCTTGTCAACAAAAGTTAGCCAACTTCAACCCCCCTCCTATGCTTACGTAAGAAAATTACAATAACCACCCTTTCTTTTAACTTTTATTTACTTTTACTACAGTAATCTAATTTTAAGAATTTTAGAATTTAATTCAAATAAATTGAGTAGCTTTGCCTAAAGCAAAATTTACGTTTTTAATTCACTTTATAAAACGTTGAAACTTTTAGAGAAAATTTTTTCAAACTATTTCTTTGTGCAAGTTGCATTTTTATTTAGAACTAGTAGCTTTCCTAGCGTAATTATTTTCCAATTTTTTTTTATTCGTGTTACACTGAAAAAAAAAAAATCAATTACGTAAGCATTGCTCATGACCCTCTTTCCTCTTGTTACTGAAAATAAGCAAATCACAAATCATCTTCCTATTGTAGGTACTTACGTAATATGTGATCAACATTTCTGCCCAATATCTGATTAATTATTGTTAATATTTTTAAGCAAAGCAATATTTTTTCTTTAAACAAATTTTCTTAAACAATAAATTACGTATTTTATTATAAATGATTAAGAAGTAAGAAAATGTGTTTGATAATAAAAACAGATATATTATGTAATAACAAATAAAACATAATTTTAAATTAAAATATAAATTATTTTTGTACCTCTTAATCAGGTTTTGTAATTTTAGATTACCTCTTTATTAAGCATAACTTATGTTTTTTTAACAAGCAACTATCAAATTAAATTAGATATTTTTGTAAAATATTAATTAAATACAGTAATTTTTAAATTCAAATATTAAATTTCAAATCAATTTTCGGAATTTTAGCTGCGTACTCTTTGGCTAAGTGACACTCAACAGTACTTGAATAGCCAATTATCAGATATTTTTGTGACATAATTAATTACGTAGCATAGTAATTTTAGTTTCAAATATGAATTATTTTTAACCAACTCATTTCATTTTGGAATTTTAGTAACAGCAGTCTTTGGTTAAGTGATTCCTATTACTTCTTGAATGAGCAATTATTAGATTAAATTAGATATTTTTGTAAAATACTAATTAAACATAGCAATTTTTAAATTCAAATATGAAATTTCAAAAAAAAATTTTGAATTTTAATTACCGCACTTTTGATTAAGCTATACTCAGTTCTACTCGAAAAGGCAAGTATTAGATATTTTTGTAACATAATTATATTAAACTCATTTTTAGAATTTTTGTAATCACACTAAAATGTTAAACGGCTCTTCAAATACTTCTTAAATAAAAAGGTCAACAAGGTGCATTTGTCTAAAGTAATATTGCAAAACCAACTCATCAATTTTTTGAATCTTAGTAATCACACTATAATGTAAATACAAACTTATATATTTATCAACTCATCAATTTTTGAAATCTTAGTAATCACACTATAATGTGAATACAAACATATATATACCAACTAATCAATTTTTGGAATTTCAGTAACCACACTATAATATTAAGCGGCACTTCAAATACGCCTTAAATAAAAAGGTCAATTAAGTGCATTTGTCTAAATTTGTACAGCAAAACCAACTCGTGCATTTTTGGAATTTTAGTAACCACCCTATAATGTAAATACAAACTTATATATTTAGCAACTCATCAACTTTTGGAATTTTAGTAATCGCATTATAATGTGAATACAAATATAAATATACCAACTCATCAATTTTTGGAATTTTAGTAACCACCCTATAATGTGAGAACAAACTTATATATATAACAACTCATCAATTTTTGGAATTTTAGTAACCACCCTATAATGTGAGAACAAACTTATATATATAACAACTCATCAATTTTTCAAATCTGAGTAATCACACTATAATGTGAATACAAACATATATATACCAACTCATAAATTTTTGGAATTTTAGTAATCACACTATTATGTGAATACGAACATATATTTACGAACTCATCAATTGTTGGAATTTCAGTAACCACACTATAATGTTAAGCGGCACTTCAAATGTGTCTTAACTAAAAAGGTCAATAAGGTGCATTTGTCTAAAGTTATTCAGCACTAAAGGATGGTCTGAAAGTACCCGGATCCGGATATAGCCTTTCCTCTTTCCCGATCTCACCTATTTCTTTTGACAGAGGTGTGAAGCCACTCTCTCAACTGTCCTACTTTTGTTTAAAAAGTCTTTCCCCCTAATGAAGGGCCTCTTTTACACTTTTCATGATCTTCCATGCATTCCGGCCATAATGACCATGTCGCCCTTTCATTTTTTTTCTCTCAACCACCCTCTTCATAGGTTCTGGAACTAATTCCGGAGGCACATTTAGGAACACAGTATTTCACAACGAATCCTTCCAACAGTCTTGGGTGCCCCTGGAAGTTGGAGTATACATATAATTTACGATGACAATATGGAAGGTTTAAGTACCACTTATTTTATGGAAAATATGGCACTGGTATTGCGATTACGCAAGAAAGATGATCTTTTATGGGGTGATTTTTGCGAAGAAGGAAAATCCGCTCTGCAATAAGGTTGGTAAAAATGATTGGAATAGAAATGAATCAGTTTCATTTTTAAGTAATTGGAATTAATGTTCGAAATAACTGAAGCGAAGCCTAAAATTACAATTTGTGATTCGAATCAGCTCAAAATTACAAACAAATGATTTCATTTGAATTAAAATTGTTTTTCAAAGCTCATTCGCCAAAGAAAAGAAAACCGCAGTTTGAATGTGTTTTAAACCTGAAGTATAAGTTTCAATTTTATAGCATATGTAAATCTCATCTTGCTTAGAAGAATTAACTAAACTAGGCTTTAAAACGAACAACTGTTTAAAATGTTTAAAAAATTATCAGACTTTGTAAGAATGTTGCCAATTTGACGATTCCGTTGTTGCCAATTTGACGACATTTTTCCACCTTGTGGAAAAATGTCTTAATATCACATTGTTCACTAAAAGGTTCATTAATTCATTTTTAGATCATTGTTTTGTTCATATTAATATTTTCAGCCATTATCACAATTAGCGCAGAGGATAGACGAAATTAAACCTAACAGTCATAAATAAATGTTAAGAACTCACAACAGTCATAAATATAATGTATTATTCACTAAAAAGTTCAGTTATTCATTTTTTTGTTTTGTTTGAAAATTTTAATTTTTCTTCATATTGACATTATAAGCCATTTTCACAATCAGTACAAAGGATGATGGCTAGAGATGGACTAAACTAAGCCTATCAGTCATGAAAACGTGTTCCGAACTCTCAACTGTCGTAAAAATATCATATTATTCTCTAAAAAGTTCACTAATTCATTTTTAATCAGTATTATTGAGGATGCAGGCAACAGATGGGCGAAACTTAACAGTCGTGAATAAGTGTTATGAACTCGGAACAGTAATAAGAATATCATATTATTCTCTAAAAAGTTCACTAATTCATTTTTAATCAGTATTATTGAGGATGCAGGCAACAGATGGGCGAAACTTAACAGTCGTGAATAAGTGTTATGAACTCTGAACAATTATAAGAATAGCATATTATTCGCTAAAAAGTTTAATTTCATATGACAAAAAAACCTTCAAAAAACAGGGCTTAAAAGAAACAGACGATCATTACGGTACTTTCGGTACGATAGTACGGTTTAGTAGTGCGGTAAGATCTTCAAAGTACTTCTTGAATTACAGCTTGTTGTAATTCAAGAAGTGCATTAATAATTAAATTAACGATTAAACTAGGTACTTTTATGTATAGTACATAAAAGTACATAGTTTAATTATTAATCAGTTAATTATCTGTTAATTATCAATTATTTATTTATTTATTAATTATCCAATTAATAATTAATTCCTTAATTATTAATTCGGTAATTACTAATTAGTATTAGCTATTAATTAGTATTAGTTATTAATTAGTATTAATTTTTAATTAGTATTAATAGTTTTAATTATCGCCCCCGAAAGATAGTTTGTCTCTGATAGCTACATTATCTGTATGCTTAAACGCCGCTGTTCTACTGCATTTAATATAGCAGTACTGCATTTAATATAGCAGTACTGCATTTAATATAGCAGTACATTTAATATAGCAACGATGCTAAATGATTCGAATTAGTATTATAAGGAATTGATTGATTTTATTTTTACAAACTGATCCGAATCAACATATATGGAAAAACTGATTCGTATTAATGTTAAAATCAAATAAAATTTTTTATTCGTATAGACTGATTCGAATCTACAGATATCAATTAAATGATTCGCAATGATGTCAAAATAGATTAAAGGCTTTTATTTGAATAAACTGATTCAAATCAACTGATTCGATACCAATCTACTGATTATTATTTCCGGCCCATAACTCCCTCAACTGATTTTTATTAATTTAAAGGATGGATTTTTATTAATTTAATTTTTTTTAATTAAATAACTTACTGAAATGTTTTTCAAAATAATAATTGAAAGTTTTATTATAATTATTAATATTATTATCTTTTTTGTTGTCTTAAAGATGAAAAAAGATTTTATTTTTCTTCAATAAGAGCATTATCATTTTTACCTGCATATTTTATTGTTTTACATGATTAACTAGGTAACTTTTACAATAACTCAAAATCAGTTTACAGTGTCTCTCTTCTATATTTTTTTCTGACGCTCTAATTACAGTACAGATCCCGTTATCCGGAAATCAGAAAACCGGAAAACCAAAAAACCGGAACGAAATTCGATAAATTTTCCCGCCATTTAAAAAATTTTTTTTTTTTTTCCTCTTAAGATTTTAGGATTTTTTGTTCTTTTTTGAAAGATGTTTACCTTACCATCATTTTGGAAATAACCATTAGTGTATTACTCCATCGTTTTTTCTTCTTTTTAAGATTATTTAAAAAAAAAAAATTTTTTTTAGTTGGGTTTAACATTAAAAAAACGGCTTTTTGTAGCGATTCAGAAAACCGGAAAAATCAGTTATCCTTAATAGCGATGGTCCCGATCGTTCCGGATAATCGGTTCCCTACTTATAAGCAAAAATGCATTTTAATATTTTTTAATTGTAAAAAAAAACAGTCTAATAGTTTCTAAAAAAATTTGTTCGTCTATTGGAGTTATATGGAGTTACGTCTATTGGAGTAGCTGGATTTTTTTTTCCATTCATATTCAAAAATTTATCAATAATTGATATTGTAAATTAAAGAAATTAAAGAGCAAATTCGAAAAATTAATGTTTGGAAGTGAATCAGCCATGTTGGAAGATGTTACCTTTAACGCAGAAGAAAACATCTATGTTTCCTGCTGTATTTCATAACCATAAATTATTAAAATGCTGAATATAATATTTTTTACTTGTTTTGACCTAAATTAACACAAAAATATGAAAAAAAGTATGAAAACATGTTTAATAGAAATTCTGCGTCAAAGGACTCAACACATTTGTGCTAAAATCTGTTAAAAAACGCACATGCACCATATTTTATGTTGAGCTATGTTATTGATCTTATTATCTATTGCGTTATGTTTTTCAAACAAAATCTACGTATTTATATCAAAAGTGGAAAACAAAGAGAAAAAAAAAAAACGTAATTTATTAGAAAGCAGGCATTCAAAAATCAGGAAGGTGACAATATCAGGCAATCAGTGTCAAAAATGATATGTGTAGCTTTAGCCCCTGCATAATTACTGATAGCTGCTGAGTAATGAAAAACATATACAAGTGTCAAAGAAACAAGATCATAGTGATGAAATTTAAATCCCAAAACACCTGTAACTCAGTTTGATGACTTTGTGGGGAAAAAAATGCAGTGCTTGAAGAGTTGAAGAAACGATGACGATGAAAAATATTTATATCGTGACATCATACTTTTTACTAGTGCACAGAGAGAAGCAGGTGTTCGCCTCCTACACTCACTGCATAAACAAGCATCACCTGTGATTTCAGTTTCGGAAAATATGTTCTGATAATTAAATATATAAATGTATGCATAAATTGGAAAGGAATTTTGTTTATGAAGTTGAAAGGCAATCAAAACGTTAAAAGAAATTATAAGTATTGGGTTGTTCGTAAAGTAATTAAGTTTCTTTTCTTCTTTTTTTATTATAATGAAAAATATAACGAATCATTTATATAATCATATTTCATAATTTTATCGAATCATGTACTGTCCATTCTGGTCCAGTACTTTTTGCCATTTTCTGGCCGAAACATGATTCTATGCGCGTGAAATGTTTGTTCGTTTGCTGGCAAAAAACTGAGACAGGTGATTTTTGAAAGTAAAGGTTTTACCTCCTGAAACTTTTTGTAGAGATCGGAATAATAATTTTTTGTAGACAAACTTTTTCGACCCCATTGATGATGAGGCTTCAAAAAAATTTCTTGATGTTTGAGAAGCAAATCGCAGACGATTTCTTTCCGTAAGAACAAGAGGTATAGTGCGGCTTTGAGGAGAACTTCTCCAGACTGAAAGTCTTGAGCTATTTGCTGCTATGGTAATAAGCGAGAGCTCATTTCAAATGGGGGTGAAATGGAGGAAAGACCTACGCTAAGATTAAGACAAAACTATTCACCCCATACCCCTATTCGAAGTGACCTTCCTCGTAACCATAGTAACCGCCACGACGCGAAATCTGTTATCTGGAGGAGTTCTCCTGAAAGTCGCACTATACCCATGTACCGAACTTGAAGATTAAACCTTAGGCTTTTCAAATGACGATGAACGGCTGAATTCGATTAATTTATTCTTTCAGCGATCTCACATGTTTTTATTTGCCGTTTTGTATCAATTAATGCCTTTAAAATGTCTTTATTAAAAATGAACCAGAGCACCTTCGTGCATCTTAAGCAAAATTTTACAAAACATTTTTTTGGCACTGATGTACTGTCAGTACATTTTTTCCATGCATCTCGGGTGATTATTTTCTTGCTTGAACAGCATTTTTACCTTTTCGATAGTGAAAAAGTAAAGTATACCTTAAGTTCTGCTTTTAACTTTCCATATATGAAAGAACACCGACCAAAAACTACTCATTAGAATCAATTAAACTTTTTCACAAGCAAGCCTTGCTATATCAACTGTCAAAATACATTAATGATTATGCATTATACATTATTAATGATTATACATTATTATTAATGAAGCGCGAAGTTGGCAGCGAAAAAATATAATTAAGTCCTCCGTTTGGAAAAAGCAAAATTAATTTCCAAACAACTCAATAATTAAATTATATCTATAAAATTATAAACGTCCAAAATTTTTGAATACCTAACAAAAAATATTTTGTTTCACGCCCGAATTCGACTTAAGATATTTTTTTTAGTATTTATTTAACATGTATAAATGTATTAATTAATAATTGTTTAATGGATTTGCCTTCAATATTATTCTATATATTAATATAGTAATTTCTGAAATTAATACACTTTTGATAGTTAAAATAGACAGTAGCGAGATACAGATAAATGTAACTATAAATAGGAAACGTACAGCTTGCATTTGTGCTATAAACATGCAAAATGTGCCGAGATATTCCCTTTGCAATATTTATATTTTCATCCTTTGCAAAATATATATTTTCATCCTTTGCAAAATATATATTTTGAAACATACAATGACTTTTGAAGTTAATTTATTTAAGCAGTATCACATCATTTCAATTTATTGAATATCAATAGAAAATTTTTAATTTTTCATCCAATAAAAGAAAATAATTTTAAACAATAAAGATAGATAATTTTAAACCTTTATCCAATATATTGTGAAATCTAGTGCTCGAATTTTTAAAAATTCTTATTTCATTTAGCATTTGAAATTGATTAATTTATCTCTTTGCCATCAATTAAATTTGAACAGAAAAAAACTCAAACTCAAATCTACAACGCAGTACGCGATTCAATAAAAAAAAATGTATGCATGGTTTCAAACAAAATTTTAGCAGATGTTAAAATTTTTCATAACATGGAAGAGATGATCTATGTAAAAAGAACGAAAAAAAAAGAAAAAAAAAAAAAAAAGAAGAAGGAAAAAAAAAAAGAAAGAAAAGGTCATTTGATTCACGTAGAGTCAACAACATCAAATTTATATGAAGCAAATAGAGTACTAAACACAGAACTCGAAAAACTCAGATTTTATGATCAACTTGAAAATATTGACTATTGTTTTCTTTCTTTAGGGTATAGACGGCGAAGCACGATAACATATGTTAAAGGAAACGTGACCAATAAATCGATAATGAAACATGAGTAATCGCCGATACTTTCGAGCACTATATCGTTATGTACGAATTACAAATGTATCTATTGTAATAGATATGTACAGTGTGCAGAAGAAGAAAAAAAACGGACCACTCTGAATAACTTTTGATCTAATGATTGGATTTTTTTTGTTCCATGACTCAATCTTAACGGTTCAACAGACCTCAAATATGCTAATTAATTAGTGCAGACGATGTTTTAAGTTACGAAATCAGATACAAATACGTACTTCGTCTGAATAAACATGGCTATTTTTTTTGACGGATTCGAATTTTTGACCCCAAAATATAGGGGGGAGCCGTAATCTCGTTTGTTGAAAGATAATTCTATGTAAAAAATAAATTTTATTAAATGTTTATTATTTTTTAGTTATTAAATAAAATTAACTTAATAATAAACGAAAAAATTAAGTTGTTCCCAGAGTTTTAAAGTATTCATAATAGTTCCTGAGAAGTCAAATTTTAAATGTAACAACATTTTTAAAATTTAGTAACCCTGATCAATTTCAACAAACTTCTCGACCGATTTCGTTCAAACTTTATAATTTGTCGTGTAAAATTACATTCTTTAAAATGATTTAAAAATTTTTATACCTTACAACTCAAAATGTTTTCGACCATTATTAAATAAAATAATAAAAAATATTTGTTAAAAATTTTTTTCTCCATGTGTAGTGTGAAGGAATATCGGCTAGCTCAAATTAATTGTAAATTAGGACAAAAGTGACTAAAAGTACACTTAATAAAGAAATTTAATTAATAACCACAGATACAAACATAAATTACATTTAAACAAAAAGTAAAAGAAATTAATATTTAAGAAAACTCGGGGAAAGGGGAAAAGTCATGTTTAGGGTTTCATATCCGAACTTGAACTGAGTCTCGGTGGTGGGGACATAGGTGGCACCACAGGGTATTGCTTTGTTACACATGGAATTATCTTTGGATAAATTAATTTCATAATTGTATGCAAACATTTCTTGATTTGTTTAAAAATTTCTCTAGATATAGCCAAATACGTATAAAGTGAAATTAACATTAAAGGATCTAAATTTGGACCGCACTCCTTATCAAACTATCGGGACCCTATTTTGCACATTGCGGTTACATCCCTTCCCCCCTCCGATTTTTAGAGATCAAAAAATCCGAAACTGCTGGAAAAAAAATTATGTATATTCAGAGAAATTATGTTTTGTGTCTGATTTAGTAACTTAAAATATCGTCTGTATTAATTATTATCATATTTAAGGTGTCTCTTTAAACCATTAAGATTAATCATATTGATAGTAGTCTAATTGATAATTAACTATATTCCTTATAATATTACAGTCAATAATTATCGATCTTCACGATGATATCATGATCCATTATTATCTATATTTTCCATAATATCGTAGGGGATAGCTATTGATATCACAATAATATCGTAGTTTATAGATACCAATATTAGCGATGATATCGTAGGGGATAAGTCCTCTTGTTCCCGATAATTATCGCAAAATTTTATTCGATATTTATCATTATTGTGAACTATTACTATATTATCGTATTTTAAATATATTATATTATAATAGATTTGTGGTGAATGTTAAAAAATTTTGATATTTTACAATGTATTGCGCAACTCTAGCTAGTAAAAAATATTTAGGTTTTCTACAAAGTACACTGATGTTATAGCAGTATGTGCGGTCGTTTTAGTTCGTTAAATAGAATAAAACGATTTTTTTTAACTTCCCAAGTTTCTAAATATGTTCTGTGTTTTGCGACATCTGAAAGAGCGAGGATTTTTTTCTTGAAAATAAGGGTAGATTTGTTTCACGCGAAGCATTAAAAATGAAAATAAAAAAGTTATTATTATTATTATTATTTCGCTTTTTTTTCTTCTCTCAAATGTTTATGCTGGGTGACTTTCTCTAAGTTTTGCTATTTAGTGCTGCATTTTAAAGAATACTGAAGAACAAAGAAAATATTTTCAAATTTCGATGGAAATAAAATAAGTTTAAATGTATTGTATATACGTAGGGAATTCTTTAATTGTTATTTAAAAATTAGGTAAATTGTTTACAGTCAACAGTAATTAGTAAAAATTATGTAATTTTTTGTTATTTACAAGTGAAAATTGCTCTAAAACTTAATATTATTTTACATTTACAAAAATTTTAATTTTTTTGTTCTTTTAAATGTAGTTGAAACAATTACATGTTATTTAAAGAATATTTTAAAACTAATTTAATTTCAAACAAAGTAGTAGTCATTAAATTACTGGGTTACGCACATTATGATTAACTATTGGCCTTCACCTCCTACCTGTTTTGTTCAACAACTCCCACGATTGCTTCGGACCTTGACAATAATATTGTTACATTAAAGTTAAAATGTCTTCGATAAAAAGATTCCAAAATTTTTTGTTATGTCTACCCGGAATCGTATACCACAGAATAAATTTTGGTTTCGATTAGAATAAACTTTAAGCCTAATAATTTTCATTACTAACCATTACATTTTCATTCAAACCTTATTTGTGGTTATTATAAAAAAAGTTTTCGCCAAGTACCTTTAATAAGCTCATTATTTATGGCATTTGACTGATCATCAAATCAAGTCTTAATTTTTAGCACTCAATAAAAAATTAAATTTGAAAATTGCCCTATATTTCCTGAAATTGAAGCTCTGTATTGATACTCTTTGACTGATCAGTTCATCATCAAATCAAATCTTATTTTAAGTACTCCAGAAAAATGACGTTTGAAAAATTACCTAATATTTCCTGAAATTGAAGCTCAGTATTAAATGCTTTTTGATTGATCAGTTTATCATCAAATCAAGCCTTATTTTTAGCACATTGTAAAAAATTTAATTTTAAAATTGCCTTGTATTTCCTGAAATCGAAGCTCATTATTAATGCCCTTTTTCACTGATCTGTTTATCATAAAATCAAACTTTATTCTAAGCTCTTCAGAAAAACTCAATTTGGAAATTGGGTATAATATGAAAAAAGCACAACTACTTCCACTTACTAGGAATAACATTTATCTGTTACTTTAATTAATAAACTGAGTTTTAAATATGCTTACTAAATTCATAAACTTCGGTGAAACAACAATATAAATTATTTCCAAAGGAACTAACTAATACAATTCCAACCTGGCGAGTAGCGACTTATAGCAAGACACTTGGTTTGATGCTTTTACTTGTTGCTAGAAATCAGGTTCGCAGAAAATGCTGTTTACTAGTTAAATTTAGTAGGAATAACACGATCTGTGGCGTAGGCTATATTATACCCAATTGTCTTATGTTTTCTGAAATCAAAGCCTAGTATTAATATTTTTTGTCTGATTAGCTTATTACCAAATCAAACCTTATTTAAAGCCATAAAAATTAAATTTGAAAATTTTCTCATATTTTCTGAAATCGAAAAACTCTATTTATGTTATTTAACTTATCAGTTAACCATTGAATCAAATTTTTTAGGTATCTCTGTTTCTTAAAAAAAAAAAAACTTTCCATTATTTTCTGAAGTTACTTAAAGTTTTTCAAAATTGGTGCTCACAGTATTGATACTATTTGACTTAGCGGTTTATCATAAAATCATTTGCATAAACGATTGAAATTTCCAGTTTTGCCCAAAAGTCATCTAGAATTATGTAAAATTCAAACTCAGTATTGACGATATTTGCAATTTTAAGCATCAAAATAAATAAAAAACTCATTTAAATTATTGAAAAATTATTAATTTCAATTCGTAACCGAAGTAAAAAATACTAATGTAATCAAAAGAATATGGAATAATAAAAAGATAAATAAACAATTACGTGAAACATCAATGAAACTCTACATGAACTATTCTTGTTCCGATATCGATTAAAATACTGTCTTAGTCACGGTAAATAAATCTCTCTCATGAGATGATTCCTGTAACTGTGGTTTTCTGAGAACTGTTCCTTCCCTTTAGGGCAATCATTTCCTAAGAAATATATCTAGAAATAACAAAATGAATCAGCTTTGTTCGGCATAAGCTGTTGCTCTGGTTTTAGTTGCATGAAATTCTATTTTAAACAATAGCAAATTATTATCCTCCTCATTTATTTCATAAAACTGATTGTATAAATTTTTAGTAACAATAAATAAACTTTTTTTTTCGAAAAAAAATAGTACGAAACATTTACTATTTGTTTATTATGGTAAATTTTAAAATTTCTTTTTTTTAATTTCATTCGAGAAAAGTATGTTTAAAACAAGTTTTCAAATTATGCACCATCTATTACATGGTAATGTTTGCAAGTAAAATATATACGACATCAGGTGTATTATTTACGATAAGTAACTAAAAAATATCTTGATATTATTTATTTTAATGAAGAATAAAAGCTTAAAACTACAGACAATAGAAAACGATTCTAAAATTGAAAATTTTTTCCTTGTAATCGTTTGCCCGAAAAAAAAAGTATTTTAATTAGTAACTAAAAAATTTCTTAATATTATTTATTTTAATGAAGAATAAAAACTTAAAACTAAGAACAATAGAAAACGATTCTAAAATTGAAAATTTTTTCCTTGTAATCGTTTGCTCGAAAAGAAAAAGTCTTTTAATTAGTAACTAAAAAATTTCTTAATATTATTTATTTTAATGAAGAATAAAAACTTAAAACTACAAACAATAGAAAACGATTTTAAAATTGAAAATTTTTTCCTTGTAATCATTTGCTCGAAAAAAAAAAGTCTTTTAATTAGTAACTAAAAAATATCTTAATATTATTTATTTTAATGAAGAATAAGAACTTAAAACTACGAACAATAGAAAACGATTCTAAAATTGAAAATTTTTTCCTTGTAATCGTTTGCTCGAAAAAAAAAAGTCTTTTAATAAGTAACTAAAAAATATCTTGATATTATTTATTTTAATGAAGAATAGAAACTTGAAACTACAACGATTCTAAAATTGAAAAACTTTTATTTATAATCTATGCTAAAAAACTATGCTCAAAAACAAAAAAAAAGTCTTTCAATAAATTTAAAATCTTTTTTTTTTCCTTACAAAAATGCTGTAAATCAGAATTAATTTTGTATGATATATCATATAAACGAAATTTCTATAATAAGCGTAAATTTGGAAATTTAAGTTTAACTTAAACTTGAAAACAAAGATTTCTCATGACGATATAAAATGTAAGTTTTTACTTAAAGCATCTTCTTCTATTTACTCTCTTGTATTTAAAAAAAAAATGTCTATGAACAAAAGTTTAAAAAAAACAAAAACATTTTTGTTTAAAAAATAAAGTGGTGAATTTGTGCAGGTGATTCCCTGTGAATTCTTAAAACGACATACAAATTATTGTAGAATTTAAAATTAAAATAAAAATTTCAAATTATTAGTTTGGTTGATAAGTTTTTACAAAAAAGTTTATTATTGTAACAAAAAAAAAACAAATATAATATTTAAATATGCCTTAAATATTAATAATCTTTGAATCTGTGAATAATCTTTTTGAATACACGTGAAAAAATAAATTAAGATACTTTGTGGGTAAAGGCTTTAAATATCGATATAATAGATAGAATTGATTATTTCATTCTCACCTCTCTTTAAAAATTAGAAGTTAAAGGCTAATTTTCAAAGTTTGCACTTTTAAAACTTTAAAGTATGTAACTTACTATAGCTTGTTGATTTGTTTTAAAAACCATTTGCTTGGCGCAACATGTCCTTTTTGAATCTTTTACCACCAATCCGTACATAAAATTTAATTTGATTCCGCCTTATCTTGTTTTCACTGCTAGATGACTATAACAGTGGAGTAGAAAATGTGCAGGATAAGGGGCTTATTTTGACGTTTTATAATTTTTCCCCATTTAGGGAATTCCTAAGTAAACAGTTATTTTATTCAAATTTAGTTTAACACTAGAACGACTGAAACTTAGTATATTCCTATATTGCCCAAAAGCAGTCAAAATGACTGGATTGTAAAAAAATAAATAATGCGTAAAGAAATTTGTTTAAAATTAATTTTTAATATTTTGTACATTATTTACAGTTATATAACAAGTTATTAATAAATATTAACAATAAAAAAATTATATGTTGTTCAAAATTCTAAGAAAATGTGTCATTATATACCTCATTGTTTTTCTAATTGAAATTAAAAGCAGTCTAAACGACTTCCTTAGGCAATCTAGTGTTAATTACAGCTGCTTTCGAATGCTATTTAACAACTTTGAGATAGCAATGAAACTTAGTTAAACAGATTAGGTCAAGTTTAGCCTATCTTAAGTGAGCGCCTTCTATCCTAATTTTAAAAATGGCGCAAAACGGCAAAAAAAAAAAAAAAAAAAAAAAAAAAATTAAAAATAAAAAACGTTTGTACTCTATTTTTTCAACATTTAAAAATTTACTTCAAAAAGATATTATCTAAGCTCATAAAAAACATGCAAAAATTGATATTGATAATTTTCATCTAAGTGAAAAAATCTCCTTAAATTGGTAATTTTTAAAAAAGTTTAATAAAATACGTTTTAAAATATTTAATTTATTTATCAGTTCTAAAGCCCAGATAATTCTTTATGCCAAGTTGGTATAAATAATTTAAGATCATAATTTTGCCCCAAGTTATAATTTTAAACTGTGGGCTTTCTTAATTTGCTTGTTGAAAGATGTTGGAAACATTGTTACAAACTATCTATCCGTTTTAAGCTCTTAAAAAGAAATCAGTATTGTACAAAGTAACTTATAAGGATCGTTAAATGGCCAAGAGATTTGAAGGGAAAAAGTCTCATTTTCAAATGATAGTTTCTTTATTTTTTTCAAGCATATAAGTAAAATATCCAAGGTAGAAGAACGATTTCTGTCCATTTTGCAGAAAAATCACGATCTATTGCATTTCGACGATTGCTAAGTATTGATAAATAAATCCATAACGTGGTAAATCGGTTTTCCATTAACACTACACTTTGAAGATAGCCATGATGAGGAACAGTTTTTCTTCAACCCGATTTTTAAATTTTTTTTACATTTTTTTTCAACATCAAAAATTGTATATTTTGTTTTGAAATTTTTGAGCTCTGTAAATAAATGCATGTGATACTTATGATTTCTACATGGCCGGGATAGCCTGGTCGATAAGGCTCTGGGCCCATGTCCGAAAGTTGATGAGTTTGAACCCCGCCGGCCGAGGACTCCCCATGTAGTAAAATGATGACTGATGCCCGTTAAATCTGTCGAGTCGCAAAGTCCTCCATGTTCCCATAACAAATCAATACCTCTGAGGGTACTGGATTGGAGATCGATCGTTCTCAGATCCAGGTCAAAAATTACGATCTGGGGATGAATGAATGGATGTATGAACGGGTGTGACGCGTGTGCGGCTGAATACGAATTCTTGGCACATAGATGGCGCCACTAACAAACAAGAAACGCTCCCTTTGCCTTAAATTTGCTCGGTTTTACCAAGCAGGCTTGCTAGTGTGGCATGTGGCATTAGAAACAACAACAACGTGTTTTCTACGATTTCAATCGAATGAACTATCTTTAAATTCGTATTCACAGTTTCGGCTTTCACGGTCAAAAAACGCCCCCTACTCTGGTCTTCAAACATGTTTAACACAATAATTCTACTCACTTTCAATAGTAGAAATATGCCTTTTTTCACCATAGTAATCATATTAAATTATAGCAAGATAATTTTCTATGTTTTTCACGTTTGTAATGTTTTCCAAGGCTTGTTTCTCAGTTATAAGAATATCGTAACTTAAGCTAAAAAATAATTTTTTGTAAGGATGATACTTTGCTTCAGTTGCAGCTAATTAAAGCATGCAGCATTTACTTTTTATTAAAAAATTATTTATTTATTTATCTATTTCTTTGCAGAGATGCAGCAGTTGACTCTCACTCCTGTAAGTTCGAAATTAAATTCAGATGACAAGACAATTCCTAAGTCGTAATTCATCTTTGTGAAAAAGTGAAACTGGACAGAGATCGTTAGAAAAGAAAAACTGTGTTACATGGAGAAGAAAGCTACGACTACCACCCAGAATTAGCCCGAGATCAGTAAGACTCAAATCAGCTTAGGGCATTGAAGAATAAGGGGGGGGATCACGTCATCCCTGTAGTTTAGACCGTGCATGAGCAGCATTCGAACCATACCTACGTAGTAAAACTTTAGAAACGAGCACCCTATTTCTTACGGCTATTTCGTCCAAGAATTTGGCTTTTTCAGAAATAGTATTCAGTTGAAATGCAAGTACCATTTAGTTAAACAATGGAGGGCTAAGCCCCTAAACAGCAGACCCAATTTTTTGGGTTTACTACTACTAATGTTCAATTCCGTAGCCTTGTACTTTTCAATCCAATTCAGAAGACAAGGGAACTCATGGATAAAGTATTGGGAGAAATTTGCCTTCGCGGAGGACTTTTTGGTGGAACTAACCCTCGTTTGCGTTACATAGAGAGAAAAAACACGAGAAACTTCCAACTGTTAGCCTGACGGCAAGGGCACTCTAACCCATGATCCGTTTACCAGTGGGGATATTTTACCAGTGGGGATATTTTTCGAAACCACGAACTCTTGGACATGGGAGCCCTACCAACCAGTCCACCCGGCCTACCGATGAGTAACATTTTATTTTATAACCGTCGTTGAACAGCCGACCCAATTTCATGGGTTTACGACTACTTACGTTCAACTCCGTAGCCTTGTAATTTTGAAACAATCCAGAAGACAAGGAAACTCCTGGATCAGTACCCCCAGAGGTATTTATTTGTTGTGGGAACATGGAGGACTTTGAGACTCGACAGATTTAACGTGCATCAGTCACCATTTACTACACGGGGAGTCTTCGGCCGGCGAGGATCGAACCCACGACCTCTTGGATATGGGCCCAGCGCCCTACCGACCAGGCTATCCCGGCCTGATGAGTAACATTAGAAAACCTGTCTTTTGGCAACAAATTATAAAGGCAAGTGATGCCGTGAATTTAGCACGAAGGTTTCATAGATTTCGCCAATTGAAAGCTTGCAGAAGAGAATACATTATCTTCATCTCTAAATGTTAACGTAAAAACGCTAAAGGTTATCTACTCAAATTCACATAAATGTCCCTTAAAACTTACATTCACTTAAGCTCTTCAAATTAAATTGAATTGTTATATAGATCAGGCTAGTCATTAAGTCGTTTCATTTAGACTAGATATCGTAGGAACCGCCGACACTAATAACAGTTGGCGAAGATAAATTCGTTTCCTCTCGATTAAAGAATAACCAGTTCCTCCGCTTATTTGTGACAATGTTAAGTATACTTTAAAATCCGAAAACAGCTTCAACATCATCAGTCGGGGAGTGTCAGTTAGTGGTAAATAATCACCGGCTTTCTTTTTTATCCCATTAGCATTTTGATTTGTTACAGTCGACTTTCTGTGATGATCTCCGATTTCATTACCATTTCGTCTTTGGAAAACTAGGACATTGGTAAAGGACATTCATAAATTTCTGGATGTTGTTTTGGTTTTCAGTTATACGTTACTTACTTGAAGACAAGAATTAAGAATGTTTGTCTTCGGTTGGCAAGGACATTTAACTGCGTTTTTCGTTACCTTTCTTTCTTTTTTTTTACCGTTATGTTAATGAAGAAACAAATGAACAGTCCGTGAGAAGAGAATTTGTCTAAACCGCGACCTTGATATCCATGTAAACATATTCTTCTTATTTATTCAAGATATGTACTCAAATATTACTTTACAATGCTATTGTGCAAAAGTTAGATTAACATAAGGAAGTAATATCAGGAAGTGTATATATATGTATTAATTTGTGATACCGGAAGCCTGAGTTTGTCAGTGATTAATTCCATATTAAATAGTGTTAAGTTTTTTCAGCTTTCAGGAATTGGGGAGAGATTACCATAACATGAATTAGTGAAAACAGGAATAAATTTATCTTTTGTTTTTCCGACTGAAGGACATACTTCAAGGAGCTGACATATTACGAACGGTGTATGAAAAGAATCTTAGCTTGTTCTACTTAGAAAATTATGCAAAAAAATTACTAGCTTTGAAAATGTAATTGTTATTTCTAAAAAAGGAACCAACAAAAATCAATAATAAGATATCAATAATTTATACGGTTAATTTTGAGCACCATCTTGGTTTCAGTAGAGCATATGGCGAACTGAAATACTGTTATCTATTACATATAGAGCGGTCCATACTGATAATTGAAATACTTGTATCAGTAAAGTAAACTAATCTATATACTAGAAATTAGAGTGTACTACTTGTACTCTCTTATTTCTAGTTCCTCTAATGGGGAACTGGTACTTTTGACCAGGAATTTTATCAATTATAACAATCTTTAATGGTCTAAAACGGTATTATCCCTCTTTTATCTGGTACCTATAGAGTGGTTCATGCTGAGAATTAAAACACTTGTATTAGTGGAATAAACCGATCAATACTAGGAATTAAAGAGCGCCGTATAATCTATATAGGAGACCAGTGGAAATTTTTCGATTAACAAAATTTTTACTTGTCTATAAGAGGCATTGAAGCACAGTTATCTGTAAAGTGGTCCATACTAAGAATCGAAACACTTGTATCAGTAGAGTTAATTAATCTACATACTAGAAATTAGAGAACTCTATTTGCAGTAGACCAGGAATTTTATCAATTATTACAATTTTGGTATAAAAATGGTATTAGCGCTCTCTTATCTGGTACCATTAGAGAAGGGTGGTTTACTCTGAGAATTAAAACTCTTGTAACACACAGTGGAATAAATCGATCGATACTAGGAATTAGAGAGAAACTTTATAATATGTATAATGGATCAATGGAATTTTCTGAATTAACAAACTTTTTACAGTTCTATAAGAGATATTGAAGCACTGATATCTGGTACCTGTAGATAGAGTAGAGAGAGTTTGTAGGTGGTTCATGCTGAGAATTAAAACACTTGCATCAATCGAGCAAACTGATCGATACTAGGAATTAGAGAGCACCATATAATACACTGGTGGACAAAATTAAGGGAAAACATTTTCGCAAGATACCCGCAAACCGCTCCATGTGTTTGACAATGGTTCCGTGAATGCCCAGAGGTACAGGTAGGAGGTCCTAGAGCACTATGTGCTTCTTTTCAGGGGTGCTCTTCGCCCTGAGTTCATTTTTATGGATGACAATACGCGACCACATAGGGCTCTCATGGTTGATAAGTATCTGGAAAGCGAGAATAATCAACGAATGGATTGGCCAGTCAAATCCCCTGACCTGAATCCTATTGAACATGCTTGGGATGCTCTTGGCAGAGCTATTGCGATGCGCCAACCTCCCCCCAGAACCATTCTGGAGTTAAAAATTGCTCTGGTGGAAGAATGGGGGGAGGGGGTCTTCCACAAGTCCTCCTTAACTCCCTTATTAACAGCATGCACACTCGTTGTGCATGCTGTCTGTCTGTCAGGGGTGACCATACACCATACCAGAGGCAACACACACTGTAGAAGCCTCACTTTTATTGTCATCTTTTATCCTTAAGTTCAGACTACATTGGATTTATTGGCAATAGGTCTTGCCAGTGAATGGCACTTTCATTTTTGTTTTGCATACCCTGTTATCATGGAATAAGCTATATCCATACCAAATTTCCTTAATTTATATTCAGTATTTTTTGAGATATTTGGGAAAATGTCTTCCATCTCTTAATTTTGTCCACCAGTGTATATACAGTGGACCAATGGAATTTTATCAATTAACGAAATTTTGCTTGTTTATAAGAGGTATTGAAGCACTGTTATCTGGTACCTGTAGAATTGAGTGGCCCATTCTAAGAACATAATTTGTGTCAGTTATACCTAGTATAGATTTGTTTACTTTACGTAAACTAATTTAGATTTGTTTACTTTGCGTATTTATCAGTAAACTGATCTATATTAGGAATTAAAGGCCACTATTTTTAGTAGACCAGAAATTTGATCAATTATAACAATTTTTACTAGTTTACAAGAGGCATTAGTGCACTGTTATCCGGTACCTGTAAAGTAAAAAGGTTCAAACTGAGAATCAAAACACTTGTAACAATAGAGTAAATTGGTCTACGCTAGGAATTCGGACACAATAACTAGATCTGTTGAATATTAATAGACATCGATGTGAGAATTAAGTTCAACTGTTATTGATGAGAAAAATGGGTTCACTTTTCATTTTATTTTATAACCGTCGTTGAACAGCTGACCCAATTGTGGGTTTACGACTACTAATGTTCAACTCCGTAGCATTGTAAATTTGAACCCGATCCAGGAGACAAGGGAACTCCTGGATCAGGTATTGGGAAAATTTGCTTTCATGGTGGACTTTTTGATGGAACTAACCAGCATTTGCGTTACATGGTGAGGAAAACCTCATACGGTTAGCCTGACGGCAAAGGGATTTTAACCCATGATCCGTCTACCACTGAGGATATTTTACGTCAACACTGTGAATAGTGCAAACCGGGAGCGGAATCCTGCGACCGGCAACTGGGATTCGAGCCCGGTTCACCTCATTGGAAGGCAAACGCTCTATCCCCTGAGCCACCACGCCTCTTTCACATTTCATTGACAAATATATACAAACATGAAATTCACAAAATTTAAGAATTATAATCTCTGGTGTTTATTAGCACTTTAAATTTTAAAAAAATGAACCGCTTCGTGGCCCCTGGTTTGTTAAGTCGTGTAACTTTTGAGAAAATTTCTCTCATAAATATTTCGAAAAAATGAGATAAGAGTAATAATTTGAACAACAATTCGATGCAGATATGAAAACTGAAAGTGTATGGGAAAAACACAAGCATGCAAATGAAAGCATGTATAAAACCAGATGTATTCTTTATCATTCAGTGTATTTATTTATTTTTTTATCATTTTAGAATTAATAGTTCATTATCCTGAGAAAAATTTTAGATATACAGATGAAAAAGTCACGAGAATTAGTTATCAAAATGAAAAAAAGGATAAGCCATTTTTTTTTCTTGTTTTGCTTTATATAATAAGAGCTTGAAGTACTTATTTTTTTACCTATTATCATTAAAAAAATAAAAACTCTAATATTGTGCTGTACAATATTTCTGATGGGCTACAATAAGAACGTTCTTAACTGGTCGAAACTTAGTTATGAGCTTGAAAATGAAATTAAATGAATTGACTTGGTTGAAAGTTAATTGCGAGCTTAGTTAGGAGTTGCGTTAAGAGAGACCTACACCAGTTCAAACTTTATAACTGGCTAAAATGAAAACGTTCCACACTGGTTCAAATTTTGTAATGAATTACAAAAGAACGTCGAAAAATTATTCAAATTTTGTAGCAAGTAACAATAAAAACCTTCTTAATCAATTCAAACTTTGTTACGGAATGCTATAAAAACGTCCTAAAATTGCGCAAATTTTTAAACAGGTAATTATTAAAACGTCTTTAAGGGCGTCTTTATTAAAACGCCCTTTGACGCAGATGGGGCACTGGTGTCAGTTTTATATATTTTATTTCTGAAGCTTTAATTACAAGCAAAAATTTATTTTATTATTTTTTAATTGTACCATCTTTGGCGCTATCCTCGATAACAACAACAGGAGAAAAAGATATAATTTTGAAATATATAAGATCTTTAATAGTGATGATATCATTAAATCTATTAAACTAAGTAGAATGAGATGGGCCGGGCATGAGCCCTGAATGAACAGCATTAAGAGTCTTTAATGCAACCCTCTCCAATAAAAGGCCAAGAGGGAGGCCCAAAAAGAGATGGAAAGACTGTGTGGATGAGGATTTTGCCATCCTAAAGGTTAAGAACTGGAAAACAATTGCTGAGAGAAAGGCAGAATGGGAAAAGCTTCTGAGGAAGGCCCAGGCTCACAAAAGGCTGTCGTGCCCAATGCTGATGATCATGATGATTTTTTAATTGTAAACAGTTATAATAGTTTCTAAAAAAACTATTGAATTATCCGAATTAGTTTGTATTGAAAAAATAAAATGCAAAAAATGTAGTTTGAAATTTTTTTTCATTCATATACAAAAATGTATCAATACTTAAATTTATAGATTAAGAAAATTTCAATGAGGAATAACTGCTTCTCTTAAATTAGATCATTAGAAAATTATTGTTTGGAATTGAATCGTGTTAGGAAGATAGCAAGATTTTACCTATCACCCAGAAAAATGAAACCTATGTTACATGCTGTATTTTATAACCATACATCATTAAAGTACTAAATATAATATTTTTCCATTTATTTTGACCTAAATTAATACAAAATAAAGAAAAAGGTACAAAATTTTTTTCTAAATAGAATTTCTGCGTCAAAGAGTTAACTAATTCGAGCTCAGTAACAGAGTGCAACAAAAACATGTTACACAGGTTCCGAGTTTTTAAACGATAAAAATTATCTAAAATTGCTCAAATTTTGTAACAGGTTTCCTTAAAAATGTCCTAAAATGATTCAAACTTTGAATCGAGCAACAATAAAAAGTTTCTAAACTGATTTAAACTTTGTAACTGCCTAAAATAAAAACGTCCTAGACAGTTTCAAAATTTGTAACGGACTGTCATAAAAAGGTCCTAGGTAGGCTCCAAATTTGTAACAGACTTCGCTAAAAACGTCTATAAATTTGCTCGAATTTTATAATAAGTAACTTATTAAAGGTACAGGTAGCTTTGTAACAGGTAAAGTTCTTAATTGATTCAAACTTCGTAACGGACTACTGTAAAAACGTCTTAAAATTGCGTACATTTTGTAGTCCTATACGAACATATCTAACAAATTTAAATTTTGTAACTGCAAAGAAGAAAAAAAATTCTAAGCAGAGGTCTCTGTAAAGCACTACAATAAAAACAACCAAAATGTGCTCTGATTTTGTAACGGGTAACTATAAAAGCGTCTAAAGTTGTTCAAATTTTATAATAGGCTACTATAAAAACACTAAAATGGTTCAAATTTTGTAAAAAGTAGCAATAAAAAGGTGCTAAATTAATTTAAACCTAGTAGCGGGCTAAAATGAAAATATCCTAAAATAAGAAAGAAAAAAAAAACACTTGTAAATTTTGTAAAAGACTGCTTAAAAAAACGTCCTAAAGTGATTACAATTTGTAATAGGTTGCAGTAAAAACATTCAAAGCAAGGTTCCAACTTTGTAACGGACTTTTATACTAACTATGCATTGGACTTTTATATACATTCTAAAACAGGTAAAAAGTGCTTTACTAATTCAAACTTAGTACTACAATAAAAATGTCTTAAATTGTACAAATTTTGTATCAAGTAACTATAAAATAGTTCTATATTATTAACGTTAAATTAGAAACAGACTACTATCGAAACGTCCTAAAATGAGTCAAAAATTAGTAACGTTAAATTAGAAACAGACTACTATCAAAACATCCTAAAATGAGTCAAAAATTAGTAACGTTAAATTAGAAACAGACTACTGTCAAAACGTTCTAAAATGAGTCAAAAATTAGTAACGTTAAATTAGAAACAAACTACTATCAAAACATTCTAAAATGAGTCAAAAATTAGTAACGTTAAATTAGAAACAGACTACTATCAAAACATTCTAAAATGAGTCAAAAATTAGCAACGTTAAATTAGAAACAGGCTACTATCAAAACGTTCTAAAATGAGTCAAAAATTAGCTACGGGTCGCATTAAAAACGTTCGAAGCAGGTTCAAACTTTGAAACGGACTTCTATAAAAATACCCTAAACCGGTTCAAACTTAAACATTAAAAGAACTGAGATTTATAAGATATTATTTTATGTTTTTTGACGTAATATTTCATGCTATGGGGTTGTCTCAAGATTTAAAAATAATAAGGTCAGTGTAAAATTAAATTAGAAATAACTGTCAACTTTCCTCTAATTCTAAAAGTAACATTTCCTTTAATCCCAAGAATAACAGCAATAACAACTAATTTACATTCCCTACACGATTATCAAAGCTTTAATTAATTAATTAAGGTAGAAAAAAAACCCGTTTTAAAAGACAAGAATTTAAAAATTGGATTTTATCCGAAAAAAAAAAAACGCCGGTTTTTACTCGCAGTTTCAGATAAGAGATTTTGATATTCATCGCCATGTTTGTGTAATAAACTGTTTGTTATCCAACCTTGAAGAGTGGTTTGTTACTCATTCTCTAAGTAATATCAAGTATTAGTTTAAAATAATAAGATTAAAATTCTGTACATTTCAATCAGCATTTTTTTAAGCATTTATTTTTCAATTGATGAAATGAGATGTTTTTAGAGATTTGCGATCAATTAGGTTTAGAAATATCAATTAGTTTTTGTTATACTTTTTTTTTTACAATTTTTATTTATTCAATTGAACAAGTGATCTAAAATTAAAAAATTTGAGTCTATTTTCTATTCCATCGAATTCGAAGTTCTTGAAATAATTGAAAAACATAGATTTTTCTAGTAATGACGCTAATAGTCTATACAGTAATATGTATATAGTTAATACAATAATTATGTATAGATAGAAACGTTATAATTAATACTATAATTTTGTTATACGTAATTTCAAGTATTAGTTTCATTTTATCGCCAATTAAGTTTAGCTTGTTTCTTCCACCTTGTTTCTTAATTACGTCAACAATTAGTTGATCGAAAATGTAAAAATTTTACGATTGGATTTTCAATTCGGTATTTTATCGAAATTGAGATTTTTATTATTATTATTATTTCCAATGGCAAGGCAGGAACAAATTTAAAAAGTAATATAGAAACAATTATAAAGATGTAAATTAAAATGCTTAGAAAAATTAAAAAAGAAAAAAAAAAAAGAAATTAATTCTTTAACTATGGCACTACAATTTATATCTATATCGTGGTATTATAATTAATGCTAGAATGGGGTGTTACACTTGATTTCAAATATGAGTTTAACCCCTTAACGATCGGTGAATTTTCAAGAAAACGGTCATAAAAATGCCTATTTTTTTGGCTTTTGTATTTGTATTACGTATTTGATTAGTGCTGCAACTAGTTTAAAATAAACTGCCTACAATTACCTTAAAAATATCCTGATACTGCCAGGTGTGTAAAATGAGAAATAAAATGTTTTCCGGGCAAAAGAAATGAATTAGTTTTATTCTTATTGGCGCGTTACTACTGAACACTCCAGTCCGTCAATATCACGGGAGCGAGAAATAGCGGGCGAAATCTCACCCCGTCATTTTCACGGGAGCGAGAAGGAAGGTGTTAATATTATCATCAATTAAGTTCCATACGCCTCTTTTACAATTTTTCTTAATTTAACAATTGACCAAAAACGTTTGGCTTTTGATAGTGAATTTTATGATACGTAATGGAAAAATATTTATTTTCTAACAAAGGGAGCTATATTTTAAGTCTGTAACGGTGTTATTGTGTATTCGTAGTAATATTCTACTGCTATACTTAATTTTAAGCATTAGTTCATAACCGTCAATTAAGTTTTGTACATTTTTATCACAATTTCTACATAGCACTCTATCGCATTCTATTTAAAAATTGTTGCCTAAATGAAAGTGAGCACGTCAGAAATAAAATTATAGCGTCCGAAATGCAGTACTGTTTGAGGTGCCCCTTATAGTGTTATAAATTTGAGGTAAGAAGAGAGCACCTCAGAATGCGTATGGCTGGTTAACCAGTTCGAATGATAGCATTAAAAGTGAATGTAAAGTCGCACTGAAGATAGATGCGTCGAGAACAAAGCAACGCGTAGTTGCATAACTTTAAATAAGAAATGGTGAACGTAATACGGCCATTTATTAGCAAATGTTTGTAGTTTATGGCGGACGCTGCTTAAGACAAAATGACCCTGTGAACAGATGGTAAAATTTTTGTAAAAAGACGTGGTATCAGTTTCGGATCTGCCAAGGGACAGGCAAACAAAATGATTTCCTATGAATTCAGTGCTCCTACTGATTAAATTATTAGAGGCAATTCAACAGTTACGACTTGTTACATTTATGCAACACATTGTTCTATATGAGTAAAGGAACGGGGTAATCAGTTTCTGTTATTAAAATTTGTACTACTTCGCGTCGTTCTTGTTTCAGACGCGTCCATTTTAGCTCGACATTCACTTTAAATGCTCTCATGTGAACTAGTCAATTAGTTATGCGTAATATACATTGCATTGCACCTCACTTTCCTTTATGGGGAATCCTGAACGGTGGCGCTGCTATCGCTGGACCGATCAAGACAAATTCAGGCCCAAGGCCCACCAAATTTTCTGGGCCCCTTGCAAAATATTTTGAAATAAATTACTGAAGATTAGTCCTAACAATAAAAAAGAATGTATTGAACTGCATGATTCAAGAGAAACATTCTAAGAAATTTTGAAAGCAGACAATTGAAGATTATATTTCTAAGATAAAACTTACAGGTATCTATAAATTAAAGCAAAATATAACACAACAAAACAATGTTCTGTCAAAATAAAAATAGTTTGGTGACCACAAACAGTGATTTTTGCTATAAGTCACTGATAAGCTGAATTATTTTTTAATGTAAGCTGCAATTATTTATTATTTAGTACTTAAACCAACTCAAAGCTGGCCTATCTGTCCTTAGACTTTTTACTAATTTTTGAGGCCCTTCAGAAATTGTGGGCTCTAGGCCCATGCCTATTGGGCCAAGGCGATAATCAGGCCCTGAATGGCTCGCTTTACATTTGACCAACTCTCATCTCATCTGTATGAGCTCATCTGTAAGTATGATTGATAAAAAATGGGGAAAAAATTTAAAATTTGGTTTGATTTGAAAAAAATTATTATTAGTATTTATTTCTAAAAATGGCACTGTAATTCATGAATATAAAAATATTATAGTTATAGACATAATAGTGTTACACCCAAATTTCTTTAAAAAAAATAGATATTAGAAAAACGATGCATACGTTTTATCAAAATAACTATAGATGTTCAAAGAAAAAAGCAATG
Organism: Parasteatoda tepidariorum; assembly: GCF_982258835.1. Classification (NCBI taxonomy): domain Eukaryota; kingdom Metazoa; phylum Arthropoda; class Arachnida; order Araneae; family Theridiidae; genus Parasteatoda; species Parasteatoda tepidariorum. The sequence continues at coordinate 34,113,104 of NC_141764.1, read as the reverse complement.
AAATCCAATTAATATGTCTATAAATTACTAATTAAAATTTGAAAAAAAACACACATCACAAGCCAAACATTTACCATCAAAATAAAACAATTTTTTTCTCCGCTTATATTAAACGCCCTTTTCTAAGAACAATGTCTAGGCAATAAACATCAGGCTACGCCAACATGTTAAAGTTGTGAATCATGCAATGTACAGTGACTTTACTTAAGACACCTGTTTAAATTTCTGCTTGCATTACTAACTTCGTTACATGTTCCATCGACCAATGGGGATCATTCTAACGGGACTACGTACAAAGGATACTGGGAGATGAAAATGGTTTATTTCGGGGTATTTTCATCAATTTCGCGGTCGCTGAAACCATTTCTTTGCCGTCAGCAGTTGACTTTAAGAGTCAGGTGTGGAAATTTGTTTTATAGCAGATGATGGAGATTCTAAATGTAGGAATGAAAACAAAAATAAAACTGAATGTCTTTTATGGAGTGCGTACGTGTAATATGAAAATTCTGCAGAATTTGACTTATCATTTGAAAGCAATAAAGAAAATAACCTCTTTGAGAGAAAGTGTTTCTCTTTAAGATTATTAATTTATTAAATTATAATGATTCATATTTAATGATTGTCTTTTATGATGTGCGTACGTGTAATATGAAAATTCTGCAGAATTTGACTTATCATTTGAAAGCAATAAAGAAAATGACCTCTTTGAGAAAAAGTGTTTTTCTTTAAGATTATTAATTTATTAAATTATAATGATTCATATTTAATAATAAATAAAACTGAATGTCTTTTACGGAGTGCGTACGTGTAATATGAAAATTCTGCAGAATTTGACTTATCATTTGAAATCAAAATTAAGAAAATAACTTCTTTGAGAGAAAGTGTTTCTCTTTAAGATTATTAAATTATAATGATTCATATTTAATGATTAACAAAAATGATTGTCTTTTATGATGTGCGTACGTGTAATATGAAAATTCTGCAGAATTTGACTTATCATTTGAAAGCAATAAAGAAAATAACTTCCTTGAGAGAAAGTGTTTTTCTTTAAGATTATTAATTTATTAAATTATAATGATTCATATTTAATGATAAATAAAACTAAATGTCTTTTACGGAGTGCGTACGTGTAATATGAAAATTCTGCAGAATTTGACTTATCATTTGAAATCAAAATAAAGAAAATAACTTCTTTGAGAGAAAGTGTTTTTCTTTAAGATTATTAATTTATTAAATTATAATGATTCATATTCAATGATTAATAAAGCTGAATGTCGTTTATGGAGTGCGTACGTGTAATATAAAAATTCTGCAGAATTTGACTTATCATTTGAAAGCAATAATATTAAAGAAAACAACTTCTTAGAGAGGAAGTGTTTCTTTTTTAAAGAATGTTAATCTATTGAATTATAATGATTAATATTTTATGATTAATAAAACTGAATGTCTTTTATATGTTCTTTTTAATTTCACCACGATGCATATTTAATGCTTTTACAAATTATTAATTTAAAGTAGTTATATGTTAATTGTATTATCTTATTCATAATTACTGTCTAGGGGACCTGGTTGGTAGGGCATTGGGCCCATGTCCAAGCGGTCGTGAGTTCAATCCCCTCCGGCCGAAAACTCTCCGAGTAGTGCACATTAAATTTTTCGGGTCACAAAGTCCTCCAAGTTCTTATAGCAAATTGATGCCTCTGGGATTACTGTATTGAAGATTGATAATTCAGATCAAAATTACGATCTGTGGATGAATGAATGGGTCCACGACAGGCTGTGACGTGTGTGACTGAAGTCGTATTCTTGGGCATAGATGGGGCTTTTGAAAAACAAGAAACGCACCCTCTGCCTTAAATTCCCTTGGCTTCACCAAGCAGGCTTGCTTGGTAAATGGCATTAGAAACAACAACAACATAATTACTGCCTCGATAGCGATTTTAATATAAATATGAATACTGAAGAAGAAAAAGAATTTTAGAAAGAATTGGAAACCAATCCAGAGGACGAACCACAAGAGGACGTACATCAATTGGGTACTTGCACTTCAAGAAGAAGATCACCGATACCCACACACGTGACCTATGAAGTCAGCTAATCGTTCACCAGCAAAATGGCGTGCTAAAGTTGAGCTAAGTTTCTCTAAATAAATTAAAATGTTAATTAACGTGAAGTTAATTAAATACTAAGCCGTTTCGCACATCGAATTCGCAGAAATATAATTCTTTCTTGTCTATTTCTTTTACTTAGCTTACACTTATTATTTGTTAATGCATTTTATTGTCGCCGTTATATATTTTTGTTTTGTGTACCTGGCAACTTCGATGCATAATTAATTTGTTTATGTACCATATAATTTCGTGGCTGTCTTTATGTTAAGTAAGAATTACGTACTGAAATAATTGAAATCTTTGTGAAAGAATATAGAAAGTGTCGCTTAAGAGAATTGATACTTGACGGGCTTGGCTTACACAAAATAAAATGGAAAGATCAGTTGCTAACGTAAACAAATGCTCCGTTTCAACAACCAATTAAGATCGAGATACCCACACTATACGCCACTTGCAGGCATTCCGTATCCCAGTGTTTCCCAAAGTGTGGTACACGTTCCCCCAGGGGTACGGGAACGGTTTAGCTGGGGTACGCGTTCTTATGCGAAATATCTTGCAACTAACGAAAATTTTATTTAAAAATTAAAAACCAAGATTTGATAATTTACAAGATTTGATAATTTTCAAGATTTGATAATTGATAATTTACGTTTACGTATTTTTCTATTGGCTATTTTTTGCAGAGCTAACAGTTAATAATTAGTGGTGTCAACAGCCAGTTGTGATTTTAAACTTTTGTGGAGTTTTTTATAGTAAAAAATAATTCCATTTATTTATCAGTGGTACACAGCATTACGAAAAATTTAGAAAGGGTACACAAAAGTTCGGGAAGCACTGCCGTATCCCACTGATGCAGATTTTGCAACCAATGACTTGACATGTTATGGTGTTTATAAAGGCTTTTCCGAAAAAAATAATTGACCACAGAATAGCCACCAGTGATTGCAATTATAATATCACAATTGTCTCATGTAATTTTGTATTATTATTTTCAGTTTTGCCTAACTTTTATTTCTTTAGCTTTGATTACATATTTATTTGTCTTATTTATTTTTTTGTTTTTTATTTCTTTATAATATTATTTATTTATTTATTTTTTGTTTTTCTAAATTGCAAACATTTTATGTGAGAATCAAGCGAGGAATAAGTATTTGAATATTTATTTATTTATTTTTATTTTCGTTTTCTATGGAATCTATTTCGCTCAAATTTAGGATTTCGTCATTAAAAATTATATTCTGAAAAAAATCTATGCACTTTTCGCATTTAAATTTCACGAAAATTTCATCATTAGTACGCAATTAAATGACTAATTATGTATTTTTAATCTTAAAGCAAAGAGAAAAGTAAACAGTGATTTTAACCTGTATTAGAAAATATTTTATTTCTTTTGTTGAAATTAAAAATTTGAACAATTACAGTCACATGAAATTAGTAAATAATAAATTAAAAAGATTTCTTTATTAAATATTAATATTTTTTTATACGTAAGTATAGAATACCTCGTCTGTCATACATATGTTTTCGCTTTGAGCTGTAATGATATATATATTATATTTATCATGTCTTAATATTTTATAAAAATACAAATTATTATCGTAATCTTCATGTTGTATTTCTAGAAATAATAACATTTAACTTTAAAAATATTTTTTAAAAAAATCTTAAATATTTATTTAATTAATTTATTCTAAAATGTTTAATGAATTATTTTTAACATATTCTATGAAAATTAAGTTAAAAAAAAATTTTTAAGACACATTCGAATTCAATCTTATGTGCATATCTAACAATTTAGATTTTATATAAAATTAAATATCATTTATTTTGTGTTTCATCTAAACAAAAATGCGCAATGCAAATTAAATGTTTAATTAACAAAAGATCTTATTTTTGTATTTTTTCAGGCATTCGGGTAATGTCAAAATGTTAAAGAGCAGGAAAATTCTGCATTTTATAAGTAATGAGCAATATAATAAATAAATTACAAAATAAACGAACAACAAAATTAAACCATAAACAAGTTTATCAAAATTTACGGAAATTATCACTGATATAGCAGCAAAATAATTTATAACCCGAAAGTATAAATAATAATAGGTAATATATGAGCAATGAGAAAAAGAACATCTTTAAGAAAAACAAGTCTGAAAATTTTTTTTTTTCTTAAAGCCTTCCTAACTTACCGATTGCTTTCATAAGTTATTTATATTTTACTTTGATAAAAATAAAAGCTGGTCTAATTTGTATGTGAAAAGAAAGTTCTTGTTTTTCATTCTGAACCGGATCAAAAATAGTACTCGAATTTTTTCGAAAACATATAATTGTTTATAAGTTGTAAAATATGCAAGTTGGAAATGAAAAGATAAAATAAACTTAAAGAAATAAGTTTTTTTCTATTCATCGGACTACAGCCCGGAGGAGAACGAAGAGAAAGCAGTAGAAAAATTGTGCATATTTTAGGCTTCGTTGGACCAATAAAAATGTTTCCCTTACTCGCGTGTTTCCAGGATTCAAGGTCAACTTTATGACGTCACAAAATAGCGGCAGCCTTGAAATGCCCTTTTTGGCGAGCAAAGTCATAAACAAGGACAACCTCATGCTGACTACTATAATATAGTAGCGGGAGTTGTAAAACACGCCGCTTTCTCTCTTTACGCTGATTTTGGCGGTAGAATATTTTGGCTGGCATTGCATCCTGGATAGGCAATTCCAGCTTTAGCTTTCGATTTTTTTTTTTACCTCTTCTTCCTTAATCGCATTCAAGCTTTTATTGAATAATATTTATTACTAAATCCGGATGGGTGGAAAAAATATTATACCTACAATTAGATTTAGGCGAAAGGAAATGTTTATTATTTCAATTGTAGAGCTGTATATTTTTCGTAATAGTTCCTCATCACATATGCAAATCGTTTCTGTAAACGTAAACAATAAATGCTAAATAAAGTGGTATTTATGAAACTTCATTACAAAAAAAATAATTAAGAATCGACTATTAATTTTTGAAGTGTTTGGTTTCATTTATTTTATTTTAATTTTGTATTGGCAGTCTATAACATTGCACAGTGGGCCAGCATCCAAGGTTTCATGGCCAAAATTAGTATTTCGAGAAAATTTGTTTCAAAATTTGGGTTTTTTTTTTATGTGCAGGTAAATTGAATTCATAGTTGAAATACAATAAAAATACCAAAAAAAAAAATGGCGGCTGAAATATGGCGAGCAAAAATAACAAAAATAATATAGCACGTTTAAATAATTAAATATAGCAATGAAAATGCAATAATTTTCGTAATTTTATATTAAAAATGAAAAGCAAATTATATTTCCGAAGTAATATTACAAAATAACGCGAATTAATTACAAAATAACGCGAAAACACGAAAAAAACAAACAAAATTTTGGTTTTTCGGTATAATTAGTTCACCTTTGCATTACGGGCAAAATGGGACAGGTTTTTTCGAAAGAAGAAATATCAAAGAAGACAACAAAAAAAAATTTAGCTAATGATCTCGTGGAACTTTTTGAAACTAAGTTTCGAAAGTCATTCAAACATTGTAAAATGTCAAATGATAAGACATAAACTATAAGTTTGTCAAGAGTATTAACTAATCCAACAAATTGAAAAATAGTACTATAATTTCAGACTAATTACTCTGATGAAAATGTAACAGTAAGGTGAAATTCCTATATATATTTCTGAAATAAAAATTTGAAAGTTACATTTAAAAAATATATTTTTAACATATTTTTCATTACATTGTACTCTCGTCGGTCCAAAAAGTAAATTATAATGTTTGGAATGATTATGAATACTTAATTTAGGCTATATTGAAACTGCCTATACATATTTTAGTTGAAAATTTAATTTTTGACTTTTGGCAAAGATCATGGTCTTTTGGCCCACAGTGCATTGATTTAAACTTAAAGCCTTGATAATAATTAAGTTTGTATGAAAAATCACAGTAAATTTATGATTCTATCTGGTGAAAGGAATTAACATGAATTTTTGCAAAAACTTTCTGTAAATGCCTTAGAAAATTGAAGACCAAAATTTTAGTGTATATAAGTACTTTTCTTATGTTTCTATGAAATATTTTTGTTACAAAATGCGATTTTCCTACGCGTGGATTAAAAGATTATCCATAAAATGTAACGAACGCAACGGCGATAGTTTTTCCCAGAAATTTATTGTTTGAAATAATTTAATGTCTTAAAATTTAATGAAAAAAGTTAGTATGCATTGAATTTATTGAAATAGAAATGTAAATTGCATTAGTAGTGAATACTTAGTGTATATGAAAATTATCAGTAAAATTCATAAATAGCTGAATACGTTATTGCTCTGACCTATTAAGAAATGCCCATTACGTATGGATAGTATACTTTAACATGATATATATACATTGAAACTAAAAACAATAAAAAAAAATGTGCGGAGGAGGAAAAAATCAAAATCATTATTTATTTTTTTTTAAATTTAAAACGCTCAATTTTGTAAGAAATATTATTATATTTAAAAAATTTTTTAATTAGATATTTCATTTTTTGTTTTATAGTGTTTGTAAATATTGAATCCAATAAATAGGCTAATTTATGGGCAATATTAATTTTTAAATAACTGCCAGCTAAATATTGCTACGCATTTGACAAAAACATTAAAAAATATAATTTTTTAAAATAAAAAATACAATTTTGATCAATTATTGTGTTGTCTATTTCAGCGGTTCTTAACCTATGGGTCGCGACCCAAAATTGGGTCGCGAAGCATATTTCTTGGGTCGCGCTGAGTCGAACCAAAAAAGTTAGTAATACACCAAATAATAAGTAATACCAACACCTCCTAGAAGAAGTCATTGTGGCTTACTCAGCCTAATTTTGACTTTTTTTTGGGTCGCGACATGAACATATTTCTCAAATTTGGGTCGCGGTTTAAAAAGGTTAAGAACCACTGGTCTATTTCATAGACATATATATTTATAAAGGGCGAGAGCTAATTACCTCGCCAAATGCGATAAAATCGTAAATTTGGCGAATAAAATTGTGTTTTGGCGAATGATTTTTTCCACCTGTATTTTTTATTCGATTACAGTAATTTTCGGTAGATGCGCCACACAACCAATTAGAATTCGGTCCAAATAATATAAGCCTGAAACAAACTACCGTAAAATGAAAAAAAATTAATCATAAAAAATTTTTAAGATTTGCATTTGGCAAAGAATTGCGAAAATCTACAAATACTTTCGATATTTAGCTAATTTGCAATCTAATAATTTGAAATCCTTCGCTGGGCATATATATATAGATATATATAAAAGAGAAACATTAATGGTAAATGAGATTAATAAAATTTAAAACTAATTTAAAAATAGAGAGAATAGCTCAAAAATACGTTTTCAGATATAAAATTAAATAGTCAAGTCTGTAGTAAATGTTTTTTTTTTGAAGAATCATGGAAAAAAAAAATCACCGGGAAAAAAACATCCATCTCATTAACTGCTATTTAAGTAACGTTTGATTGGATTCGGACCGTTGAAACTGATTTTAACATAATTAAATAATTATTCGACCACAATTAGATTAAGAATTGTTCTCTTTTCTTCCGATGCTTTTTCTTCGAATATTTTTTAATCTAGTTATTTAAATTACCATGACTTCTGCTCTGATTGAGATGGAAACGAAATTCAAAAGGGTAAATTGGAGAAATAAAAATTCTTTTATTTTATGGTAAAATCTGAAAATGGATTGTCAGTTATTCAACATTGATCTAAAATTGTATTCCAGTTCCTAAAGATAAAGAAAAATGGTTTTTCGTTCGAACATTCGGTAATAAATTTGTATACCTTTTAATATTTGGTCTTTATCAATTATTCTGTATAATCAGCTATAAGGGGGAAAATGACCGATGAAAAAAAAAAAGTATTTTGAAAAGACTGCAATTCAAATTTTTTTTTCTCTTCAAAATAAACTTTTATTTTGATGTTTTTAAATCATTAATACAAAAAACTTTATAAGTTACTTAAAGAAATTGGAATTTGATCCATTAATTTAAAAATATATTACTCGCTCAGAGTACATCAATTACCGTTTTTTTTCTCCACTTGTTTCGTAATGTTTGTTTGATTTAGAAAAGCCTTATTCATCGCGATTAATTTAAAAACACAAACATAAATAATCTCTTTATGGCTTTTATTTAAATTACAACAATTTAAAAAGAATCTTCAAATATCAACAACACAGTGGCATTCGTCTTTTAGGTACCGATTATAAAGGTTGAGAAAAATTTTATTTTTTTTCGAAACTTATGTAGTTATATTAATTTAATATATTGTCAAAACGTTATAATTGTCTCATTAAAATGCAAAATAGGGTCATACAAGTTAAGTACGAACTAAATACGTTTAATTTATATTTTATTCAAGTATAACTAACTTGCATTCAAATTTTGTAATTAGAGGTTGTTTAGACTTACTTAAGTTAACGCAATTTCCTATTCCTTTTCTTTCCAATTCCTACGAATAAGAATTTTTCTCCCAATTTCATTATACTTTAAAAAATCGAATGTTTTAAATTTCAAATTTTATTAATTATTGGTAACTATTCTTTTTTTACTAATCACACGGTTTCTATAAACTAGCTTTTCGGTATATAATAGTGTTTCCAAAAATTTACTATATTCTGAAAATTCTTTTAAAATAATTCCTAATTACAGGAAATTTTTTTCTTTAAAATTACAAATTTGTAACTAACCCAATCGACTTTATAATTTCGCTTTTTGTTTGCATTTCTCGAATAAATTTCAAACGAAAAGAATAAAAACTTATACAAATTCATTCTATTTAAATAAGATTTCGTTTCTTTTAAAAGTTACGACATTAGTTCCTCATGCGAATAATTACACGGTTAATATTTTGCAACTTACAACTAATTCCAAGTTCATTATCGAGGACAACCGACTTGAAAAGTTGAGACAAAAATAAGAAAATGGCGCCACTTCGCCAACTGTGCTATTTTCGTTTTCTCTACTCCAAATAAAATAATAAAGAAACAATGAATCAAATGAAGAAAAAAAATTGGTAGATGATATGTAAATTGGATAAACCAATCTTCACTCCATTTTGAAGGTCGGATGACCGCAACGCGGCTGCTCAGTAGATCAGTGTTACAGAATAGCAAGCACATCCTGCCACTTTCAGTCATTCCCTCCGGTTAAAAATGGACAGACTCTTTCAAAACAGAAACCTGTTTTCTACTGTTTAGAATTAATTTAGTTTCGTTTGTAGTAGAGCCTGTTCTTTCAGAATTTATTCATGTTTTGTCCTTCCTAAAAGTAATTTAAATTCCTCCATAAAGAACAAAAAAAAGCCTATGAGAAGTTTTATTCATTAGATTTTCAGACATCCATTTTCGCTTTTAAAAATTTTCTTAGAACATGATAGAATTGACTTACTTGTAATATAGTTCTTATTTCTCATTTTAGAACTTTTTTTTTTTAAGTTCCGATTTAATCAACTAATTTTCGAAACATTTGATGTTTCTGGATGATTAAATAGAATATACTGATGCACGTTTTTTAATGTTCTTATAAATAGCAAAATGAAATGCTAAAAGAATATTTTACAATCAACGTTTATAATACTTACTTTTATCATCACAATTTAGATTACTTTTATCATCACAATTTAATTTACATTATTTCGATTAAATTCTTGATAATTTTCCTTACCCAAAATATTGTGAAACGAACTTACAATTTTCGTACATGCATGCAACAATAGTGAAAAAAAATACAAACAACTTTCAACCGGATTAAAAATGCTTTATTTGTAATAGGGAATGTACTTATAACTTCCATTTGTAATTATGGTTAACTAATGTACAGTCAACAATTCAGATGAAAAAAATAAATAAAAAATAACATTTAAGGCACAAACATTTTAATAACCAAGCTTTCTGTTTCTTAACCTGATAATAAAAATAATGATAAGATAAAACATTCAGTTTCAAAAATAAGACATTCAGTTCCAAAAATAAGACATTCAGTCTTCCTTTGTCATGGGAGTTATTAAATAAAATTAAAAAAAAATTCGGATTCACAAAAAAAAAAAAAATCATTCCTCACATAAATCAAAACACCTTTAAAACAAAAAAAAATATTTCCTTCAATATATTTCTAAATAAATAATAAAATTTCTTAAATATATATAATTTTTCTTTTAAAATTTTTTTACAGCAATAAAATACTATTCATAATGGCATCAATATAATAAAAATTTACAAATCTCAATTGTTTCTTTTTAAATTTTCTGATGCATAGAATAAAATTCTGATTTTTCTTATTGCACCTAAGATTTCACTATATCCTCAGGAAGCACCTATACATAGGCATAGGAAGACTGTACCAACGACTAACTTTTTTTGTTAACAAACAGATAGATTTAACAAAATTGAGAAATAAATTTTGATTGACATTATTCATACAAAAAGCACCAAATGTAACAAAACTTATGCATTTATACAACTTTAAACTATACAATTACCATTCAAAGAGAAATTCACTGTTAATTTTGATCATTATTAACTGTACAATATCAACATATGCATATCAGCATTAGACATATACAATTACAAAGATGCAGTAAGGTTTAAATTGTGCGATTTGACAGTTATTTTAAATTATAAAAACACAGCAAATTCTCCAAAGCTGACTTTAATATAAAGACTTACCAATACTGCATATTTGGCAAATCACTTACACACCGACCTAATAAATGTTTGCCTACATATATATATAAAAATTAAAAGTGAGCAGATAACTTGTCCACTTAGCCTACTAGCACACAGTTTAGTTTAAATAAATAAATTATATAAATATGATACACTCAAAAAACATAAGTATAAAGAATGACTAAAACTTAGCACATCAAGGATGTTCCCAAAATGTATTTACAAACATTTTTTATAGTAATCAATTATGATGAAGATTAAATGATTAATTGATTGGCTCCTAAAATACTAGTAAAGCTAAAAAAAATTTCAGAGCTGATTATGAAAAAAGTGGTTGGGACAGTAATATAGTGTCAATAAACACTTAAAATTATAAATATTTTTTAAGAAAAAAAAAATGTAATTAGAAAATTTTTTCAGTTATTTCAGTATAAAAAATTAATGGTTTTTATTAAAGAATTTCTAATATATATATTTGAGGCGAATTTTTAAACATAACACATGCATCTGTATTTTTCCGAATTACACCACTGGTTACAATTTGATTTATTATTGTTTCCCCTTTATTTTGGCGAATATGAAAATAATAGGAATTAAATAATATTAGATATCTTTCAAGTATCCAACATTAAAAAAAAACAACTGAAGTAGATTAATATTTGAGAAGAAAAAAAAATTTAAGTCAGAAAAAGACATTTTTTAAAAAAAATTGACCCTAAGGCTCAGAATAAATTTTATATTTCGTTGGTTAAAGTAGTTATTTAAAACTCAAGTTAAGAGTCATTGCAAGAAAAAAATATAGATACATATTAATTAACACCAAATAATTTTTTTTAGTTAATTTAAGATACTAATGGTTATTTTAAGTTTAAACTCATATTTTCTAACGAACTTCTATTATGTATCTAAAATTAGTAAAATATGTAGTTTAATAATTCAATGAAAAAAAAAATAGATGTAGATGGATTAAATAAAACAAGAGTAATTAATTTTAATAGATCACGGGAACATACCTTAACACAAAATTAACAGATCAAACTTTAAATTAAAAAAAAACAGCAATACTTAACACAGACAATAAACTCTAAAAGCACCATTTAAATTAAATCTTAATACTCATATTTTTAGAAGGACAGGGAGTGAAAGAGAACTTGTAATAAGAATAAACAAAAGCTGTGACATGTGATGTACTTTACATATGCTTAAATAAATACAAGATAAGAGAAAAATAAAAATGCTAATCTAATTTCATCAAATAAGCCTAAAATCCAAATAGAATTAAAAAACTGGTCCCCAAGCTTTACAAAAATGTTAAGCATAGAAAGATTACGAAAGGTGGTTAAGGCACATTAAATGGTTTTTAATATGTCACATTTTATCACAACAATATGTGCTTAATCACGTAGAAAAAATTACTTCAAAGAGTACGCAAATTAGACACCAACAGATTAAGTAAATGAAGCAATTAGCACATAAAAAGTAAAAAGATCTTAAAAATTTCAATCACTTTCATTAAATGCTGACTTGCATGGTAAAAATATACAAACACTACAAAAATATGCCTAAATTTTACATCACATTATAATTTACAGAGTACACAGAAAGCAATTTGAGATTATTGATGAATTTTTTTGTTGATTCAAGATGAAAAATGGCAATTATAAATTACAATCCAACCATCCTGGGCAGGAGAAAATAAATACAACAGTTAATGCCCTTGCATTACATCATACCCACAAGTGCTCCAAAGAAACCTACAAAGCTTATATATAAACTTTTTGTTTTAAATTAACTTTTTTAAAAATAAGATTACATGAAGGGAATATACACACACGTAACAAAAAAGTAGAAATATTAAATACAAAAAAAAAGGATAAATATATATAAGGGTTAATAATTTATACATTTTGATAAAGCTTAAAAATGTTTCATTAAAAATTCCAAGCTGTAAATAGTCCAAACTCCATATCCAGCATGTAAATTTGGTAGTAGAGTTCAAGACTATGCCTTACACACTGGCGTCTAAAGAAATCAAGCCAATTCGGCTTCAGTCTTAACAAAATAAAAAGGAACAACAAGTCTGAACCCAAAAAGATCCATCGATTAAGGAGAGTTTCCGATTGCCAATGAATGGAAAATGGGAAGCCTGATAATATTACGATTGATATCGACAGCAACAGAGTGAGAGGGCTTGGAAAACGAATCAGCATTGCTGTTTACATCAGCAAGAGGGTTCATTTCCAGTTCAGACACTAGCAGGTCAATAGACGATATTACGTCGTCACTCAAGCATTCCTCTTGGGAAGGTGAATACTCTTCCTTTCGCACCAAAGGTGGTAAGGGTTTTAAGGGCAGGTAATCAGGGGGGAAGAACACACCACTGCTCAAGGTTGGGGGAGCTGTTTGAGGAACTTGTGGTACTGAGTACGCATGATTATCATCAAGGTAGAAACCATTGAGAGAAGATGGCGGAGATCCACTAGAACAACTGCTGGTACTATTGGTTGGGGACAACTCTCCAGCAGAACCGATACTGAAAGCGCAGATATCATAATCTTTAGCTTGTTTAGATGGGGAGTGTCCATTAACTGGTATGCTGTTGCTGCTCTGTAAATTATTCAAAAGGCACTTTTTGGAATCTTCACTGTTGTGGATAAAGTGGCACCTTGGGCCGTAGGGACAGAAGCCGGTACTATGAAACGTACGACATAATTCAGTTTTGTACTTGGGGTGTCTGGTAAGATTTCTTAATTCCCCTTGGCCATGAGCAAACTGGCATTTGTCTCCATATTTGCAAGTACCATTTTCTTCAAAAGGGCGACAAAGTTCTGTTTTGTATCTGCTTGAATTGGATTGGACAGGTCTTGTTGTCTGTTGGGAAACTGGCTCGCTCACACTCCTATCTAATTTGCGATGTTCTCTGGAGACGAGTGCTTTTAAGTGAGAAGCTGCATTGCAGTTTGCCACGCTGTTGCTCGCTGTCAAAGGTGGATGCTGTTTTGTGCTCGTCTTAACAGCTGGTAGAGGAAGATTTGCATTTAGAGCTGACAAAGAGGATTGGCTTGATAAAGGAAGATTCAAGAGAGATGATGCATACGAATTAAGTTGTCCATTAAGCTGTCTTTCCAACACAGACATCTGCTGGCGCAGTTCTGTGACATGTTGAGATGAAAAACCCTATAAAATAAATTACAAAAAATAACTAAATCATTCAATTTATGATTTTTAATTGTCAATATCAGATAATCAATAGCTGCTAAAAGAGATACAACTGTTCAAGTTACAGAAATCGAAAAATTACTAATTCTTCAAGTTTTCTGCTATTTGAATTAATTTAGCAACAATTAAGGTTTATCATTAAAATTTAGTTCTAATGATAAGGACACTGTTGCAACTTACATCATCCCTCACAATAAAAAAATACCATTCATTTATTAAATCTACTATAAATTAATAAACCTTGATAACTTTTTTAAAAGTGCATTCAGATATAGAACGGTTACTCTATATAAAATATAAGTTTTTATAATTAAAAAAAACTCTCTTTTGTGAGGTAAAATTATCAGAAAAAAAGTATACTAATTTATTTTTAAAACTGTGCTCTTTAATTGTAATTGGTTTCAATCAAAAATAAATTCTAAATCAACATTAAGTTGAATAAAGTTCCATATGTCACTCTGAACAAACACCCAACTTGCACAATTTAAAAATATATTTCAAATAAAATATTTAAACTCATTCAGCTGTACAGCAGCTCTCGGAGTTCTATTAACACAAGCTTCGACCAGAGAGAGTTTTAATTATCTTAATACTCAAGATGGAAATCTTCAGATATTAGCTTTTGCTATACATTAGCTACCTATAGATAAAACTTCTTTTAGATGGAAAGATTTATTTAGATATTTGACATTATCTTATTATCTAATTAAATTAACATCTTGTTAATCTGTTGTTTTGTGAATTAATTTTTAGAGTTATAAATCAATTCTTTTAAAACAAAGTTTTCTTTTTACATTTTTTTCTATTTAAACATATAATATAATTCATATATTTAGTTAATCAAAATAAAGCTATAAAATGCATTAAAAAAAAAAGTTTTTAAATGGAAAAAAAAAGCAATTGACATTAATTAGCAGTTAATCAACAATCAATTTACAGTCTCAGTCAACAAGGATGGGTAAAGGTTGTTATAAAAATTGAAGGCCAAGGTCAGTTCCCCAGTCTTACTTTAAACCTACTCATTAAAGATTAAACTAAAAAATTATTATTAAACTTATAATAAAAAATTACAGTGTCAATTATCTTTAATATTGTACAGTAAGTTTACAAATGTATTAATGTTTCAAAATAATAAAAATAAAAATTCTTTAATAATGCACTATATGGGAAAAAAATGTATTTCCTTCCTAAATAAACAGTAAAAACAAAACAGCCAAAAAAATTAAATCTTTTCTTAATAATTTCATTTAACTTAAAAAAAAAAGTTTAATCAATTCATGTAATAGTAAGTACAAGACAAAAAAAAAATCTAAGATTCTATTATTAAAAAAATAAATCAAGATTCTATTATTAAGTGTGTAAAAAAAAGTTGCTGTAACTTAAAAATGAAAAATCGTGAATCCTTACATCAAATCGTAAATCATTATTAACAATAGAACGTTAACAAATCAATATTTTAAAAGTTGGCGATCGTTTTTACTCATAACTTCTGATCTGAACATGCCAACATGGAACAGAATGACTCATTAGATTGAACTAACATAATTCTAATTTTATTATTAACACCCATTTTTATAACTGACTTTTTATTAAGCTTTAAATTAGTAATAACTTGTTAATATAAAGTTTATAAGCCATCAGTTTATAAATTTCCTCATTTAGAATAATGAATTGGAATTCTTTATTAAAGATAAACAGCAAAACGAGTTATCAGATCATAATTTATTTTTTCTTAATTCCCAGTAAAAATTGAATGGTTTTATTACAATAGGAAAGAAAAAATTCTGTTTGCAGGGTAATTTTGTTTGAATTAAGACATTGTTGCGGACAAACGAGATCTTATAAAATTATGATATTTGAAGGTGCGGACAAACGAGATCTTATAAAATTATGATATTTGAAGGTTAGTCATAATTTTCTAATGGAAACGAAAAACTAATTTTCCGCAATTTAGAACTTGAAAACTTCAATATTTTATGTTGGTAAATATTATGATGTCTCATTTCAATTCTCCTACGAATGTTTACATTCGGTTTCTTTCAACGTTTACATTCGGTTTCTTTCAACGATCTAGCGATGTTTTCAAACGCGTGAGGGAGGGGGGGGGGGTAGCGAATATGAAGTAAATTAACGTTTGTAGTTATATTGATTTAATAAAAAAAGCTAGAAATCGATTTATCTGAAATTTGTCTAAGGACAAATAAAAATGCTTTGATTTCTATAAATATTAAAATGACACGAGTTAAAACACTAACAATGCATAGCTTTTAATTGCACAATCAATTTCATTCTCTCTTAACATTAGGGTACATTAACAATTTCAACCTTAGAAACTTTTGAAAAACGAAAGTATTTTTTAGATTCTGCTTAAACGTTAATCGAAAATTTACAAAATACTACCAGTTGAATGTAAACAAGTGAGAAGGCAATCTGGCTTTTTTCTTCTTCTCAAAATGATGAATACTTTAAAATAACAAAACAATGGAATATATTTTCCCTGCTAAGAAAACCGGAGAAAAGCATTCTTAGCAATCATTTCTTAAAGAAAAACGTAAAAAAGAAAACGATTTTCGGAAGAAAGAATAATAGAAAGAAAAATCGGCGACCAAGAGGGAAACCACCGGCATCAGCGGATCGGTCTCAATTGAAAAAGAGGTTAGCGGAACAACCTGTTCTTAGTTCCTTTTCAATGAGGACATCGTTGATTTTTTTTCTGACATTTAGTGCAGAACTTCAAGGGCAGCGCCTCAATTTCTGGTCTGCTATTATCCGCATTTACCCATTAAAACTCAATAAACGTGGTTTAGAATTTGATCGTTTTGCATTAAGCAAAGCTAAATGGGTTTAAGTATTAAATTAGAATTCGAAAATAATCATTTATTGTGGTATGCAATCATACTGATTGTTTCTTCCAAAAGTTTATTTATATATTTGAAATTCGGAAATAAAAACCAATAAATTTAATGATTAGTAATTAACATAGAAACATTTATTTATTCTTTATTAAGTGACCAAACTAAATTTTAAAAACAATTACGGGTAAAACGAAATACTTAGTTAAATTGGTTACGTTAATAATAAAGTGAACGCAACACCAACTATAATAAATTACTGCTGATTATGTCCGTAAAATGGCCGACATTTTTCAATTATCGCGACTATTTACTTGTAATTAACTAAATTGACAATTATATTAATACAGTGGCAGGGAAATGGTTCAAGTAAATGATCGATGTTCGTTATTAAAATAATATTCAACTTAATTTTTTTACACATTTCACAGGTTTCCCATAAATAACCTTCTGAACTTATCATGATTATGATTAATTAGCATCAATAAACTTATTTAAATAGTTTGTATCTAACTATTAACAAACCTTTCAACCTTACTAACAAAAACCAACATTTTACAGTAATAACATACGTAAATAATGCTGAAAAATTAGTAATTTTGGTAGAATTTCGATAATTTGTTAAATTTTAACTAATGTATAATTAATTTACTTTAAAAGTTGAGAAAAGGAATTTGATTATAGATGATTATAGTAATCATGATTACCGGTAATTATGGCTATCATTAGATTACATATAATCCACGAGTAACCATGTTGGTGGATAATTACGACAACATCTAAACAAAGATTAATATTTTTCTTAGAAAACTGCAGAGTAGCAACGCTATAGTGAGAATAAGGATAATCACTTCAAAAACGCAGTGATAGAGAAAAACGAAACTTCTCCCGCCAAATGCATCATAATGAAAACACTAATGTACTTTTCAAAAATAAAAATTTATGAACAAAAATTTTTTTTCTATCAGATTATTAGAAACAGTAATAATTTACCTGTATATTATATATAAAATCCCTCATCTGAAATTACAGTAAGTTAAACAAGTGTTATTAATTACTCAAAATTTTTGACTCAAATTATCAAATGATAAACAGAAAAGTATTTTATTAGTCTTCTGTCTTAGATAGAAAGCTAGAAATAAAATTGATCTCTATGAATATAGGCAGTTTTAAAAAGAAAGTGTTTATGTTTCGGAGTTAACATGTAAAAGGGGAAGAAAAAAAAACGAAAATCACGACACGCTTTTTTAATTTTTGTCAATTTCTAGCATGTTAAAAAGTCAAGGAATGTTTTACAGAAGTTTTCCATTTTCTAACATTCGTAAGAATATCAACAATAATATACAACTAACTTAACGTTCATTTTCGAAATAACCGGCGTAAAGTTTTAGCTAATTACGCCGTAAAATTAAATGCTAACATTACTATACAGTGATTATTCCTCGAAAATAAATCAAAATGAATTGTGCGCCAATAGGATTAAGAACTAAAATAGTTTCGCTAATTGAAATACAACAGCTAAAATACATGCCAAAATATATTAATAACTTAGGTAAATTATTACCGAAAAAAAAATCGATAATTTAAATCCACACAAATCATAAAACGGAGCAACTAATAACATTAGTGGTATATAAAATAAATAATTGGAAAGAATTGGCGGGAAAACATGTCTTGAAAAACTGCATTACCAACTTCGTTATATCTTAAATGATACATATTACAACATTGATTGCTTTTAAATGATGTTTGTCAACATTGGCCTAGAGTACAAAAATGTTGCGCGTAAAAAGCAACAAGGTTTCTTTTTAATTTTTATATTGTTTGAATTTTTCTGTATGATTATGCAAATTATAATTTGAAAATAACAAACTATCAAAAATTTTAGCAGGCGATATATCCTTTAATAGCAATTAAATAAACACCGGCAAATTTGTTTCGTTAAATGATGCATGCCTTGGATGTAGGGATTTGTTTATCAACATTGACATTGGGAATTGTGCAAAATGTACACCACTTTTTTCGAGGACATTTCACGAAAGAATCTTATCTACTTACCTTGTAAATGTCTCTGTAATCCCGGTGAAATGCTACTGCGGCTGACATTGCGTAATATTACAACCACCAACAACGAATCTCAGACTAAATCTGTTGCTTCTTCTCCCACAACCAACTTTTCAACCAAAACATTGAGAATCATGACGCTGAACAATGGGCGGGGTCTCCGTGCCGGTAATCCAATGAGAGGGAAAAGATGACACACTCCCGAATAACCTAGCACATTTGGCGACTTAGCCAGTGAGGAGACTAAAATTAGGTCAGAGTAGAATCTCGGTGTTTTCACTTTTAAAAACACTCTTTCTGTTGTTGTTTTACGAAATTCGTAAGAAATCGAACATAAATGAATTTCTTAAATTATTTTTTGAAATAAATGTTCTTAAAAACTTGAAATTAATTAAAATGTCTCAAGACTGCGGAAATACCGTATTGGCATGAAATTTTTATAAAATGAAGAAAAAGTAGTATTAAATTTATGATTATTGCTAGTTTTTTTTATTATTAGTTTCAGAAAATTACTATTTAATCACATTTAAATTAAATTATTAATTAGGAAATTATTAGGGCGTGATACGGATTCGACATTGGCTTTAGGCTTGCATCAATGACTGCGTTATTATGAAGTATTCGCAGTGTTGGGTTCATAATTGGAGACCCATCGCAGTCAGGCTAACCACGAACGTTTTCCTTTTATAAGACTGTTAAGGAAGGAGGGTGAACATTTTTCGAAGGCAGGCGGTATATTTTTTTATATCAAATTAAACGTTCGCTGAAAAGAGGACAAAATAAGAAATGTGACAAAATGTTACTATGAGAGGGAGTTTTAAACCATTTTAGGGGACGTATGATATGGACAGCATCACCATGACACAGTTATAAGAAATGAGCAGTCACTGTACAGGACTGATGTTCTACTACTGGGTGTGGCTTGAAGCCTACCTGACTTAACTTTAGATTGAAGAGTACTAGCTTGATTAGGAAGTAAATGCGGTTAGTGCGCGATTCTGATCACATTGGAGAACCATTATGCCGCTAGTCACAAAATTATAGAACCTTAAACTCTGTTTACCCCCTTAGCTGACAGGCGACTATTACAGGAATGATTTACTATTTTTTAATGACTGGCACTTAACTATTACGTTCTTCGTCACTGATGATGTCAGAAGTGTTGCTCATTTAACGTTACCCGGTGGGGAGTTACGAAGAGCTATTTAGCTATGGACAATCTTATCTCAAATCAGCCTCATTGCTTATGTAGCTATTGCATAGTTAGGAGCCTTCCTGACGTATAAAATAAATACCTACAGTTTTACTTGAAAAATTCTGCGGGGAAAAAAACTTATAATTATACTTAGCTATTGTCTTCTGAGTTAGATTCAAAACTAAAAGTAATCCAATGGTATAACGGCAACGATAGAGCATACAAATATCAGATAAATTTATGCTCTAACATCGGACTAAATCGATTTATTTTGCACTAAAAGTATTTCATTAATAAATTGCTGTACACGTCAATCCCTTGTGCTTTTAAATATGAAGGATTGAATGTAGAGTTTGATGGCACAAGAGTTGGATTCGACTATACTGCACCGAGTGGATATTATATATAAATGGTAAGAGAATCACAGGGAGTTATAAACTAAATCTGCCATCCCTGGCTTACATAATATACTAAGTGGTGCAAATTGATTCCTCTGATTAAAATCTTCTCGTTTTAAATCTTTTGTTTATTTGCTGAGAACATATGGTTGTAACAGAAAAGAAAATTAGCAAGTATTAAAATTCGCAGCAAAGCAAACTTAGTGATTTTTTTAAAAGAAAAATATTAAAATTCTTAAAGGAAAGATCGATATTTCCAATTTCGAGAAGAAATCAGATTTTAACTTCCCTCGCAGCAATTCATTCTTAACTAAAACGTTTTAGAATATCAAGATCACAAAATAAAAAAATTTGACAATAATCCTGCTAGTTATAATTGAGAATAAATACAAGATTATTTTAAAAGAACCCAAAATAAATTTCAATTGAATTAAAAACAATATTTAAGATCCAAATGTGGAGTAAATTAATGAAAATAAGAAACCCAATTTCTGATCTTATATGAATCATATCTTGGAAACAGAAATCAGAACGAAGAGTTCTCCTGCTACGTGTCGACATCATTAAATTGTCGCCAAATTTGGCTACTTTAAAAACAAAGAAAATTGCGCGCGAAAGCTCTCGAAACAGGGTTACAAAACACATGCTTCAGTGTTTAAGATTTTTTTTTTTACCACTTACAATGATAAACAAAGCAAGATAAGGAGCCTCGGCCATGAATTTTTAATGTGAATGACTAATGATTGAAAATCTAAATCAATTATATCAGAGTATTTTTTTATAGGTATTTTATTACAAATGATGTTAAATACAAAAAACTAAGACCGAAATAAAGTTTTACCTTTTTCCCTTATTTTAGAATATTCCATTTTAATGTTGATATCTTTGTCATTAATTAAATAACAATAGATTCCAACAGAAAAATGAAACAATTTTATTACAAAACCATAGAGAAGAAAAAGTCATTCTTCATCCTACTTATTTTTTTTTAATAATTAAGATTATTTTAATCGAATACAAATTACTATCAGGGGTCTGTTAAGAAGAAATTTGGCTCCGTTAACGGGTTCTTTTCATAAAAATGGACCCTTCACAAAATAATTTATCTTTTAATCGGATCCTTCACAAATTTGTTTAATCTTCATAATTGTTTTGTTAGTCGAATAAACCCTTCCCGAGGGGGGGGGGGGGAGAAGGAAGACGGTTCGAGACAAACTAAGTTTCCCTAAGTTTTAATTCCAAATGTAGTATTCTAAGAAAATATTTCTACTTTTACAATCATCGTGTGCGCATTCTAATTAATATTAAATCATATTTTTTTTTGTAAACAAATAATTGATCAATTTATATTTATTTATAAAATTAATTTCTGGCAATTTTTCAAATAAAATATTAGAAATTTAAGAATTATTTAAGTTTACCTAATGCATAGCACATTAAAAGTGATACATTACAATACATTACTAAGTTGTGTTGTGTTATTTAAAATACGTAAATTGAAATTATTAAAAATGTGAGTGATTTTGTTTCCATTATTCGTCCGAAATGAATATTCGGTGTTGAGCAGTATAGGCTAGATACCAAATATTTGTATGTTGCACTTCTAATTTAGAAGCAGCAATTGTTGAGCAGAATCTTGTATCTATTTACAATTTAAAAACTTCTTGGAAAAGGTTTTTAGCAATTTTTGCAATAACAGGACCCTATTTGCACAAAAGCAGGACCCTGGTTGAAAGAATACGACTTAACGCTTATTTTATATTCACAAATTATGATAAGTTTTTTCGCAATTTTACAAAAAACAGGACCTTTCACAAAATGTCTGGACAGACCCCTGCAATTATTTCTATTCATAGAATTTTTAGTTTTAAAATGACTTCCGCTGCCATGCCATTGCTAAAGGCGACGACACTCTTTTCACCAAGGTTTCAAATGGAAAAAGAGAATTTTAAACGGCAGGCAAGTGTGTTCCTTTGTTCGTTTCTAGAAATTTCATGGTAACCCAACCATCACTGGAAAATTGCACCCCCCAGGAATGGTTGTAAATACCAAACAAAAGCACAAAGCCCCTTAACACCCCTATATCTGTTTACATTTCCGCTTTCATTCTTTCCTTTGAGCATGACCATCCCTTGACCTTTGACACTTTATCTTGTATTTTATGGGCAGAGAGAGAAACAGTTGCAAGAAAAAAGAACTAAAATATGTAGTCTCATCACATTTTTACAGAAGGTTATAATTAAAATGCCTTTCATACAATTTAAACTTAAAACAATCACGAAATTAATTAAAACAAATGGTTAATGAAATATCGTTCTAATGTTAATTTTGTGTGTTCTATGGATATATGGTTAATAAAAAGTTTTTCTCGGTTTAACATTTCAAACAAATTTCGAATATTAAAAAAGTTAACAGAAGTACATTATTGAATGAAACAATGCAAAAACGATATAAACATAAACAAAATCGTAAAAGAAAAAAAAATCCGGTCCTGTTCTATAAGCAGCTTATTGTGTTGTTCGTCATTTTATGGAAGGAAAAAAAAAAAAAAAGTCTTTTTCGCAGACGATAAATATCAGTAAGAATTCACATCAGCGTTGCGTAACGAACAGAAAATTTGTTTACGATACGTGTGAAAAAAGATTCATATTCAGTTTAGTTCTTAATTCAACAAAATTGGAGGAACAAATGATTATACTTTCAATATTGTAAATATTTTTTTTTAATATCGTAAAGACGGCAGGGAAAGTGCGATTTATGTCCATGTAAAGCCGACTCGGAGAAAAACTATTTTGCGCGGAATAGTTTTTTCTTCTTCCTAGTACGATTCTTCTTCATTGTGTAATAACTCTCGGAGATAAAAATTTTCTTCGTTATTGATTTGTCAAAACTTAGTAATCCGCAATATGCAACAAATGGCGACCAATCGTCATATTTTGAGAAAAATGAAGCTAAACCGCTCTTACGGTCTTCATATGCTAATAGCCATGTCGTAAATGTTAGGAATGCTTACAGCAAAAATGTCTTAACATTGTTGATTTTGTTATTTTAAAAATTATTGTCGTTACATCTTGTTTTTTGATGGTTTACGACAGTATAATCAAATTACGAAGAACTATCTAATAAAGAATTTTAATTTTAAAGCAGTACATATTATCAATTTAATGATGGTATTATTATTTAAAGCAGTATATATTTGTAATTTAATGATGGTATTGCAATTAATAAACATTCAATGTTATCAAGGTCGAAAATGCTATTAAGGGGGAGTACGACGCGAAAAGAAAAGTGATCATCTTGAATAACTTTAGATTTCAATTATCAGATTTTTATGCTTACTGCGACTCAATCTTAATTGTTCGAAAACAAAACTTTAAAATATACTAATTAATTTGTAATGTATTTATACGATATTTTAAACATGCTTTAGCTGCATGAAAATTTTTTCCCCCGACAGATTTCAATTCCTAACCCACGAAATATGAGATCATTATCTAAAGAAGATACTTTTACCCAATAAAATAATTTTAATGGTATTAATTATATTTATTGATTTATTTAAAAATAGTCGAACATTTTTTAATTGCATGGTACATAAATTTTGAACGAAATAGGCCGATTAATACTCAAGAAATCAATGTTTTAAAATGCGATTTTTTTCGTGATTGTTTTAAATTGAATAGCGTGAATCTGGGTCATAAGAATGACTCAGATTCATTGAGTCATTTACGTGAATGTGAGTCATATGAAGACTTTTACATGAACAAGGTACATCACGAACTATTATTAGTAAGCAAAAATTTTGCATAGTATTATTACTTATTGTTATTTGAATAAATATTCATATGAAATATGCATTGGAAAATTAAGAATCTGATTGGTGATATTTAGACAGACTGGTTCGACGAGTTCAGTGAAAACAGTCTTTTAGTTTCTGAAAATTATACATCGAATATTATTAAGTATCAGTCTTCCTTACAGAAGTATTTTAAAATTTATAAAACCAATCATTAATCAATAACA
Organism: Parasteatoda tepidariorum; assembly: GCF_982258835.1. Lineage (NCBI taxonomy): Eukaryota > Metazoa > Arthropoda > Arachnida > Araneae > Theridiidae > Parasteatoda > Parasteatoda tepidariorum. The sequence continues at coordinate 34,088,515 of NC_141764.1, read as the reverse complement.
TGATGGCACGTCGAAACTATGAACTGTTTTGTTCGACAAATCGCAGTCAAACGATAATTTTTATTTTAAAATTCGAAGCAATACGAGCAAGTTCTATGACAGGCTAGTTTCACGAGTGCAGTGGAAACAGTCTTTTAGTTTCCGAAAATTATAAGTAGTATGTTATAAGTATTAGTTTTCCTTACAGAAGTATTTTAAAATTGATAAAACCAATCATTACAATAATATGATGGCACGTCGAAACTATGAACAGTTTCGTTCGACAAATCGCAGTCAAACGATAGCAGGGATCTGTCCAGACATTTTGTGAAAGGTCCGTTTTTCGTGAAATTGTGAAAAAATTACTCACATTCTTTCAACCAGGGTCCGCTTTTATGAATTTGTGCAAATAGGGTCCGTTATTGCAAAAAAAAAAAAACTTTTTCAAGGAGTTTTTAAATTGCAAACAGATACAAGATTATGCTCGGCACTGAAAAATTATAATTAAAAAAAATTAAATTTTCAAAAATAAACAGCCATTGCTGCTTCTAAATTAGAGATGCAACATACAAATATTTGGTATTTAGCCTATACTGCTGAACGCAGAATATTAATTTCGGACGAATAATGGAAGAATCGTCTGCCGAAGACAAAACTTAATTCGTTTACATCCATCTTTCTTGTTTTCTGCCCTGGAAAGGGTTTATTCGATTAACAAAATAATAATGAAGATAAACAAATTTGTGAAGGGTCCGATTAAAAGAAAAATCATTTTGTGAAGGGTCCGTTTTTAAGTTAAAATATTTTGTGAAAGGTCCATTTTTATGAAAAGATATTTTGTGAAGGGTCCGTTAACGGACCCAAATTTCTTCTAAACAGACCCCTGGATAGTTTTTATTTTAAAATTCGAAGCAATACTAGCAAGTTCTATGCCAGGATGCTTTATTGGCACCCTGTCATAGAACTTGCTCATTTTATTATTGATTGAATAACGATATGCCATTAGTTCTTTTTTATTTATTTATTTATTTTACACACATTAGAATTTAAAGCTTTATATAAACGAAAGTGGAATTGAACCTCTATTTAAAAGAGAACTTTAAATATTTATTGATGACACGAAAACAGTCCTCGAATAATTCTTTTTTCTATGAAATATAACCAATTTTGGTTACACAAGATACTATCAATGCTGACAGCAGGTAGCAGAAAACGAATCCTCAAGTGTATTACTCATTTCCTGTTTCCGTGATTCCCGAGATGGACCACTTTTGTCCCCCTTTCCTCACCCCCTTCTTTTTCATACGTCATCGGGATTGAGGGATCGTATAATGTGCTCTATTTGAATGAAAGGGTGCCGAATTCGGAGTTTTAAGGTCAAATCTTTAATTAGTGTTTTCTCGATATTTTTTTTTTGTATTTAACTAACTTTTGATGATAAAGTATCATTAGACAGAACAATACTTTTTTCAAACGAGGTAGAGAATAATGGGGTTGCTTTATTTTACTAGGAGAAATAGTGCTTGATAATTTTTAGAACTTCTACGAATTTTACCTCAAAACTTTAAAAGCAAGAAAAAAGTCATGGAGAATCTATAGTACTACAAGCTTTATATCTCAAATTCTGATTGAGTTACGATCTCATATTTTACATGTATCGAATGATAGTGACAAATGAAGTAAATATTCATCATTAGTTTTATTGTGAAAATTAAATTAAAAGGATTGAATGTATATTTAGAGTAATCCCCCCCCCCGTCTCCATCCTTTCGACAGTTGAGGTCGATTGGGAGAGAAAGGGCCACTTAAAAGTTAATGTAAGCACAATATCAGAAACTTCAATTTCGGTAGTTTTTATTTTATAACCGACGTTGAAGAGCTGACCCATTTTTGGGTTTACGACAGCCAATGTTCAACTCCGTAGCCTTGCAATGTTGAACCCAATCTAGAAGACAAGGGTATAAAGTATTGGGAGGAATTTGCTTTCGTGGAGGTCTTTTTGATGCAACTAATCCGTATTTGCGTTACATAGGGAGGAAAACCACGAAAACCTCCTACGATTAGCCTAGCGGCAAGGGGACTCTAATCTATGATCCGTCAACCAGTAAAGATATTTTTATGTCAGCACTGTGGTCGGTGCTAGCCGGGTGCAGAATTTGTATTGACCTGCCATTGCTGGGATTCGAATCCGGTTCACCTCATTGGTAAGCTAACGCTCTATCCCCTGAGCCACCACGGCTTATGTACGCGGCGAAGATGGCAAAATATGTCGAAAAAGTCAAAATTATTTTCCAATGTAGCATGCATTTTTAACACGCGGGGGTGCAAGCAAATTGTGGTACGTTGACTGATCAGCTGCAGTTTGCGATAGTGGCATACGATATTCTTTTTAAAAAATGCTGTTTCGAAAATAAATTTATGCCTTTATATTTCTCTTGGGACTTGCTGAAATTTACTAATTTTAGCTCTCACGGTAAATTAAATCGAATTTTAATTATGGTTTAAAGCAAGCATTCTGAATTTAACTTAGATTCAAAAATGAACTAGATCAATAAATAAACTCGAATTTAGATTAACGATTACAATTAACCCAGCGAAAGAGAAAGAATCTCTCAGTTTATACGTTTTATAGAGTGATGTAATACGAGAGAAACGTATTAAGATCATGTCCGTGTGATGTTGGTTTCATATATATGATACGCGTGGGTAGTGAAAAGAGAATCTCGCTATCACGTGTATGTGTGAGCGATGTCCTATAATGATTAATTTGAGCCTTTTCGGCACAAGTAGTGTAAATTGTACTAGCATTTAATCCTATTTCTAATTTAAAACTTTAAAATAAAGTTTAAGAATTGATTTTATTTTACAAGAAGCTTTGGTAAGACATAGGTTAAGCTAATTCATTGTGTCCTGTGATGATGGCCCTTTGTATATATTTTTAGAATGCTTACATATTTTGGGGTTGCAAATTTATGTATACACATTAGAATCACAAATTAATATTTAAAAATGGTGAAAATAGAAATAAGCTATTAAAAATCTGATGATTTATAATCAAAGAAGAGGAGGGATTGCAAATTGAAACTTGAAAGCTTTACTGTTAAATAATTACCCTTCAACCCCTTTGTTTTATTATTACCAAGTAAAAAGCTATGTTTTTAATTCCGCCCTCCATGATACTAATCGGTCAGATTTATAGAAAGTTTTTTTTCTTTCTTGCATTTAAATATTAATTAGTAGCCCCTAATATGTTCAGCATTTTGTTCACTTTAGTTTTGGCAAGAATTCGAAGATATATTAAAGGTAATGTTTATTTAACACAGTTGTATAAATAAATGTTCAAATCAGTAGTAAAAATATAAATTAAATACTTGTTTCAAGATTAATTTTCAAGTTTAATAAGCATTTTTTTCAAGAAACACTAAAAAGCATAAACCTAAACAGAACAAATATTTTTTAGAAAAGAAAGCTAAACTGAAAAATCATTACATTTTAAAATTTAAAAAAAAAAAAAAAAAAAAAAAATCACAAATAATACATGCGTCAGCAATTTATTTTTAAAAAAATTGTTCCTCAGAGTTTTACAATTACAACTTTGCAAGTTGTGATTGTATATTGTAGTATGTTCGGTAATAAAGGGAAAATACTTTTAGAGATTGAATGAAATAATTTGATTTGTAAATGTGACTAGACTTTGAATTTATATTTTTTTAAAAATTAAATACGAAAAAAAAGTTTTCTTGCACTTTCGAAAATTAAAATTGGCATTAAAGAAAATAACAGAAACAAAACTTTTCGAATTATTTATAATTAAATCGGTGTGAATGCCAAAATTTAATAACTATATCTTTGTAATTTTAAAGAGTTTCTGTTTCAGTTTAAATTCAAAATTAATTTAATTTTTGACAATTTCACAGATTTCTCATTTGATTGTAAAATTACAGTTCTGTTTTTGAGGGAAAATTAAGTTACTGATAAACTAAGTTTTGAGATAATATTTTTAAATACAAAAAATGAGAGTTACTGTAATAATATCTATAACATTTTAATTTTACCAAAAACAAAAGCACACTTCAATTTAGGATAATTTTACAGGTAAATCAATTTTTTTTTTCAAATTCTGATGTATTCTAGTCTGAAAGCAAAACTTAATAATAACAATAATAAATTTTTTCGTAAGGTAAAAAAAAAATCAATTTGCAATAAATTCCTCACCACCGATTGCGAATGACTTAACAATAAAACGAACGATAACGAAAATAAATATTCCATTATATCAACTGAAACATTTTGCAGTCGACAAAACAAATTACGAACACAAAACGAAAGCAATTATCATAAAAGTAGGTGGTAAATCTCAAAACAAAAGTTTATAATATCAACAAAAAACGTACGAAATATTCACAAGTACAATGCATCAATTATGCAAAATATGTATTTATATAATAAAAGGTGATTATGCTCTTAAAGATTTGATATAAACTGTGCATATAAAACAGAACTAATTTTATGAATAATTCCAAATCGTTTGATTTCGAAACAAAAGCTGTAGGAATGATCCTTCTCATTAAAAAACTAAGAAATTTACAGGAATGAAAACGAAAATTACAATTAAAAATTTATAAAACAAAACATTTGAATAATTATTATAAATGAGAAATGAATTTATAAGCAGATATAATAATTGATAAAACTAATTGTATTTTTATGAAATCGAAACAAGTTACCTTTTTAAAATGCGGAATTTTCTCAAACGGCAATTTCCAAGAACAGTGAGTAAACATTATTTCCACAGTGTTAGTCATTTTATTTCAATAATAAAAGAACGTCAATAAAATAATGTAAGCCAAATAAAATAAATTTCTTTCGTGTTTTCATTAACAATAAGCTAAAGGCTAAAATGTAAAAATTTCCTTTACTACGCGAACGTCGAACTTGTGGTTACTTAGGTAAAATTAATTCAGCGAGAAAGAAAAATAAACGTGGAGGAATTGTATGCCAAACAATGCCAAATTTTAACCTATGATCGCCAAATGAATATTTTAAACAGAGAAAACGATAAAAAAAATTTAAAATGTAAGAAAATTATTTTAAAGGAATCGGAATATTACTTTTAGCAATTAATATAATTGGGTGTTATTAAAAATTATGCTGTTATTATGATTTTTACAATTTGTGAACAATATAACTATACAAGAATCGTACAAGCTCGAGTACATTTTCGAAATTAGAAGTATATGATACATTTTTATGTATGAAAGATTCAGAGATTGTAGAGTTATTTTATCAATAAATACAATTATTGAAAAGTAAAATAAATTTAAATAATTTAATTTTAAACCTTTGTTTAAATTACTTCTTTTATAAAAGTATATGGCATTCCAAAAGCTCTTTATTTATGCATTTAAAATCCTTGAAGAAAACGTATTGAAATACGAATATTTATAAGGAATCAAAAATCAATGTTTAATCATTGGGAAAAAAGCATTATTAAAATTTGACGAAACATTATAGAGAAATTCAGGATTAAATACAGCAATACTAGTCTGATTGCTGAAGGAGTGTAGATTAGAAGCCTTTAACATTCTCTGTTTCCTATGGCAATCAAACTGGTTTCTCATTTCGGTGCTTTTAATTTTGACTCTTTTAATTATTAGTTAGCTTTTATTAATGTTTTTTTTTTTCCTTTCTTACATATTGATTCTTAACCAACAATAAATAATTTTTTTTAAACTTTTTTTTCCGCACAAAATTTCTAAAACTATACATTGAAGGTAGTGTTTACGGAACACCATTACTGTTACACCTATACTACGATTCATTTAGATTTCATCCATTAAAAATTCCTTTTTTAAAATGGAATGGACGATTACAAATATGATAAAATCTCTAATAATAATTGAGGAAACTCAATTTTTTTTAAAAAATTAACCAAAAAAAAAAAAAAAAAAAAAAGAAAAAAAAAAAGACGAAAATCTTAAATTAACCAAATAAAGACGAAATTTGTTTCTTCCAAATAGAAAAACAACTTCATCTTAAAACTCTTCTAAATATTTTTTTAACGGTATGTAACATTTTTGCATGATCTCTAATATTACAGTGGAAAAATGTTGAGGTATAAAAAAAGCAATTTTGAGGATTAGGTTTTTATCATGAGCTGGTCAATTTTTTTTAAAAACCAGGTCGTAAAAAATTTTATGTTTTGGCCCTGAAGCTCCCGAGAAACGCACGAACTTGCGACTTTTCATCAGAAATTGATATTCTTACCAATCTTATCTTGCCTCTATGGCCAAGAGGCATTGTCCTTCCACTAAATGCTTTGAAGAATCATGGTAACAGGTGCAATTCCAGTTACAATCCTGAATGTATATTTCAGTCACTGTTTGCGATGACTTCCTGCACTTTGTGTTAGAAGTTCTTAAATGGGTCGAAAACTCAAAAGCTGTTTGAGTTCAAATACCTGTAGATTTTTGAATGATAAAGTTCCACAGTAGACTGATTGTAAGAGAGGGTTCCAAGTAGATCACCGAGTCAAGCATCACTGGTAGCGGTCAGTAAGCGGGTGGTTGACCACTTTGATCAGCCTGTGAAGTGACCAAGTGTGCGTGGTATCGTTAAACTGATCTGCAGTAAAGAACTCGATTTTGCGCCCAGGTTGTCGGACTACCAAAACGGTGAAACCATCCTCTCAGCAGAGGGTCGAAATTGTGATGGCTAGTCTTCTGATCATCCTCAGAGATGTTTCCCAGATTATCACCCACAGCCCATATGGTGCAACTCTAGTGCGACGTAAATAAAGCACTATCATTGCATGGATGAATAATTAATTAAATTCTTCCAATGTCCCAAGTCCCGCAGTGTACTGATCGTTAAGACACGATTCCCAGCAGATCACCGAAGTCAAGCATTACTGGCTGCGGTCAGTGTGCGGGTGGGTGACCACTTAGATCAGTCTGCGTAGGGACCGGACTACCGAAGCGGGGGTGCCATCCCCTCTGCAGATGATCAAAATTGTGATGGCATGTCTTCGGATCATCCTCAGGGATGTCTCCCAGACAGTCACCAATAATCCATTGTGCAGCTCTAGTGCGACGTAAATGAACTACAACAACAACAACTCCAATGACCCAAACTGTGACTTGAAAGGTCACAGGTTTGTGTCTTGAACAACTTCGAGAGATAATTCAACCACTTCAACTAAGTCATTTAAACTAAGATACTTTAACTAAGATACTTTGAGATACTTCAACTAATTCGAGAGGTCTCCGCTGCCAAGGATTTTTGTTCCTTTACAACAAATATCCTTGCATAAGGTTCGCGGGTTCGATTCTAGTCATGACCATGGATGTCTTCTTATGGATGGTTGACTGAATGTAAACAATAACAGACTTCCTAAAACTAGAAGAAATTCAGAAAATTTTCGGTTTATTTCTCCGCTTATGTTATGCTTACAAGGCGTGATATGCAAACAGGCTTAATATTCTAGATTGTAGTTGTAGTTCATCTACGTCGCACAAGAGCTGCTCAATGTTCTATTGGCGACGGTCTGGGAAACATCCCTGAGGATGAACCGAAGTTATGCCATCACAATTTTGATTCTCTGCAGAGGGGTTGGCACCCCCGCTTCGGTAGCCCGACGACCTGCCCGCGAAGTCGAGCACTTAACGGTAGAACGGTTTAACGAGGACCATTACCGCCCATCCTCGGTCCCTACACAGATTGATCCAAGTGGTCACCCACTCGCACAGTGACCGTAGCCAGTGATGATCTGCTGGGAACCGTGTCTTAACGACATGTCCACTGCGGGACTAATATTCTAAATTATTTTAGTATTCTTATTTGAATTTAAATTTACATGTAGTTTTACCATTTATAAGAGTTCTCTATAATTTATAAATTCTAACAGGTTGTGTACCTAAAACAAAGAAAATTCATATCAGAACATAGGGGATAGAGAGATTTCCGTATCGTGATCTGTCTCGCCAACTACAATCGCCAAGATGCTAAATAGATTTTAAACTTGCAAATTTAAAAAAAAAAAAAAATAAAAAAAATAAAAACATGCAGATGTTTGCCCGGGGGTGGCTACGAGTTACCGTTCGAGTTGGTCCCTTACTGTGATGTTTTTTTTTTAGTTTCTCGCGGGCCACTGCGCGGAAGTTTACAAGACTTGGTGGTTATTCTGCCACAGATCGCGATACGGAAATCTTCCCGGAACATGAATAAAGTGTTAGGTTTGCCATGTTTTAAGTGTTATCCCTAATTTGGGTGTCTTTGAGTGAAATAGCGCCGTTCGTTACTTTTTGAGTAGCATCCTTTAGCAAGCTAGCGGAGTTTTCCGAATTTCTTCTTTTTATTGAAAGTTAAATTAAAAGAACGCTCTGATTGAAAACACTTAAAGTATAAGAATATTGGATGGTGCTCTTTTTCAAGCTTAGGCGAAAAAATCAATCGGAAGCAGTAACCCGGAAGTCTTACCACAAATTTTAACCCTTAGCGCCATCTATGTTTAACTTCACACGGTCAACCATCTATACTTGTTCTGCTTGCAATGCATTCTACTAGTTCATTAGGGACTTAAAGGCACGAACCAGTGACCTACGCTTTCATAGACTGGGATTTTAGTCTCTCGGCCACCCTGGTCTAAGGTCTAGAATGACTTTCTGTTGTTATGTTTTATTTTCAAGATTTATAACAAAATGTAAACTTACGTTGATCTTGGTTTCATTCTAACCTTTAAATAATTAACAACAAAAATAAAAAACATAAAAAGCGTTTAAAACATTAAAATAATTTCAGAAAAAAAAATTAATAATGAGTTTGAAATAATCCTATGCTGTGTAGATTTTTATTGAAAAGAATATAAAGAAAGAGGAGATACGAAGATTCATTTTTTTTTCATTCTGTTTATAGAAATACAAGTACAAAATTTATCGTGTTTACATAGAATTTTTCTATGGATATTTTTCATTATTGGTGGGATTATTGAAAATTTAAATAAAAAAAGGAGAAAAAAGCAAATAAAAATTATATAAAAATGTATCTGAGATTAAGAATGTTATTCTTTAAAATATTAAAATTCGAAAAATTGAAAAAAAAAATTTTTTTTTCACTTAATGGCACTTTTGATGATGTAATATTATTCGACAGCGCAACACGTGTCAAAAGAGGTAGAAATAAAAGGCTCGTTATATTAGATTAGGAGAAATAGCGCTTGATAATTTTTAAAACTTCTAAGAATTTTTCCGACAAACTTTAAAGCAATAAAATGATGCGATTTATGGTTTTGAGCAAGTAATTAAAAATTACACGTTTCCAAGTTTTTAGGTTTTCTGAAAAACTAATCTTATTGCAGTTTAAATTTGATTAAAAGTAATTTGGATGTCGCTAAACATTTCATTTAACGTTAATTGCATAAAAACAAAGTTATTTATTAAAAAATCTAAAAACCTACAACTGTTTACTATTTAAATATCTTTAAAAAAAATTTCACTACAGAATGATGTTTGCATAATTGTGTAAAAAATTTTTTTTATAGAGAATCTAAAATACTGCATGTTTTATATCTCAAATTCCTTATTTTGGCCTTATATTTTGCATATATCGAAAGATAGTGCCAAATAGAATAAATATCCATCGTCAGTTTATTTGTGAAAAGTAAATGAAAAAGAATAAAAGCTCTACCCCTCATAATTTAGAATTTTCCCTTCCCGTTTTCATGATTTCTTTCTACCTCATTATATTTTAATTATTAATCAAGAATATTGTTAGTTTTTAAGTTACTTGAGGAAAATAGTGAACAACTTAATTTGCAATTTTAACATAAAAATTTATAAATTTCTTACTTTCTTCATTGTAAATCCCTACAAATCACAATATCGCTAAAGGATAGAAATTAAGTTAGGTTCAAGTAAATCAAAAGCTAAGCAAAATCTCTTTTTTTTTTTTTTTTTTTTTTTTTAGGTTATGAAACTTTTCTTATGAACGAATTTCATAAGAAACAAGATTTTTTTAGTAGTTTCGGACATGAAAATCTAATAATTTAATAGCCTTGTCTCTAGAAACTATCCATTCCTGGATCCGTCGTAGAATTTTTTTCGTTGTGATGTTTTTCTATAAATCTTAAAAAGTGTCCTACCTGTTTTCCAATTTGAAAAGGGTGTAAAGATCGTTATTCGAATTTTTAATTTTTTTTCTCGCTTTTTTTAAAAATTTATTTATATATTTATTTATTTTTGTAATTTGTGCTATTTGCATTTCAAATTAAACAGCCCTTTCTTTGGCTTGTAAGTCGTTCTTTTCAATTTTATAAATCAGTGTTATAGGCTACAAAGAATGAAGCAGTAGTGTAATTAGGAACTTTTAAGTAAGAACTATTGATTAAAAATTCTTGTAGTAAAAAATTTTTTTATTAGCATGTAATTATTGCTGCTAATTTTTTTTTATTCACATTCTTTTCCCATTAAAAAATAATTAAAGTACTTTTAACTGGAATTCGGAATTTTTCAGAAAACTTTACTTTTGAAGACTTTAGAGATCGTTTGCTTAATGTATATAATATATAATCGTTTGCTTAATGTTTATATATAATCGTTTGCTTATGTATACATTTTCTTAACTTTACTTCCTTTAAAGATCGTTTGCTACAGCAGTTAAAACTTTTCCATATTTCGAACCCTAAATTTAAAATACTAAACAAATTCTACTTATTAAACATTACAATTACCCAGGTATTACCAAAAGAAAACTCACTCAGAGTGACTCACAGTTTCTGTTTAGAGTAATTTGACATTGAAACAATCAGCTGATATACGAAATTTAACGACATCGACCTATATTTCTCAATTACAAGTATCAAAAACTTCTAAAATTAGTTTACAAAACAAGATGAGTTTCCACATTTCCTGTAACATTGTATTCAATTTTCCACTTCAACCTTTCCTCACCCGTACCAAAGGTAAATAATTTTATCATGAGGGAGCGTCCTTACTTCATATCTTATCAACATCCCCTTCGAACATTTCTCAACATTTTAATATTTTATTTCAAGAGTTGAGTTTTATTATCTTGATAGTTGTTTATATGGAGGCAAATACTCTGATAATCCCTTTTTATAGTCTCTTGGATACACTTTATCTTGTGTGAAGAAGGAGATGCAAATATGAGATATTATCAAGTGGATTGGACTGTTTTTCATGTTTTGATGGTAATTCTTGACGTTGGAGTGTCATAAACCGCAATGTTTATTGCGGTTTCTAAATGCAGAAAAATGTTCAAAGAATTACAAGATTTAAAAATAATTATTATTTTAATTAATTAAATAAAAAAAGTAAAATAAAATGAGAAATGAAAATCAGTTGACTAAATTATCATAAAAAAAATGTTGAAGGTATATTTTACGGTTTGTCAAGCATTCCTATTAATGACAAAAAAAAGACATTTGTAAATATCTGTGTTAGAATCATCAGAAAAATGTTGAAGTTAAATTCTATGGTTTGTAGTACTACATGAACATAAATTATTATCTCGCCAAAAAAATCAGTTTAGTTTAAGAATGTGTATCAGTGTCTGACTTATCGGAAGAAAAATAAAATGCTGAAGGTATATCTTACGGTTTCTCAAGCATTCCTATTAATCATAGAAAAAAAGACATTTGTAAATATCTGTGTTTGAATCATCAGAAAAATGTTGAAGGTAAATTCTATGGTTTGTAGTACTACAAGAACATTAATTATTATCTTGCCAAAAAAAATCACTTTAGTTTAGAAATGTGTATCAGTGTCTGACTCATCAGAAGAAAAATAAAATGTTGAAGGTGAATTATATCATTTGCCTTATATGCAGATTAATTATTATTTTATAAAAAATCTATTTGTAAATATGTATCTATGTCTGAATTATGAGAAGAAAAGTAAAATGTTGAAGGTGAATTCTATGATTTGTATTACATGAAAATTAATTACTATTTTACTAAAAAAAATAATCAGCTAGTAAATGTGTTTCTTTACCTGGATTATTAGAGAAATGAAAATAAATTCTGTGGTTAGTTCCACATTTAAACTTTTAGCACAATAAAAATCAGTTTGTAAAGATGTATCTTTGGCTGAATAATTTGTAGTTAACTGTTGAAGGCAAACTCTGTGGTTTGTCCTGCATGCAAATTAATTTCTTATTATTATTTTGGTAAAAAAAAATTTTTTTTTAAAGATGTTCCTTTGTCTGAAATATCAGAAAAATTTTGAAGGTAAATTTATTAACTAACAAACTAATTAGCCCATAAAGAAATATAGATTTAATGCTTAAAATATGTTTTAAAAATGTTCATTAACATCAAATGTTCATATTTTCAATATAAGAAAAGCTTGATAAATTTTATTTTTTTGTCGAAAATTCAGTATCAGAAAAAAATAATCGTTTAGTTTATTTGCTAAAATATAATGAAGTAAAATTAAACGAGAATAGAGGAAGATTTTAATAAACTAGTTTGAGTTCAGGTCTTTTAAAAAACGAATTGAATGAAATAATGATGAAATTAAATTTTTTAAAATGAATTATAATAAAGTCCAAAAGAAGTATACTATCTTGTGTTCTCGGTGTAAAAAAGAAAAAGAAAAAAAAAAAACGTATTAAGCTAAAGGTACTGTTATATAAAAAGTAAAATCTATATTAATAGTAATAATTAACGTGTATATTTTTAAACTATAAATTTATCAAAAAAAGAGTTCATATTTTTTTTTCAAACAAAGATATTATTCCTGTTTGGTGTATATGACCCTATCTAAGAAAACGTATAATTAAATTTTTTTATGTGGTACGTTAAGAATTGGTTACAAAAGTATTGAGTATTTCTTCAATCAGCAATCTGACGTAGAACAAATAGCTGAAAACTTATTAAAACTTTTTAAAGAAATATTTTATTCTAACATCTCAAAGAATTTCTTTTTATTATAGACATTTATTCATAATTTCAGCGAAATTTTAATATTGTTAGTCTGCTGCTGCCATCTAGTGAAGTCGGAATCATAGAAACATTAAGAGAAAACAACAAGAATTTCATGTGCACTAGAAGTTTTTTACTTTTATTTTTATATGTACTATTATAGTTTAATCATCATTATAATACTTTATAAAAAATTTTACTTATGAAACAGAAGGTGTCTTTCAAATTTTAAGAGATCCTTTTAAATTTTGATTTCAAAACAAATATGTGAACAAGAACATGCACATGTGAATACTCACATGAATAAACATATGACATGTGTGAAACAAATATGCGAAATTAAATTTTAAATAGAAAAAAATCTGCTATTTAAATTTATCATTATTTAAGATTCAAGTGAAAAGAATATTCTTATCTTCAAAATCTCGAATAATATTCGAATTAAATAATTGCTATCTATGAAAAAAAAAAACGATTAAAAATTGATTATTTATTGTTTTTACTATTTCCAAACCGAAATAATTTTATTTCTTATAATTTTGAATACGTAAATCTTATTTCAGTTTTAGTTGAAATATATTTCCCTATTTCAGATGATATGTATATTGAAGTATATTTACTAAAAGTAAAATATATATATGAAAAAGGAATCTTAACATGCAATTTGCAATTCAATTTTGATGCCACTGTTGTAAAAACTGATAAGAATTTATCGACTTATATAAAAAAGAGTTTAAATAGAGCATGTCTGAAAATATTTTTAAATTAAGGTTTTTCTATGTTTTAATGTCGATTTGTATTCATAATATTGAATGGAAAAAAAATATTCTTATTAACAAGTTTTAATCGTTTTAAATTATAATTCAAAGCTTAAGCAAATGGAAAAAATGAAGAATAGATTACATACTTTTGAAATTAATCTCTGTAAAAAGAAAGTTTGATTATCTTTTTTTATAATATATATATCAGCACTTCTCCGTCGTAGCAGAGTGGCGCAGTGGAAGCGTGCTGGGCCCATAACCCAGAGGTCCGTGGATCGAAACCACGCTCTGCTAGAAATTTTTATTTTACGAAAAACTTACAATATCACTTCTAAATTAATTTTATTTATAAAATTAAGAATATTTAAATTCGAAAAAAAAGATAAACATTTTTTTCCAATAATTATTCAAAAATATAGTTAGACGTTTATTTTCATCCATTCTGTAAAAATTATATTATTTTTTTATGCTAATGCTAACTTGAATAACCTATTTTTCTCTCTTATTTGAGTAAGAAACTCATTAGTTTCTGAGCATAATGGTTATACAGGATGATAGGAATTAATAAAATAGGCAAGTCATGATTCTAACTGTTTTTTTTTCTTTCTTCTTGATGACTTATTCTTACAAAAACATTTCTTAAAAAGCTTTGTTTTAAACAATATATTTTTCCAAAATAGTACTATAAAAATTAGGATCTATTCTAGGACCCTTATTGTTTATTATATTCATCAATGACTTTTGTCAACTCCAACTTTTTGGTAAGATAATAACATATGCTGTTGATTCTGTAATTTTGTATTCTTGCACTGATTTAAATCAACTAATTTTTCAAATTGAATCTGATTTACGCGTAATTTCAAAATGGTTTACCGTAAATGACTTAAATTTAAATCTAAATAAAACTAAATATATTTATTTCAGTTTAAGAAAATCAGAATTTAACTTGAATTTAAAATTTCACTCTCTCTCCTGTAAAAGTACTAATTAAAATTGTCAATGCTATATTCTACAATCTGTAAATAATATCAAATATTTAGGACTATATATGGATTCTAATTTGAAATGGAAAACACATATTAACAATTTAGTTAAAAAATTGCGTTTTGTTTTAATAAAATTTTATCACCTTAAGAATAAAATTCATTTTAATTTTGCGAAAGCACTCTATTACTCCTGGTTTTATTCTTTAATTAATTATGGTGCAATAATATATGGCGGTGAATATACAACTAATTGACTTCCTTTAATCTCAGTTCAGAATAAATGCTTCAAGATTATTAATTCTCTAAATATAAATAATTCAAGTATAACTACTGCCAATATATATACAAGAATTAACCTATTACCATTTCGCCATAATGTATTTTTTCGTATTTTACTTTATTTACACAACAATAAATTAATATGCAAATTAAAAACTAATGTGTCTGAAAGGAGACCTACTGAAATATATGAGATTCCCCACTTTACAATAGAAATTTCACGAAAACAGTTTTTTTACTTAGCACCTAAATTATATAATAAATTACAATTTCAGTTGCAAAACATCAAAATATATTCTTCTTTTAAGCGTGCTTTATTTCAATTCGTGATGAACATTGACGACTTAGATCTCTATTTTTCACTTTAAAGGAAGCATTTGATTTTTTATACCAGTCTTGTGCCAATCCAAATGAATTTCTAATGTTACCTTTGTTATTTTTTAATATAGTTTCATGTATTTTTTTTCTTCCTATTATTACAGTGTTCAACAATATATGATGTCTTATGATGAGCAAAAGAATTTATAATTGTAATATCCCCCCCCCCCTTTTTTATTTATTTTTATTTCTATTTTAAATTTATTGTATTACTTTTCTTTGTCGCCTGGACAGGATTTTCCTCTTGACGACGAATATATATTCTTTGTATTTATTTGCTTGTTTTTGTTCCCAAAAAAGTTATATTTGTTTGTATAAAAAAAAAAAAAAGCGAAATTTTTTTGTAAGAAATTTTAAGTGCAATGATAACAAATTTTTTAAATGATTAAACCCAAATACTAATTTTTATGTCTTATGACAAATGAATACATTGAATTTATTCTTTAAAAAAATTGAATTTTAAATATATTTATTTTTTAGAAAAAATTTCAATAACTGTGTTCAATAAGAATGATACACACACTGCATTTTTTTAATTATAAATTTACACTTTATAATTAAATGTATTTATCAAACTAAATGAAATGTTCACAAATTAATTAAGTTTTTAATTATTGATTTAAGGTAAATGAAAACAAAATATTTTTCTTTATTTTGTTGGTACTCCTATACAAACTCATGTTTTAGCAATGGGGAAAATGTCTTCCATAGCTCCCTACTTCAACCTGATTGTTAATAACAGAATGTATGTACAGTACAGAATCCGTTATCCGGAAATCAGAAAACCGGAAAACCAAAAAACAGGAACGAAATTCGATAAATTTTCCCGCTATTTAAAAAAAAAAAAAAAAAATTTCCTCATAAGATTTTAGGATTTTTCTTCTTTTTTTTTAAAGATGTTTACCTTACCATCATTTTAGAAATAATCATTAGTGTATTACTTCATCGTTTTTTCTCCTTTTTAAGATTATTTCTAAATATTTTTCTATTTTTAGTTGGGTTCAAGAATAAAAAAACGGCTTTTTGTAGCGATTCAGAAAACCGGAAAAATCAGTTATCCGGAATAACGATGGTCCCGATCGTTCCAGATAATCGGCTCCCAACTGTAATTCAGAAATTCCGTGTTTTATTATATAACTACTTTGTTAAAAATAATAGTGCAGATATTTTTAAAGAAATTAAATGAAAATACTCATATTATTTTACACATAACGCATTTATTGTTATTTCCAAAGATTTAATATTACTTAATTATTAATAAAAAATGTTCAAAAAATTTTAAAAACTAAAGAAAAAAAATTCAATTTTCACTTTTTTGTAACATTGGAATTATTAGATTGTTTTTAGTTTCCAAAAAGAGAAAAAAAAAAGAAAAAGGGTAATTAGCTGTAAAAGAATTAAGAAGTGTTGCCTGATTACCGTTTGAAATTGTATAACATTATATAACAGTAAAATATTATACTTATTTGTCTGTAATCACTACGTAAGAGTACTATTGTTTGCTGATTCTTAAAAACAGAAAAAAACCATATAATATCATATGGGTCATTCTCACAAAAACAGTCATTTTCATGTCCCCAGTATATTTTATGTTTGTTTTACAGCTTACGAAAAAAAAAAATTCAGGGAAAGTGTCCTTCAGAATGCAAGCTATCAAAGGAATAAAAATAAAATTATCAATTTTTATTTTTTATTTATTTTAGGTAATTAAAATATACCAATATGTCATTCCCTCACTTGTCCCCACTGCTGATTTAAAAAAAGAAAATTTTTTTTTCTGAAGTAAAAAAAATAAATTTACAAATTCGTGTTTTTTATTTCAGAATATAGAAATATAGAATTCAGAAAATAAATTTTAAGTTTAATTTCTGATAAAAATATTACCACAGCACTATTTTAAACTTTGTCCCCAGCGTTTCGCGTCATTCCCTCACAACAATGTTTTTATCGTCTGCAAACTTCTTAGAATAAAAATATTTTAATAAAAACTTCAGAAGTTAACAACTGACATCATAGAACAAAATTCCAGTATGTTTCCATTCTCAACTTAAAGAAGCTTTGCTGTAAAATAAATTTTAATGAATCAAACCAGGTAAAATTTTTTACATTTGTCATTCCCTCATGTCGTTTTTTAAAATAAAATAAAATACAAATTCATCGAAAAAGTGGATAATTATATTTTGCTTTCCTGTATGAATATAATTGTATGTGATTGATTTCAGAAATCAATTAGGCCTAACTGTTATTTTGAAATTTTATTGAATTTGTCATTCCCTCACTATCATTCCCTCACTAATGTATAAAGTGAGGGAATGATTCAAGATGAGTATATTGTTAAATTTTGCTTTAGTTTGTTCTTGGTTTTTCTTTTTTTAATAAAAATAGAATTAAAAATTGCGGAATATATTGTATTAAGTCTAATTCTAAAGTCTAGCCCATTCTTAATTTAACTTTATTTAAAATATAATATTGATGAAGTTATCATATTCCTAAAAAAATTTTTGAATGAAAAATTTAATTAACCTGATTAATTTCTATTAAAATTATATGTTATAACTTATAAATTATATGCTATATAAATATGTTACTTTTGTTGGAGAACTTACAGTTATAATTTTATAATTTGATGAATTTTATTTAAGTGCCAAATTTAAGTTTATTCGTGAATTCTACACAGCATGAAATAAGACAGCAGTTATAATGCAACTATGATCTTGAATTAATTAGTTTAGGCATTTTAATAAATACAGAATGACTGTTTTAAGAACAATCTAAGAAATATTAGAATCTATTTTCCAGATAGCTTAACTATGGATAGCTTAACGAAAGAAGAAGCTCGTTTAAAGAAATAAGAATATGATCGAAAAAGAAGAGAACGAATGAAGTCAAATTCCTCTTTAATTTTAAAACAGAAAGAACGAATTAAATACCTGGAAAAAAAGGAAAGAGGACGAGTGAAACCTGCTTCACAAATGACTAGTCGTAACTTAAGAGTGAAAAGGAAACAATGGAAGAAAAACTCCAACAAAGTGGATTATGAGTACAAGTGAAGTAAAACATGTTCATATGCTAAGTGATGGGCCATCAGCCCAATATAGAAACAGAAAAATGTTTCATCTGATATCCCAACATATAAAACAGCTTACTCCTGGTATTCTAAACTTTACTTGGAACTATAATGAATCCGGACATGGAAAAGGAGCTCCCGGCGGAATTGGAGCTGTTATGAAAAGAACAGCAGATCGGAGAGTGGCAGAAGGAAAAGATGTGCATAATTACGAAACACTTGTTTCTGTATTAAAAGAAAATTGCTCAGTAACTTTATTTGAAGTTTC
This sequence comes from Parasteatoda tepidariorum, assembly GCF_982258835.1. NCBI lineage: Eukaryota > Metazoa > Arthropoda > Arachnida > Araneae > Theridiidae > Parasteatoda > Parasteatoda tepidariorum. The sequence continues at coordinate 34,069,857 of NC_141764.1, read as the reverse complement.
AATTGAGGATATAAAAAAATGTGATAAATTAATTGAGGTAAAAATTAAACCATTCACTGGCAGAATGAAAGTTCACCAAGTTGCATACAGTGCAAGGAATAACATATTGAATTTTCGCTCTCTTTCGTGTTTTGCATGTGATGCATCAATTTTGTGTGAACATTATAATTTGGGAACTTATAAAATAGGCAGGGTTCAAACAGAGATCAGAAGAAGAAATCCAAGGAGTATCCAAGGAGTCCAAAATTTAAAATCTTTGCGCAAAAAATAACCAGACAGTTTTTTTTTAAATCAAAAAGCAGTAACTATAAAGAACTTTCAAAAATATATATTTTGCATAAGATATTTTTTTCTAGCCCTTTTGAAATAAAATTTTACTTTGTCAAACTTCATCAAGAAAAATAAGGTATCACTTTCACACATAAATACATTTTCCATCTTCAAATATTTTAATAAATCTTGTTAAAATACGTAGTACAGATGTTAAAGATTAACATAAAAACCTACCAATCATATATTTTTAAATTTGAATACATAGAATCTAAGGCATTTTATACAAAGAGAAAAAAACAGTAAATCATTAATTAAGTTTGTTTGTAACATGTAAAATTAAAATACCGCAGAAGTAAAGATCTTACATTCAAAAAATGTAACAATTGATGTAATGGCTCCCACAAATGCAGGAAAATAAAAATGGCCCTTTCCAAAAGACATACATAAATACACAAACACAGACATAAAAAAAAATTCTACCACCCATTCCATGTGACAATCGTGCCAGCCAATTTTATTTCCCAAACCTGTAAAAACTATTAAATATATAAAACTAAATTATAATAAGTAATAGATATACTTAATATGTTATCATTTTCAAACTTGAGGTAGCTGTAACTGAGAGAAAAACATGTATTGAAATAAAATATCATTCCCTCACTATCAATGTCATTCCCTCACTTTTCAAATAGTGAAATTAATTAATTAATTTAAATATTAAGTATAATTTAAAGGATATATATTTTCTTTATGATGCCATTACATATTTCTATTAATAAAAAAAGTTTCAGAGCTTTTTATTCATTTTATTTTTTTGGGATTTTATGAACCGAAAAATGACAGTTTTTGTGAGAATGACCCATATACAGAGGATACTGTTCTTCTTTATAGATGAAACAATATTACAGGGGATATTGTTTCATCTACAACATATAGATAGCGCTACTGAGGCAAACTCTTATCATTTTACTGAACACAAATATTCCATTGTGCCATCTGGGGAAATTGTTTAAAACTAAACTAATAAAGAAACAGTATACATTTAAAATATGATATTCTCTAAAAAAAAAAAATATTTTTAATGTAGACAATATTAATTAGAAACACTCAGCAGTTTTTTAAAACCAAGAAATAGTTTGGAAAAATTAATTATTATTATTTGATTAATTATTATTATTTTTAGACTTAAAATTTCGAAAAATTTTGATAGTGTCACAGGTCTAACCAATATTTCATCCAGTCATCGTGAAGCAAAACACACGGAAAGTAATTGTGAGGAAATTTCCAATAACAGTCCAATAACTCAATTCTATATTAATTAATTTTAACTCTTAATTAATTCTGATGTTCATAAGAAAATTTTTAGTACTTTGCATTATTTAATTAATTTGTATTTAGAAAATATTTCCTAAATACAATTGAAAAAGTTATATTTTTTAATATCTATTATAAAATTAAATTTTGCACTTCTTTTAACATTTTTCAGTTTTTCTGAATTTTTTTCTTCTTTTTCTCCATGAAGCTTTCGGAATTTTTTTAAATTTAATATATAAATATTGCTAAAAATTGCGATTTCATCATCAATGACTTGGGTTCATAAATGAAATATATTGGAAAAGTTTTTTTTCGTGATAGTTTTCGAAAGTTTTTTTTCGTGAATTCGAAATACGCTTAATTTAATTTTCACAAATTAATTGATGATGGATATTTTTATTATTTGGCACTATCTTTCGATACATGTAAAATAATAGGGAATGAAAACTAAATTGTTTTATTAAAATATATATAATAATCAGAAAAGGGCAAAACAAAATTGGTTAGGTACTTAATATTGCTTTAAGTGTTAGTGCAAAAAGCAGGATGGCGTTAGATCTTTTAGTAAGTTTGTGTTTTATTCAAATTGAATTGGACACTATAAATTCTCTTTTTATGTTGCAGAATACATAAGTTTTTGTACCTTGCAAGGTATATTACAATATAAAGTTCTAAAACTGCATACATTAGTTGAATTCAGCGAAATCTTAAAATTCGTTAGGAAGTAATCGCTCGGTAAGCCTGACGATAATTTCTGGCAAAATATATTATAATTATTTTTGTGTGCTGCCATCTCTTAAGAAAATTATAATAAAAAATTTATACATTAGCACTGTTATTAAAACTTTTATTTTTGTTTCTCCTCTTTTGATTGTTGATTAATTTCCATTGGAAAGTTACAATCCAAATTCGCCACTTAAATATTTGCTTAGCATCTTTTCATGATTTGTAGTTCTATTAAATTAGTCATCAAACTCGCGAAAGGGGGATAAAATTGATGCTTAGAATAAATTCGTTTTCTATTATCTTTTCTTCAGAAAAAGAATCAACAAGAAAATATGTCGCAACTATTAATTAAGTACCAAAAGGCAGGACTGCATCAGTGGCAAATGACTGAGTGAATTAGCAAATCCTAGTTTTGTAGTAATCCTGCTTCGGACTAAAGTGAGTTAAAAAGCAACAAAAACTGCAAAATATTACTAAATTCAAATGTGCTGCCATCTATTGATAAAAATTATTAGCTTGTATGCTTAATTTTACTATTTGGAAAAGTTTTTGTTTTTGAGATATAAAAAAAAAAAAAATAATAATTTGGGGGTTGAAAAAAGCAAATAAATAAATAAGTACATAAATAAGTTCATAAATAAATAAAAATTATAAGTATAATACAAATAAATTTATTTGTTATAAAACAATAAAGCAGGCTAAGTATTACGATTTTATTCAAATAAAATTTTTTTTTACTATGATTATTGTAACGCAAAATAAAATTTTCAAAAGATAATCACAACTAAAAGGTAACGATAGTCGTTGTTCGTTATCGATCTCTAAGTTAGATATTTCTAAATAAAAATCTGCTGTTATTTGAAGCTTGGGTCTCAAAGGAATAGTATATCTATTAAAAGAAAAATTGCTTATCTTCCAAAACAAATAAGAAAGTGCTCAGATTTTTCATCATTTATTTTTATGGATACAAACTTCCTGTTAACAATTTTTCTTTTAAGTGTGGGATATTTTTCAGTGATCATCGTTTCTTGCCAAATCTGAAAGTTCCGCCAAAACCATATTTAGGTTCAGACTTGTACGTATGGCCATCCACTCGTGCGATACCTCGTCCATATGAAACTCCGAGGTCCAGACTCATGTCTTTCTTTTTGCTTTCCCAGACTCGAGTACCGACTCCAGCATTGTAACCCAAATTGAAGTTTTTCGCATTATTTCCACCACCTGCTGCTTGCAAGCTGTATTGAGGCTATATATTTAAAAATAATAAAATATGTTTGAATACCATAAATGCACTGTCACACATTTTTCATTCCAAAATTATGATAAAATACCCGGAAGCAGTCTGTCCGTTCGATTAACCGTAAATTTTACGGTAAAGAAAATTTTGGCAATTTTTTTTACGATTAACAATCAACATTTACGGTTTTGAAACCGTTTAAAAGTAATATGGTTATAAAACAATGAATACAAAACTACATGTTTTTTTTAAACCATTTACAACTAGCATGGTTTTAAAAAAATAAAAAAATTAACCGGACATAGGAGCTAGGTTTTTGGTTAGGTAATGGGCATTGGAGAGCAAAGAACGCGAAAAGGACTCCAGTTTTGTCGGTCATGATGTTTGACAGATTACAGAACGAGACTGGTTTTTGTTAGAAATTGGTTGTACATGTATTTTAAATGTGGCGCAATAAATTAATATAATATTTAATTGTCTTTCTTATTTTTCCAATTGCAGTACATCAAATTTTTAATAAAATTATTGGTGATTTTGCTAGTCTAGATCCAGATCTCTCGCCCGATTCTCTGACAAGTATTTCCCATCTCGCTTTTTGAATCAAAATAAAATAATTAAATTCTTAATAAAGAAATATGTTTCCTTAACGTTTTCAACGTTTATAGTAGTTCTTCAAAGTATTCATTTTGAAGCAAACCATAATTCGGAATATTTTATTCATTTTCAGCTTATGTATATACGCCAGAAATAAATTCATAACTAAACTAGATGCAGCACAAGGACTGCAAATTTAACAGTCGGACATTAAACTTAATTTAAGATTATTAATGATATGAAACGATGAAAAATCTTCATTCCTAATTAAATATGTTAAGCATAGTCTTTTACAGGCTACGTTCAAAATCAACTTAAACATTATTTATAAAGTTGGGGTTCCGCCGAAAGAAAGTTGATTATTTAGGGTTCCGTAGTCGAAAAAAAAATTGAAGGAAATACTTCGCAATAAAGATTTTATGTTAAACTTTTGCTTTCAAAAAATTATCTTTAGGTAATATGCTTGAAAAAGAGTCAAAATTCCCGTACCTAGCAAACTAAAGAAAAATGAAAGAATTTTATCATTTTACCGTTTTAGAAAAGTTAATTAAATTGTAAGTACAACTTGTGGTTATAAAATTATTAGTACAACAGTTAGTATTTGACGAGAGCAACTAAATTTACATGAACTCTGCGTATAAAGTAGTGCTTTATTTTTATAAAAGACTGTCAAATACTGTAAAATCATACGTTAATGCCTTGAAAAAAAAATCGTGAATTTTTTTTTACGGACAAACAATTTCTGAAATACGTCTGTTTTTTGAGATTTAAATTAGTGAACTACTTATATTATAAATTATATTTGTTAATATTTAGACAGACAATATATATAATGCTACTTTACCTCTCCTACTTTAGGTTCTGGATTCTTATCATCGCATATAACTGAAAAGAAATAGAAAATTATAAACACGAACAAAACAATATAGTTGTATAACAATTATTCACAAAGCACTTAGATAATATTTCGCGTATCTTTAATTCTAAGTGAGGAAATCTCATTAGTTGAATTTCGTCGTGGGACTGATGATTACTACCACTTTTTAAGTACATATATATAGTTTTCAGCATAAAGGAGAGTATAAACTACTTTAACTTATTGGTGTCCTTTTAATACAGGGCAGAATTAAGGTCACCACCAATCGTAGGGCGACTAAATATAAAAAAAATGGCAATTAAAAATTGTTTTGCTAATCTCCACTTGAGGTACATTTATGCCGAAAATGCACCCTACGTGCTTAAAAATACTTTCAATTTCTCACATTATTTATATCACTGGAAAGTTGTACTCATTCCCGGAAGAGTCCCGGTGGCTCAGGGGATTGAGCATTTGCCTTCCAATGAGATGACCAAGTTTCGAATCCCAGCCCTGGCTGGTTGATTCGAATTCTGCACCCGACCACGGGCAAGAAGCTCCATGCCGTCGGGCTAATCGTGGGATGTTTTCGAGGTATTCTATTCCATGTAACGTAAATGCGGATTAGTTCCATCAAAAAGTCCTTCTCAAGGGCTTGTCTCAATGTTTGATGCAGGAGTTCTCTTGTCTTCTGGGTTTAAAATTACAAGACTACGGTGTTGAATATTGATAGTCGTAAACTCAGAAACGGGTCGGCTGTTCAACGGCTGTTATAAAATCAAATCAAATCATTCCTGGAACGTTCAGTTTATTTTAAGTTGCTTCAAAATATCAAGGAACTATAAATGTGTTTATCAAAAGTTTTACGTGATATAAAGCTAATTTCATCTTACTTTTTTTTTAAATTTATGATCGTTAGTATTTAAATTTTTTTTTTATTATGATCATTCATCATTAATTTCGTCATTATGATTGCAATTATTTTAAATTTATTTTGCAAATGAAAAATTTTATGTTTGTTAATAAATATAAATTTTATGTTGCATTATTGGTTCAAAAACTCAAACCTTAAGTTATATTAGTTAAAAATGTTATTGAAAATTTGTAAATTTTACATAAATCTATTTGAAGAGGTCATGAAAATTTTTCCTCTTTTTAGAAATGAACCCTGAAGCAATTACCATATTTTGAGAAATGTTTTACATTAATGAGATAAATATTTTTTTACTAATTCATAATTTTTAATTTTAGAAATGTGGCTACTAAAAAATGCCACTAGTGGCTATTAAAAATATTTTTACTTCTAGCCTTAACAAAATTTCCTAATTTTGCCTTATGTATTTCAATTACTTGGTATGTATGGTTTTTCTCTCAATAGCTTATATCTAAAAATTAACTACGGTTCAGTCAGTGAAAAAAAGGACAGAAATAATCTTAGAGTATAATTTTATTATTTATTATTTTTGTTTGTTTGAAAAGAGCACAATATTTATTATGACCTGCATGTACAACTTTTAAATTAATAAATAATGTTTGAAATTGCGTACTTTTGTTACAAATACTATGCATATATTTTGAAAATAAAAGTTTACCATTACAATATATTTACTATTCGAAACATTTAATTCTAAAAAGTAAATTAGGGCCCTACGAGCTTGGGTTTTGTGAATATACTATACACAATTTTTTAAAAAAAAATTTAAAATAATATTGAGTTCATCAACAAATAATTTCATAAAATTTTTCACATTAATGCATAAAATGTAAGGTTATATTTGGTTTATTTTCCGGAAATCGTGAAAACATGTAGGTATGAAATCATGATAACGTAGGTATTTACATCTAATTAATTTCAAGCAGTTATTAATTTACAAAGCACAAGTGCAGCTGAAAAATTTGCACTTTTATTTTAACATTGCAATATATCGTAAAGAAATGGCGATATTACACGAAATGTCGTCAATTTAACTAGTTTACTTCAACTTTTACTTAAATCAATAATTTTACTTTTATTTTTTTATATAAAAATTAATTTTATTAACACTCACGATAATATTTACTTGATAATTAAAGTTGTCATTAATATTCACAATAATAGCAAATTCGATATTTATCATAGCTGATAATGATCGTGATAATATCATATATGATAATCATGGATATAAATTATTTTCACGGTATTATGGTTTCTGATATTTGTCTTAATTGGTAATGATCGTTATCTATAATATTTTCATCATTATCGTATTCGATATTTATTGTAAGTAGTCAAGTTGTATCACGATATATTTCAGTTAAGTATTGTCATTGCAACGTCTAAATGATAACAATACTAATTGATTAGAATCGCCTTGCTATTGGGCTAACCGTGTGAGGTTTTAATTGGTTTTCCTCTCCATGCAGCGTAAATGCGGGTTAGTTCCATCAAAAAGTCCTCCACGAAGGCTAGTTTGTTCTAATGCTTTATCTAGAAATTCCCTTGTCTTCTGGGTTGGGTACAAAATTACAAGGTTACGGAGTTGAACTCCAGAATCAGGTCGACTTTTCAACGTCGGTCATAAGATAAAAATAAAATATTTTAATTAAATCTTTTAGATTGAATTATTGTTAACGAAAATTTTTAATGACATAAAACAATAAATTATAGAAAATATAAATATTGTTTAAAAAATAAAGCATTATTTAAAAGCAACTTACCTTGCAAGATTAGAACAGATGCAAAGAACAGAATAGCACTGAAAGTTTTCATGATGATCTTCTAGTCGAAATGTTATTAATTTGTTGAAATTATTCGTTTTTGTGTGATTTTTATATGAAAGTGAAACCCTATTTTATGTCATGAGACTCATTGTTTATTTTTATTCTAAAACAATAGGGGAATTTTCAGTTTCTGAACTACGAACAATGACTGTAACCGGGATTTTCCTTTTCAGTAAGAGTGAAAAATTATGTCGTTATTGCAGCGAATTCGATTTTTCTTCTTAATGTCCTTGAATTCCAGGTGAAAATTATAGTTAAATTTATTATTACCATCTCATCAACGTTAACTGCCAGAAGTAACAGTTATGATTCTCGTCTTTATTATGTAGTGGTGCATTAAATAAAAAACCACGGTAATATTTCATACATTTTGCAGTTAAATATCGTTTTTGCTTGTTTTAGTATTTACATATTCAATTTACAATGCGAAAAAAAATATATAAAGAATACTTTGATTTATTTTTAATTTAATAATTAGATTTTCAAGTTTTAGGACTCAATCTTAATGGTTCGAAATGACGACTTCAAATATGCTCATTAGTTAGTGCAGACGATATTTTAATCGAAATCAGACACAAAAACATACTTTTTCTGAATAAATGTTTTTTTTCCACCCCCGAAATATAGGGGGTAGCCGTAATCTGGGTATTTAATCAGCTAATTCTGCAGTATTTAATTAGATAATTTACACTGTTTATTGCTCAATTGATTAAAATTAACATGCATTTCTAAAATTTGGTTTGATGCATTTTTACCAAGTAATATTTGTATTTATAATTGATGAAACATTCATTTTCATTTACATCCATTTTTTCTTTAAAATTTAACTTTCTTGTTTAATTTGTAGTGGATGAGTAACTTTTGTTTAATTTAGATCAGTTATAATTTTTATTTATTAAAGCAATTGTCATAAATTTCTGATCCTGAATATTTTTCCATACATATTTCCATTCAGTTTTCAATTGATATCACAATTCCATGTAAAAATATTCTTTTTAAAATAGTAATTTTCTATATATATTATATGAAATCTATTAAATGCTATTAAATGTTCATGAGAAATTTTTAATTTAGAAATTTTTTTTTATATAACTGTCTTTTTTTTATTAACTATGTATTTATGTTTATTGTATATATATTGTGCATGTACTGCTTCTTGCAAATAAACTTCTTGTGCTATAAAATTTGTTTTCATTGCAATGCTTCAACTTAATTCATATTAACTACTATTCTTATTTCTTGATAAAAATAAATCTTCAAAGGAAAAATTTTGATTAAATAATAACTTATGAAATGTGTTATTGCTCACATTTATTTATAATATAATGTAAACTGTAGAATTAACATAAAAAGGCATTTAAAAACAATACATAAAAAGACATTTAAAAACAATACATAAAAAGACATTTAAAAACAATACGTAAAAAGACATTTAAAAACAATACATAAAAAGACATTTAAAAACAATACATAAAAAGACATTTAAAAACAAAATAATTAGTAAAATTTGTAGTATTGCCCATATTAAAAACTCATAATGCTGAGGATTTAAAAAAAAAAAGCAGTAAAAGAAATAATTTATTTAAACATATTCTAATAGCAGATTGCCCTACTCCCCTCCAAACAAGTTCTCATCACCCTGGAACAAGTTCTGTTCCCTTTCGCTCCTTACGGTTGCTTTTCCTGCAGTGCTCGAACATCCCACAGCAGGTTTTCCTTCTTCTCCCCTATATATTCTTTGGCATTAGCTTGGATGAAAGAGGGGTGCAAAGTTTGGACCCCTTTTAGTTTTAGCTAGTACTTAAGTTAATTTTACGTTTTGCGTACTTCGACATATCTCGAGTACTTATTAATCGAATTGAAAGACTTTTGCACACAATTATAAAATTCTTTTCTCCAAAAATAATTCCAGAAATAAATGTTTATAAAAACTTTTTTAAAATTGTTTTATTTAATAATAGTCGAAAAAATTTTGAATTGTAAGGTATAAATATTTTTGCATCATCTTAAAGAATTTAATTTTACACGGCAAAATACAAAATTTAAGCGAAAACAGTCAAATAGTTCTTGAGAAAAAATACGACTTTTTGTCTAATGCTTGATAGAAGAAGAAGTGAAACATACATAAAGTGATAGGTTGACACTTCTTATAGTTATGTAGTTATAATAACAGTGAAAAGAAAGTACGAAAGAAAGAAAAGAAAACATGAGCACCATTCTTGTTGATTATGTAAAATAACCACCTGGCTTCACATTTTCGAGTGCCCCTTACCTAACATTATTACTTTTCGATAACTTTATGGTTATGAATTTGATTTATAAGAAGGGGAAAAGATAATTTTAACCGTTTAAATTCTCCTTGGGGCTAGGGAAAAGAAAAGTTCTAAAACATGAGCAGTTGTATCAAATAAGCTTTCAGGGGAGAATTTCCCCTTAAATTTATAAAAAAAATCTTTAAAAAATATTATTATTATTTTCTTTGCAAGTACTAACTATTTTACATATCCAGTATTTTCTGTCTACCTATTTCAGCTATTAGCTCCCTTTTCTTTGGTGCAGTGAGACTTCCAGAATTTTTTGGAATAGATTTGTTGATAGGTGGAAAAATAATTATTTTAACCAAGTTCAAGAATTATTTTGAGGGAGTAAGACATGAGAAGTTCGAAAAAAGATATAAAGCGTTGTATTAAGGAGGCTTACATTGAACATAGGGGATTTTCATCCTTAAATTATTAAAAAAAAAGAAGTTGTTTATTTGTTTAGATATATATTTCTTTGAGTATTCCTCTCAAATTTTTACTTCTCCAACTTCTTAGAATTAACTTAATTCTTAAAATTATACTTTTCCTTACCACTAAACCAAATTCATGGTTAATTACCGATAAATGATAAAACGAGGAACATTTTACAAAAGAATCAGCAAAAATGGTATCAGAATTTGGTTGTATTTATTTATTATTTTTCGTTCAAAGCGGTGCAATACATTCAAAAGATCTAGATTTGTAAAATATTCAAAATTAAATTATTTTCGTTTTTGTGAAATTTTCATGTTAAGCCTTTTTTTATTCAGAAAAAAAAAAAAAAAAAATCTCAGTGCTTTCAAAACAACTAAATCGCAGCCGACATTATTTTATTGCACAACCGTGTTACACAACTCATAATTATTATTGTATTTAAACTAGAAAATATTAATTTATTCATAAACATTAATTATATTAATAAGCACGCGTTATGGCTTCGAATTCCAATCATTTAAAGACTCAGCCTTTCAATACTTATCTCTTAGTTTCATTCAACTTAATTGGTTGTGGCTTACAATTCCATCTTTATTGAGATTGACCGCGATAACTATCGGACAAATTCTGATAGTCCTCGATTATTTTTTTTAAAACTTTATTTTCTGTATGGATTCTAAAAAAAATTAAAGGCATTGAATAAGGAAAATTTTAATTAGTATGCATGTTTAAGTTTCTGTTGCATAGCTTTAATTCTAATTAACATAAATAGTAAAGTTAAAAATATATGGAATTACGTTGTTAACTTAAATAAAAGCCAAAACAGAAAAAATAAACGAAGCGAAATTAACTAAGAAATTAATTATTTAAAAAAGGGGTTGCAAATTAAAATAAAAATTAGTAACGCTAAACAATTAAAAATCTAACGAAAAACTACAAAGGAAGGCGGGATTGAGAACATCAGAACTTGGCTCATTTGTTGGAGAAAACAGAGAACTTACAGGTGGTGATTCGAAACACCTCTAAGTTTCCCCAGGAAATCAAACTGGTTTGTTTCCTCTTTGTTCGCCAAGTTTCTTCCACTCTTATTACAATTTGTTTAACTTAACTAATTAATTTGATTTGGTAACTAAATTAATATTTAAATAACTCTTAAAATATTAATTTGGGATCCTTAATATTTTCAAATCTTGATTTCATATTCAACGATTGTACTAAAATCATATAATCAAGGGTGGTGATTTTGAAACACCGACTAAAATTTAATTATGCGACTTATAGTTAAACAAAGCCAGAAATAGGTCTTTTACAATGAAAGAAAAATCAAATTTAGCTTTACTAAGGTTCATAGACAGGTTAGCAACCTAAAATGAGCATTCACTATTCTTCCATGCAATAGAATATTTTATTCATCAAATTTTAAACAGATTTTGCGAAAAATCCCAGCTATCAAATGTGATGAATGATCTATTAAGTATCCTTCGTCCTGAGATAATATTACAGAGTTGGAAAAAAAAGGAAGCTACGCAGACGATTTTCGCCATAAACCAAACAGATCATCAAATTCGTAAAACAATGCGAGATAGCTAGTTTCACTTTCGAAGGTTTGGAAAACCCCGCAGGAAGAGACTTCCGCTTTCTCGGAAACTGAAAATTCCCAATTTTTCAACAAAGACTAAATTTTTATGTAAACATTAAATTTCCAGTATAAATATGGAACGTTGTTTGAAGAAGAATCATGCGAAATCCATACTACGGTTGCAGTGCCAAATTTATTCTATCTTTTGCTGGAATTGAAAAAACATATCATGAGGAGTTTCAGTGCTGTTATGTTTCTCGTAGCTGTTTTAGTAACTATTGGTAAGATTTTCTTAGTTACTAAATCACTTGTTAAAAATTTTCTTATTTTTTCCCTCTTTAAAATTAAATTTCATTGGCGAATAATTCTTCAGAATATATTTCTGTTGTAAATAAATACAGCAGCTTACTAGTTTAGGTAATTAATTTCGTAGTTAAAATCCAGGATAATGTTTAGTTCGATGTTAATTTTTTTGCAATTTATTTAACGTTTTACACTTAAACTGAAAAAAAAAGGAAGTTGTGCAGACGATTTTCTCAATAAATCAGATAGCTTGTCAATTTCGCAAAATGATGCAGGATAGTAGGTTTCACTTCCGAAGATTAAAAAACCCCACGGAAAAAAGACTTCCTGTTTCTAGGAAATTGAAAATCTTAGATTTTCCTTATAAGCAAAGTCTAACTTTTTATGTAAATATAAAATCCAAAGTATAAAAATGGAACGCTTGCTGAACAAAAAATCATATGTAATCGAAACGGTTGCAGTGTTAAATTTCTTTCAGCTGCTATTGGAACTTTAAAAAAATTTTTTTTTTTAAAAATTATGAGGAAACTTGGAACTGTTTTTTTTCTTCTTGTAGCAGTTATTGTTGCTTTTGGTAAGATATTTCAGTTACTAAACAATTTATTTATAATATGCCCTTTATGAAAATTGTATTTAATTTTCTGAGAATTAACCCTCGAAGCTACCAAGTAAATTAATTTTTTATTAAAAACTTGCACGTTGTTTTGTTTAAAATTTCTCAATGTAACGCCACATTTATTTTTAGTAATTTATAACCAACAGATTTGATGTAACTTTTTTTCCCTTGGTGTTCGTATTCACTTGATAACGTTTGAATAATTTCTTGCATTGATGGGGGAAAAGAACCCGTGAATCTCGTGGTGCGACCGGGTTCTAAACCTTTCAAAAGTTCTTAATTCTAGAAGGTAGAAAATAATTAATAAAACACTAGATTTGGGATGGGCAAACGTAAATGATGTTACTAAGCAGATGAAATTGCATTAAAAGCAAAGGATGACCTTAAAAAAAAAATGGAAAAAAAAAGGATGAATGATCACAGAGGTAACGGGGAATCGTGTTTTATTGAAAACTGTTGTCGAGTTGTATTATTAAGAGCCGTTGATTTCTATCTTTTGTTTCTTCAATGGTAATTTAATTTTATTTAAAAAAATATTACAATTAGGTGTACACGTAGGTGTTTTATATCCCCCCTTCTTATCTTTAAATAAGTTAAGCAGATGCAGACGATTGCTGGAGCTCCAAACAGTGTAGAGCGAATTTTCTTTTCATAGCTTGAACTTAAACTATTCTTTAGACATAACCTAGCATCCTTATGCCCCAATTAAGAACAAGAGATTTAAATTTGAAATGAACTCTTTAATCTTAGTTTAAGACATAACAAACACACCTGAAGGAAAACATAAACCTATCTTTATCATCCTGGCAATTAATTTTTGTATTCGATGACATATTTATTGCATGAATATCTCGTTCCAAACCTCGCGAGATTTCATTTACCTATCGAGATTTTTTAAAGAAAATTCAAAATTTTCTGGTAAGTTTAAATTTAGTTTTTTGAGTAGAATAATGCTTTAAGGATGAGAGGAAAAACATCATTTAAGACTTAATATAACTTGTATGTAATTTAGCTTGAAGATAAATAGTGGGAAATTTCGTAAAAAATGATAATAAAGATGGTTTGCTGTTGTTTAACATAGGTATTATAAACTTAATTCAAATCATTCTAATAAAATTATCTTTTCATTTTCAGTTTACTGTGATGAACCTAAAATAGGAAGGGTAAGTTTGTATAAGAACTTTCTTTTTATATAATTCCATGATTATCTGTTTTGGTTTAATTTTTTATAAAGATGTATCTGCTCTAAATTACGGACCTATATTTTGTATCAAATAAAAAACAAACAGTATATAGAGACATTTTTTACTTATTTTGAAATATAGGTAAATCTCTAATGATAGACTTTTCTAAGTCTCAAAGAAAAAGAGAATTATTACTAACGGAAACTAACGTAAAAGTAAATTTTCGAAATCTTCCTATTGTCTTAGTTTACCTTTATCTTAAATGATTTCTTTTTATTATATCTCACAGCAAAGTTGATTAATTACCCATTTTCGGCCATAAACGCGCCACCTCAATAAATATTTTTCCCTAATTATATTTTTCTGCTATTGTCAATGGTTTTGAAGACATCGATAAAATAATTAGTAATTCAATTGGACTCAACACTTTCTGTTGGGGAAATTTTTAAACTACTCTAGTTCTCTAACTTGAAACAGTTATTGTTAAATTCGACTTATGGAAAATGTATAATTATTCTATTTGAGATTAATCACATGATTTTATGATGGGTTAAAGTTGCAAGTACTGTAAATAAAATAAAATACATTTCATAAAAAAACTAGTGTTCAACTAAATGATTTGGTCAATGGTGCATATACGCAGCATTTTATTTTTCACATAAAATAGAATTTTTCATGCACGAAACTTAAAGAATATAATTTAAGCATATTTAAATGAAAATAATACTGCTTTTTAAAAAATGTCTATGCTTGGCGTAAAATAGGTTAAAAATTAAAATCATTTATTATGGTAGATTTTACAATAATCTCTCATAGAAATTCTTTAAAACATGTTTCCATACAAATCATCCATGGTAGCAATTTAATTTGAGAAATTATATGGTTTAATTTTGAGAGAACACTTCTTATTTTTGTCTTATTTCATAAAATGGAAGGTATTCTTACGCAATTTAAAAGGAAACATATAGTTAAAAATCATATAAATAAGTAAAAAAAGATTATTTTTCTCTTTAGTGTAAGACATTGACTAATAATATAAGTCTATGGTGTAAGAATGTGAGTCAGTACACCGTTCTAATCAAAGTGTTTTTTCATACATTTAGTTTTCAAACAATATGATATTAATAATAGTACAAAGAATTTTGTTTCAAATATCTTTGATTATTTAAATAATAAATTCAGGCTATCAGAAAATTCATAGCGTGTTAGAATTTAGTGTTTAACCATTATTGAAGAAATGTGAATACAAAAAAAATACTATGAGCAACAAAAAATATGTTATACATTTAAATAAATTCGATCGAGAATCGTAAAAGTTGTTGAGCCCACAAGCAGGACAAAACACTGCTTTGAGAAAGCGCCATTTAAAATTTGTGAAATCAAAAACAAAACAATAAAATACAAAAAAATTTTGTTATACAACAAAAGCATCAGTGAAATTTATTATTTTTTTTTTTGCATATTTTTTTATACCTTAATGCAACATGTTCTTAAGTGTTAATTCTTTCAAATAATGTTAATTTAAGACTTTAAAATACATTGTGAAAAGTTCACCTTTTAATTTATTACTCTTTTCAATAGTTGAATTTAAATTCTTTGTATTTATGTTAATTAAAGGGTAACAAAAAGAGAATAAATCAGTTAATTGTTTTTGCATGCTAAAATAATATTAAGAAATAAATATTTTTTAAAAACATTTTTAGACTACATAGTCCAGGGGTGATTGTGAGCCCAAGTCAAAATTCCGGAAAATTTCTTGAGTAAAAAGAAAATAAAGTTTACATCGAAAAATTGGAAGAAAAAAATCTAAACAAGGTTTTTTCCTTTTTCCCAATATTTCTTAGTTTAGTTAAAATATATTTAAAATTTTACACAAACCTATGATGACCTGGAGAAGTAATTGAAATTTACAAATATGTCTTTCTTTCTTGAGTTTATGATTATAGTAGTTGTTTTGTTATATACATTACATCAAAGTAAATAAAAATGTCTTAAAGAATTAATCCAGTATTTTTTACTACCATATTAATACAAATACTCATAAAACTTTTCTCATCATTTTAATAAACTTGTAATTTTCATTACAGCCTCAATTCAGCTTAGATGCTGCAGGTGGTGGTAACAACAAGAAAAACTTCAATGTTGGGTATAATGCAGGATTGGGAACAAGAGTTTGGCAAAGTAAAAGAAAGGACATGAGTTTGGATGTCGGAGCAACTTACGGACGAGGTATAGCTAGAGTAGATGGCCACACCTTCAAATCCAAGCCTCAATATGGACTTGGTGCCACTTTCAAATTTGGCAAGAAATGAGAATTCAAAATGACAAACATACATGAAGTCACGGAAAAGAATATTTAAGCATAAGCGAATGTAAATATTGTTTTTTCATGTAAATAAAAACTTTTCTTACTTTTCTAGACATCTATAGTATTTTCTATTAACTAAGCAATCATAAAAAGAAAAAATACTACTAAAAATCAAATGATTAACTGTGACTGTAATTATACATGCTATTCAATTATTATTACAATATAGTCACTTAATTTAGAGCTTATTAAAAATATGCTGCTTAAATCTAAGATTTAAAAAAAAAAAAATTAAACATTCATTTAAAGCTTAGATTAACAAAATATATATAAGAATATTTCTCACAGTAGACATTTTCAAAAATTACCGGACATGATCAAGAAGAAACAAAAGTGATTTGAATTATAAAATGTGAAATTGCCAAAGAAGAATAAACTTGAGAAAAACTAGAAAATCCTCTGAAGTTCCGGTCTTACACAGAAAAAGTTGAAAAATCATAGTGGCTGAGAGAGACAAATCAGGGTAAAATGCATTTCCACATGCTAGTGAGATGCTGTGAGGAACTAATATCGTTAACAAGGGAATCAGCATTCATATGAATAAAACAAGATTCCAGGGTATCAAGATGAGCTGATGCATTTGGGATGTAAATAATTTCGGCATCGTCTCAATCGAATCTATGCTCTGCCATATTTGCAGATCGGCTTGAAATCAGATATCATATTAGTAGATAGAGATAAAATCCAAAATTAATATATCTAACTTAGTAAATAATACTTAAAACTAGTAAACAGCGGCTTACCTTCAGAATCCTCATTATATCACACTATTTAAAAACTGAAATTGTTTAAAAAAATCGGGTGAAATTTTTTAAAACATGTTGCGATTTTTTTCATGATCATTCATAAGTAGTATATTACATCAAACACTTAAAAGAACAATTAGTAACAGACTCACAAACAGAAAATAAACAAGACTTTTTTAAGAATAAATTTATCTTTATATACAAAATAGATAAAATAAAAATAATGTACATTGAAACCAACATGTATAAAGTCATTACACCGTATTAACACACATTAAATTATTTCATAGAAAAATATTTTATACTCACAAATATGATACATACATATTAAGTATAAATGCAGATTTGATTTAATTTATATGTAAAATAGACAAAAACAAGCGTACAGGGTGCATAAAACTCATAGCCTAAAATTAATAGAATCAATCACCACAAATTGATGGGTTAGAGATCAAAATAAGGATTTTTTTTTGGTTAATGTAGAATACTTGGCAGAAGAGGAATTTCAGCAAATTAGATTTGTTTAATCTATGGGTAATATTTGAAGGAATTTGGGTAATATTTAAAGGCAATGACCAATGTCTGCACTGTTGCTATTGTGAGTATTTTTAGATCTTTCTCCTTGGAAAAAGGTAAAAGAAAAAGATGTCTTGGTTTAGAAAGGACTTTCGAATCAATAAAGAAGAATTCTTTATGAATAGTGCTTCTCAATATTTTGAATAAGGTGTAAGCATATCAAAATTATATTAAATAATTAGTTCACTAAAAAGAAAGTAAAGCAAAATATTTTCTTACAAAAAAATTAAAATAAACTTATACAATTAATATAAAGCATTTCAAAAATACTGAAGGGTTGAAACAACATCAAAGGTAATTTTTTTATGAACCCATTTACATAGATCACATGTTTAAAATTAGTCTACACTTTAAAAGCATTGAAATAATGTTTGACTTTAAATAATAATGAACATTAACTTCAAAATAGATCTTTGAATTATGAAACAGACCTAGGTATTAATTTAATGTTATGCTTAAAGTTCAAACATGGAATGTTATATTTCATTAGAAGTTTCTAGAATTAAAAAAATTATGTCGGATGAAAATTTCAGTAAATATGTTCATTTTTTTTAAAAATAAAAATAACAGTATAAATTTTATTTATTATTCTTTAACAGTCAGAAAAAGAATCAGACAGCAACTTCAAAAGACTTCTTAAAATTAAAACTTCTTAAAATTAAATTACAATGAGCTTAAAAGGAACAATTTTGAATTATTGCAAAAATTTATATAATTTTGGAACATACTAAGCAGATCTGAATGTGTTATGAATATAAACACACATGATATTGTTAACAAAAAAAAAAAAAAAAAAAAATTGTGAATGAAAGCTTATCTCAAAATTTAGATAACAGATTTTCAACTAATTCAAAGAAAAAAATGTTCATTTTGATTAATTCTATCATATTCTTAAAGTTAAGCAATGAATTTAAAGCATTAAACACTTAGTTTGTTACCAGAATGGATAAAAAAGATCCTGTAAAGTAAATTTTGTGTCAAAGCCCTTCACTAACTGAAAGGTCAAACAATGGCTCGATTCTGCGGAATCAGATTTAAACGTGATTCAGATAAAATATAGGTTGGTCTGAAAGGATCTTCAGAATTCCTTAGCCCACCCTTGGCTGTCATGCCAAGTATGATGATGATGAAACATTGAGTTTAAAAATACAAAAATATTTTAAAATCACAATGTCAAATTTTTAAATGACCAAAAAATTTTGATGTAAGTTCAATTAATTTTAATACGGAAAAGAAAACCTTAATTCATATTATAACATTCAATTATATATTTGTTTCAAAATCACTGGTTAAAAAAATAATGTAATTTGGTCATTGTCACATAAAGTTAGATATAAATGAGAGGAATGTTTACGATGAACATCAGTAAAACAATATTAACTTATATTGCAAACTTAGATACTTTAGTCATTTGTTGTTGTTGTCGGCAAGTAAGGCAGAGGGGGGGGGGTGCTATAAAAAGGTACATAATAGACAGGAAAAAATTTATGTTAGAACTAGTAAATAAATTGAAAATAATTACAAACAAGCATAAAAATTCAAACAATAGAACAATATTTTTTAAACAACTAGAATAGTAAAAGAAAAATTTTGGCACTTAGATTAAATTGCATAAATTTGTGTTTTAATGTTAATTTTGAAGGTATTCAATATGTATTAAGTAAGCGACTAAATTACAAATTAAGAAGCAGTTTATGTTACACAAATCGTTCTTTTTAACAAATTACTATGTACTTGATTTTACAATATGAGCTAAATTTTCTTTTGATGTTACTTACACTGGGTTAAGATATAAGTTTCATAACACAAACAATAAATTTTAAAATTATTACATTATTTTAAAATTTAGTCATTAGCTTAATAAGTTTTGTCAGTGCTGCTTTTGAAACATTTTATTCTAATGGATTGCTTGTAAATAATTATTTAGAGAATGCTTTAAACATAACTAATTTAAATGTAAAATTTTTTTTATTCAACAACATAACAAAATGTAAATGAATAATCATTCTTTTACATAACATAAATGAATAATCATTCCTTCACATAATATAAAATAATAACATAAATGAATTTCCATTGCCTTTCACGTTAATTAAAATGCATTACTTAGAGATTGAAACTGTCTTTATTTTATTTTGCAATGCAAAAACCCATTTTGAAAGTTCATTTTTGGAGGAATTATTTTATTTAACTATTTATACGTTATTTAAACAAATCAAAATTTAATTTTGAATAAAATGTTTAGTAGGAACATTCAATAAAATGTAAATAATGATAAAAAAAGTGAAAAAAATAACATCTAATACTAAACAAAATACTGAAAAAGAAAAGAATGATAATCAAAAAGAAATTTTACAAGCATTTTGCAAAGTACTTTTTAAAAAAATTAAAAGCAGGATACAAAATAGTGATAAAGAAAGATATAAGAGCCAACAGATTAACATAATTTACAAACTAAATATACTATATTGTGCATTAGTGTTAACAATGATATATTTTTTGTAGGAAATTTTTTCCCCCTCATATATGGAGATAATAGATCATCCCTTGAAAACAAAAGTTTGTCAACAACAGTTTTCAATTTGTCTCTCTCAACATATTGCCAAACCTAAAAATTAAAAAAAACTTAGGAACAAGAAAAAAGTAATCCTAATCTTTTTATGAAAAAAAAAAAAAAAAAAAAAACACAAATAAAAAAAACGCAGACATTATACATCTAGTCATAATGTGTATTTTCACATTATAATGTGTATAAAAGACAACAATAATTAATGGCACAGAGGAAAACAGGAAATGATGTGGCTGTCCATAGAATTTTTAAAAAAACTGGAACTTATGAATTCTAGAAAACCTCAGTTTATTTATAAGTCAATCATTCTAATATAATATTGCTGATTGCATATGGCTCATTCAAAGTGAAATCGGTTAAAATTAAAAAAAAAAAAAAATTAAAAAATAAAGTTGCCATCATGACAATTTGCATGAAAATTTTTTGTAGAAAAGTTTTTGATAAAAAGACAGCTACAAAAATTTTTTCAGAATGTTAAAAAACTATGTTAGCAGGTTATTATGAAACTTTCTTCAATTGAAGAAAATGGTGTAGGTACAGAGTGGCTGGCATGTAAAAAATATCTTTATATTTATGATCCAATTTTTCAAATTTTGGTGGCATTAAGAAGAAAAATGTCAGTACTATGCAATTAAAATGCTGAAATTAGATGGGTAATTTTTTTTGGCAAAACTCATGAATTTTTTACTAGGAAGTAACACATTTTATAGTTTCAATATTTTTATCTCATGCTAAATATCCCACTTTTCATCATAAAAAGGGTGTTTTGAAAGTTTTTTTTATAGCAGAAAAAAAAATTTTCTTATCTTAATTTTTTCGTGTGATTTTAAATGTAATATTTTTTAATATGAAAAAAATATGTATAAATCAAGGAGGTATTTTTTTTTTGTTTTTGGTCATTTGAAAAATAAAAAGTGGTTTTTTAGCCAAAATACTTCAAGATTTTTACAGCCCGAAAACAAAGTTTCTCAACCTCAATTTTTTTTCTTGTTAGCTTAGATGAATTTTTTTTAAATGCTAAAAAAAAAATAAGAAGGTAATTTTTGGTCATTTGAAAAATAAAAGTGGCTTTCATCCAAAATACTTCAAGATTTTTAAGGCTCCAAACCAAAGTTTCTTTACCTCTATTTATTTGGAAATAAATAAATGCTAAAAAATTTTTAAGATAGAAAAATTAAAAAGGTGTATTTTGTTTTTGGCTATGGAAAAAATAATAAAATGGTTTTTAGCCTAAATACTTTTTATGGCACAAAAACAAGTTTTCAGACATAATTTTTTTTTTGTTTTTGGATCCGTTTAATTATTGTATTGCACTTTCTGTATTCTAATATTTAAATATGTTTTGTTAAATATGTTGATTACTTTTCAAATCCAGATATCCTTTCATGTAATTACAATTAACATAGTAACAAAATGTGCTTACACTAAGCCATAATAACTACATATGTTTCATAAACAAATTCAATTTTTTAACCAACTTTAAAGGAAAAAAAGTAATAATGAATTAGGGGCAACCATGGGGTGTGGGAAGCAGAGCCCACAAGTATTATCTAAATCATAAGTTAGTAAATTTGTACCTACCATAAAACATTTGAATTTTAAAAGTACTTCTATTTTAATTCAGCTAGTTAATCATTCTGACATAAGAATTACGCATATAATAAATATTATCAAAAATGAGAAGTTGGTGAGTTTGGAACAACATCCGTGGTGTCTTCAGAATGTTTAAGAAAAACCATTTTTGGTACTTAAAGATACTTTTATTTTTATAAGTCAACTATTCTGAAACAATAATAGTGCAGATAATCTTAAAAATATTGTCACTAAATACTGGGAAGGCAAGGGTGGCTTAAGTTAACTTTCTACAAAATTCATACTATAGCAATATAATTTTTGTTGTTTATTATTCTGTTAGATTTTACAATATTTCTTATTTATTATTAAATATACTAAAAATAACAGTAGAATTTTCTAATTGTGGATTTTTAATAAGCCTAAATATTAATTTTTTTGACTCTCAGTAAAAGAATCTTTGTTTCCCAAGGATTTTTGCTAGGCAATACAATTTGATATAGCATAGTATAAATTGAGAGAGCGTAATACAATTTATAGCATAGCACAATTTAATATAGGATTTATATAAGATTTATATCACTCTTATATTTGATTTCCTAAACATCATATTTAGCCTATTGGTAGAAAAAGGTGCTGAACTATTGGCTAGATTACTATTATACAATTTTACATAGCATAGTATAATTTGATAGAGCGTAATACAATTTATAGTATAGTAAAATTCAAAATAGGAGCATACATAAATATAATATTTAGGCTATAGGAAAAAAAGATGCTGAACCATTGGTTAGATTACTATTATAGCAAAAATCAATAGCAAACTCAAAATTTATATTTTAATCAAAATGTCTAAGAAATAGGCCAATATCAAAAATGTATATTATAAAAAAAAATTCAAGACTCACTTTTCAATCAATATATTATTTTCTTCTGCAATTTCCCATAAAGTTGAATGCTCTTTCTTCAAATTCTGCAATCTATCAAGCAATAAATAATCTCCATTAAAATCAAGAAATAAAGAAAAGAAAAGCGTTAATAAAAACCAAAAGTTATCACTTACTGAGCAAAAACCTTTGTGTAAGTTTGGCGTTTCATTTTTAAAGGCACTTCTCCATTAATTTCTTCTACATTTGAAGAATCTCTTCTAATAGAAATAGATGCTTGCTTTTGATTTGGTTCCTTAGATTCAGATGATCTTAATGATGAAATAATTCGTATACTTAGATCATAAGCTTGTGATTCCGCCTAAAAGTTTTTAATATATTTTAAAAATCAAAGAAAGTCGTCATATAAAAGATTATTACACTATATAAATATCATAAGGTATTATTTTTTCTTTAAAAACGAATTAATGAAGCACGTTTTTCACAAATTATAGGTCAATAGAAACTATACAAACAGTAGGTCAAGAAATTTTAATGATAACAAAATAGTAGGTAAAGAAATTTTAAATGAAAGAGGTTCATTCAAAATTGCACTAGGTTAATCAAAAAGATGCAATTAGCATAAAAAAAAGGTTGAGAATGTAAAAATTAGGCGATTAACAATCAATTCAATATGTTATAAATAGAGAAATAGTTGCTTTGGAATTTTAGCAAAATAATGAATGAAAAAAACGTAACAAAAATAGTCACAACATACTAACTCAGATGTTTTCCCCAATTAATATGGCTCTTTGTAAAACCAGCTTATTTCTAATAAATAGAAGACAAGATGCTTACAAAAAAAAGATATAAATAAAAAAGATATAGATTAACTTCGTAACTCTAGATAGATGGTCGATTGCATTTTTGTGAGTTCCTCATTGTGGCATTGTATTGAACATAACAAAAACTATTTTTTTCCCCGAATAACTCAGTGGAGCCACACAGATAGGTATTACAACAGCCTTTGTAATCTAATATAAGTATGAAAATTGAATTAAATAGAAATGAAGCTCAGAATTTAAAGTAAAATAAGTCAAAATGGCAAGGCTCTATAAGCAGCTGAAGCCAAAATTGTCTTAAGTAAACAATTTAAATAAAAATGTGAGAATTTAAATAAAAACTAAATACATTTTAAAGATACACATGCTAGCATAAACAGTGCCATGCTAACATGGTGGGGCTTTTCTGTAATCAGTGGTTAAACCAAAAACTAACTATGCCCCTGAGACCCCATAATGGAAAACAAAATAAGAATACAATATAATACCTCAAAATAAAATTGAATATCCAGAGAAACACAATTTAAAACAAAAGTAACTTAAAGTCATAAGTGCAATGAGGTAAAAAAAAATTAAAATGAGAACAACACATCTACATATTAAATCAACAAAGAGAAAGTTACAATTAACTAACCAAAGTTAGTATACCAAAGTTCAAAGAGGTATTACTATCTATCTAGTAATTACTATCTAGACTAACATTGAACTTTGATTTAAAGGAAAAAATGTTTTAATTTAAAATTAATTAAATTTTTTTCATTATGCTTGATTAGTTTAGGTGAACTAAGGCACTTACATCCCTTCAAAAATATATAAACTGGAGTTAAAATTGATGAAAATGCATCAAGAAAATCTTAGGAGCCAAAACTATTTAAAAGAAGCTTACATTAGAATTTCGTTTTAAATAGTTTTTCCAATTGGGTATAATATGAAAAAAACACAACTACTTCGATTTAGTAGGAACAACATATGACGCAATGCTAAACGAATGGAATTTAGTTGTTGTTTATTTAGTTATTGTTATTAGTAGTTGTTGTTATTTGTTTTAGTTGTTGTTGTTTATTTAGTTGTATTTAGTTTCAATAACTTTTCTTTATAATGCAATAAAATCTAGCGAGCAGCTATTTAAACGATCGAACACTTCGTTTGTTTATTTGTGGCTTGAAGTTAGGCTCGCAGAAAATGCCGTTCATGGGTTAAATTTAGTAGGAACAACACAACCTGTGACGTAGGCTATATTATACCCAATTACTGGATCAATTAACAGCAGCATGTGAGTTATGTAAGTACATATATTATGTAATTTTTTTATGAACTTTTTTAAGGTATAATGATTTTATGAGGTTTAAGTAAATATTGTTGTACATTTGTATAACAATCAATTAAATAAATATTAAGGATATAACCATCGTAATATTTCAGTTAAATCAATGTACAGCATTATGACTCTAGTCAGATGGTCAGTTCCAATAGATTCCACTTTACCAGGTTTCGCTGTGATAATTTACACACACATTTGGAAAATAAACAATTATTAAGAGCTACCTGAATACACAATCATAATAAATATTTGAAAGAAAAACTTAAAAGAGAGCATCTAATAATAATAACAATTATCTTGATTTATTAGATAATTAAGAACTAAAAAATATTATCTGAATCAGTATAGATTTTAATATAATTACTTCTTGCAAAGAAGCACCATAGCTTTTAACTAAGGAGTTCACAGCAGCTAAATCTTCTTTAAGATATTTACACTGCACCATAGTTGCTTGCATGCCACTAAAACAAATAAAATTGCTTCAGTTAAATGGAATCCAGACAAAATGCTATAAGTATTCTTAATGTTTTGCAACAATTAGAATAAAATATTCTTAAAGCATGAATAACAACAGTTTTAATAATATAGTGGACCAGGGTGCATAGCCAAATCTTTCAACAAAAAATCAGCACCTTTTAAGTCTTTTTTAAGCACTCAAAAAATATTTTTAAGCACTATATACATTAACAAAATGCAAAATAATTTTCAAAGACTTTACATGATCATGATAAAATGACTAGTTTTTGACAAAGAACTCTTTTCTTGATTATATTAGCCATTAAAAAATGATCAAGAGATTTTTCGGATCGATTTCAGAGGGTGGAAAATGAAGCTTGAAATGGAGAACATATCCTGCAAAATGCAAAAGAGTCGCATATTAGAGTGCAATAATCTCACCGAAGTCAGCTCATTATACGTACATGCGGACCGGCAAATATTTCATTAAACCTGTAAAATGATTGGCGGTTTTAATATGTTACGGACCGACGGTATGCCGAAATGCATTTTGCTTGAATGAATTGTGAAAACGATGAATAGAACAATGTGGAAAGCACAAAGCTTTTGCACAATATGTGGCGAAAATCGACATGGTAAAGAAAAAAATTTTATTTTCGAAAAGGGAAAATTAAGCACTTTTTTAAAAACACCCAATGAAAAAAGCACCTTTAAAGGCTTTTAAAAATCAAAAAATTAAAATAAGCACCTTTAAGCACTTTTTAAAACGCTGCGTACTACGTGGAAGCTTGTACTTTGCTTGTTTATGCTTGTTATTTTGTTTATGCTTTACTTTCAAGCTGTAAAGATTAGTTAATACCACCAGCATAAACAATCGCAGGCATTACTTTTCCTGCTGCAAACTTCACATTCTTTTGTATTGATCCTATGAAGAGAATGAAAAAATTCTTCTAGCTATTTTAGCATGAATTAAGGTATATTAAATTTAAAAGAGAAATTATCTGCACATGCTTTGTTAAAAACAGTGTTATATATATATTTTTTTTTTAAGTTCATCAAACATTAAAAAAAAAAAGTTTTTTTTTTTTTTTTAAAAGGTTCTAAAAAGGAACAATCAATCAACTAAACAGATTCCAGCCATAAAATTGCTTATCTGGGAGCAAGTTCTGGGGCTGCATGCAAAGTGTGCACGTATTCTCTAATTCAGATGTTTGAGGGTTTGAGATTGGACACAAAAGCCTGCCAGTTAGCTAGTCAGCACTGGGATCAGGACATTTGAGTTGATAATTATCTTGGTGTCCATAAAAAAAGAGAGGGCAAGGACGGAATGTTTAAAGAAAATTGCAAAAAATGATACTGAGAAATTCATATAGTAAAACTGATCTGAGAGTAAAAGAAAAGCCAAAACAGAATGTTATAATTCAATTTTTTGCAAAATAAACAAGATTTCTATAAATTTTTTTGTATTGTACCACAAAATATTTGCTGTGAATACAAATATATAACATTAAAAGTTTTGCTCTTTTTATTTCTTTTGAAAAATTTATTCACATTTCTATAACTCCTTAATTTTGTTTCTAACATAAATTGAATTATTTGGAACATTCACTTCTTATTCTTTAATTATTGATTTTCAAGAAAAATATTTTTTGACTATTCTTTTTAATAAAAAGTCTACTCTACATTTAACATTATTGTACAAAAAAAAGAAATAATGAACGCTTTGAAATCTATAGTCACCTGAACCACTCATCCAGTTTATTAGAAGCTTGGAGACATGACTTCAAACACTGTTCTTGAAGAAGAGCTTCAAGTTTTTTACTTGTATGCTGTACTTTAATTCTACGTTTGAAGAAATAAAGTTGTTTTTATCAATTTTTTGAAATTCAGAAAAGTTTAAAGAAGCAAGAGAAAATCTATATTACAAATTTTTACACACTTATTACAAACAGCACTGCATATGCCAGATAAATAAAAGTAATAAATATTTCCTAATAGTAATAATTTTAAGATTAAAAAAGTAAAGTTTGTTAAAAAAAAAACTAATGACAATAATATTATGAATATTAAAAATAAAAAAATATTGATTACAGATAAAATGAGCTTCTAATTTGTAAAACGAAATAGAATGTTAGGAATTAAAAAGAAAATTTCAAGGAAAATTTCCATTCCAGTTCTTAGTATTCTTTTAAAAAGAAATTAGTCATTATCTGTTTAACCATGAAAAATTAATAAATAGCAAAACAACATTGGAGCCCTGAGGACAATAGAAAAAGAGGGAGACCTAAAAAAAAAACTTGGCACAGGACGATTGTAAACGAATTGAAAACAATAGGAAAGACAAAGAGAGAGGCAAAATATCAGGCCGCAAATAGAAGGAGATCGAAAGCTATAATCGAAGCTTTATGCTCCAATTCGGAGTAAAAAGGAATACGTATGTAAAACATTAATCAGTAATTTGCGAGCCGCGATTGCTTAGGGGATAGAGCGTTCGCCTTCCAATGTGGCGAACTGGGTTCGAATCCCAGTAAATACGAATTCCGCATCTGACCACAGTGCTGAGGTGAAATATCCTCAGTGGTAGACGGATCATGGGCTAGAGTTCCCTTGCCATCAGGCTAACCGTGGGAGGTTCTCCTGGTCTTCCTCTTCATGTGACGCAAATGCGGGTTAGCCCCATCAAAAAGTCCTCCACAAAGGCAAATTTCTCCCATTACTCCATCCAGGAGTTTTCTTGTCTTCTAGATTGGGTTCAAAATTACAAGGATACAGAGTTGAACATTAGTAGTTGTAAACCCATAAAATTGGGTCGGCTGTTCAACGGCGGCTATGAAATAAAATCAGTAATTTTAAAGCTGTGATGGCTTAAGAGATAGAGCATTTGCCTTCCACTGAGATGAACAGGGTTCAAATCCCAGCGATGGCTGGTCGATATGAATTCCGCATTCGGCTTGCACCGACCACAACGCTGAGGTAAAATATCCTTAGTGGTATGATCACGGGTTAGAGTCCCCTTGCCATCAGGCTAACCGTGGAAAGTTCTCGTGGTCTTCCACTCCATGTAACGCAAATGCGGGTAAGTTCGATCAGAAATTTCTCCTAATACTTGATCCAGGAGAGTTCCCTTATGTTCTGGATTGGGTTCAAAATTACAAGCTACATAGTTGAACAAGAGGAGACGTAAACCCAAAAATTGGGACGGCTGTTGAACAACAGTTATAAAATCAAATCAGTAGTTTGATATAAACAGATTTTTTAACAGAAAGAAACAACAGTGGAAAACTGAATTTTTTTTTTAAATGTATAAAGAAATTTCACAGCAAATTGCAAATTAAAAATTTAAAAATTAAATTTCAGCTTAATTATTTTATGGTCAAATATAGGTAATCAGGTTTAATAAATTATTAAAAAAATAATAATAAGTAATACTTTCTAAAAATTGATAAATCAAATACAAAAATACCACACACTTTTCTAAAATATGAAACTGTTCATCTTGTAATGAAAGGCCTAAAACAAGAAAATAGTTAGAGTTACCTTAAGAAAAAGAGGACTATAACAATGCATTTTGTTTAAAGTAATCATTATATGCGACAAAAACTTCAGAATGCAAATCTAAACAATATGTAAAATGCATTGTCTACAAATAAAATGTTTTCTTTGTTAATTTGATTAAAATTAAAACATAAAATAAATTTAGATTAAAAAAATAAAACTAAGTAAACAAGTTTTGGTTTTATATTATGAATCTAATCATTAATATTTTTAAGAACTAAAATACTAACTATAAATGTAATACAAATTATTAGTTCGGAACTTTCAGACTAATTAAAAAAAAGGCAATATTAGAAAAAAGAAAACTGTCTCATGAATCAATCATTTATAAAAGAATTTAGTTTAAGTATTTCCTCTATAGGAATCAGGCAAAAATGCTAAATATAATCCATTTTTATTGCCACTAGAAAATCAGATGAGTAATTATTTAGCATGTAAATGATTTCGATAATATACCTTAAAAATGTCAGAATTTTAAGAGATGGAACATTATTTTCGAATAAACTGAATAATATTATTCATCTAACCATTTTCAATAAGTCACATAGCTAAAAAGTATTTAAAATAATAATGGAAAAAATGCACTTTTCGGAATCATAAATGGCAAATTACCAACTATAATTTTATCAGAAAAAAAACTTTTAAAAGTTATAGAAAGCAGACTGGGAATTTTAACTGTAATTTGTATTAATGTACATTTTAAATGATACTTAATTGCTGAATAAAACTTCAGATCAAATTACTGAACAAATTAAACTTTTACAATAATTGATTAAAAAGCATAAAAATACTAATTTGTCAGATTTTCTATTAAAATGTATAATGCAAACAAATCAAAAAATACAATTCAAATTCAGAACATGCTATAAATTCTGCGTGCAATCTATGAAACAATAATAAATTAAACCTTACTAAAATACTTTACGCTTAAAAGTGCTTAAGTTGTATTTCACCCAATTGGTTAGCATTTGAATTATGAAAATTTTTTAAAAATAAATAATAAAATAAATTTCAAGATGTCACATACAGAAAAATAATTTTTATGAAATTATTTTCTTCAAACATAAATAAATATTAGATTTTTTGGGGTTTAAAAGAAATAGCATTTAAAAAAGTATGAATATTTGTTAAATTTATGGCGGGAGTGGGCGTGTACTCTCTAGTGTTATGCCTTTGGCATTTGTCTAGAAAACAAAAGACAGATCACATCAAGACTTTGTAAACCCCATGAGAGGTTAAAACTGATAAAAGATACTAAATAAATAATCTCAAGAAACTGAAGTAGTAAGATATTATTTAAGACATTCAAGCCTGGCAAGTCTTGAGAATGGGTGTCTATTTTTGAGTGCTTAAAACTTGTAGGCTTTAATTTCCATCTGAAGCTAATGAAGTTCCTTAATCAATTAACAGAAGATATATTTATAAATGATAATTTAGAGGGTTGGCAATTATTTTAAACTTGTTATAGAAGTGAAATACTTTTATAAATTACCTACAGACGGAGTGGAATTAATATAAAAAAAAGCACTGTCAAAAGTTGACTTTATATAAATTATAATATCAAACATATTGAAATAGTACCTCTGGCATTTCTGTCTCTCACAAAAGACTGCCAACTTCCACGTATTATTCGCACATAGGTATCAGCAGTTTCAATGCTAATTCATAAAAGAACATATTTTAGTTTATATACAGGGTGTAGATTTATATAGAATCAAGAGTTTGAAGTCTAATTGTTTAAAATTAATAACCAAACAGTTCTGAACATTATAAATGTTTTGTCAAAAGTTGAAAAATATTTCTTTTTCAAAATTGATAAATAAAAATAATTTTGCTTTATAATATAAATTTTTCAAAAATAAATAATTTTATTTACTTGGAAGGAGTGTATCTGATGAAAGTTAATATGTAGACTAGATAATAAAACTAAACACTAATAAATGGATCATTTAAAAAAATGAAACCCTTATACAAAAAAATTCCAGAGCAAAAAGTGAACAACTTTCAAGAGCTGATTCTCCTCCAAAACAGCAACATAGGATTAACAGCTCAGGTAAGAATTAAGAAAGGGTGCTTCTTAAAAAAATGAGTGTCATGTTCTAGTGTTTGAGACATGAAAACTTTCCCACTTAAATTATGAAAAAAAAAGTTTCTTATTGACAAATATACAAACACGTATGTTATTTAATGACCTTTTTCCATTGTATAACTTGAGTTTAGTAGCTTAAATTTAACTCACCAACCAGTCAAATGTGAGCATTCAGAAGCTAGCTGTTCCCACTCAGCCTGTAGTCCTTTCTCTGGAGTATGCATTGAGTTCAAGACCCTTTGCTTCAATGTATTGATCGCAGAATAAAACGGAATGAATTTTTGCTTCACCTTAAAAATGGGAAATGTTTGAAATTCAGAATCACAGATAGTTTTTTGATTAAAAAAAAAGAAAAATTAAACTTTATTATCACCTGTTCTTTAAATTGTTTTCTTTCTGTGACAATGAAATTTAACGTCTGAAGTTCATTGTCACAATCATGTTCGTTTGGCCACAATGAGAGAAAATCAGCAATCATGTTTGTACTGAAAATCAAAAATGAATAGCATACTCATAAATATTTGAACATTCCACATGTTTTAAATAATGAAAAGAGTGAATCAAAATTCTTTTAAAAACATGCTTATAAAAATACCAATTCACTACTACACCAGCAACTAAAATAAAAAATGGCAAAGGAAGACACTCACCACCTTATCAAGAAAATATCATTGAAGAGAAATAGATTTTTACAATTAAAAATAGTTTATAAATTCACCTTTTCTGACTCATTAAAGATGATAAGTAGGTTCATTCCAGTAGAGTGACATGCGGAAAATTGTGGTCAAATATTCTACAAATGGCATTAAAATCATATGCAAGGGCGACAAATTTGTTGTCTTGATATTGAATTTACAAAAGAACAATGTAAAATAGATTTTTACATTGAATTACATACATTTAAAAAAAAATTGTTGTACTAATTTTATTGTTCTATGTATGGAATGGAATTCAAATGTGCGGTATTCGAATGGAATAACAGAAAGAGTCTGGTTAAAAAAAATTTAAAAGCTAAAATTTCAAATTTATATATTGTGCTCTGCTTTGCATTCATGTACTAGCAGTAAAATTGTTTGTTAATAAAATAATAATTTTTTCTCCTTTAGAATTGACTTTATTTAAAATGTTATAATTTCTAGAAAATAAATTTTTAGTATAATATTTTGTTACTTCTTACTTACTCTATTTTCTTTCTTTCTTTATTTAGTCATGGTACTTTAGTCTTTATGTTGAATCTTCTTGCTAATATTATTTTAGTTTTTTTTACACTTAATTTTAATAACTAGGTAGTACTACCATATTTAGGAAGATCAGAATTTTTTTTATTTCACCTTATGCTTTGATAACTGCTAATTTTTTAGTTTTATACAAATGCATACTTTGATAGCTGCTTAATTATTTTAAATTATTATTTGAACACAAGAATTTTCCTCATTGGACTAAATCACTTCTATTTCCAAAAATAAATTTGAAAGAAATTGAAACATATCAAAGTTTATCTTTTGCTAAACTTTTTCTTTTCTTCTCTAAAACTAAATAAAATTATTATCAATAATAATCAACACTTTGACTGATAAACAAGCAAACTTAACTTTAATATTAAATATAAATTACTAAAACAAAATTTAACAGGATTAAATATGCCAGCAACCATAGATATAATAAAAATGATTACAGGAATGAATTCTCCAATGCATTTCATAAAATTCAGGTAATATAATACCTCTTTTCAAGTTGATCACATCTATGGTATAAATCTTCAGTTTTTTGCTTCAGGGTATCACAGCTTGTACACAACTTTGAAACAGTATCAACAGCCACTGATCTGAAAAGTTTTTAAGTTTATTCAACCAATTATACCATTAAAAAATATTTTAAATTTAAAAATATTTATGTAACTCAGTTCTTAAAAAATAGAGAAGACTTAACTAAATTAGTTAAGATTCCACTGACTAATAATCTTTGACTAATTCGAATAATAATTCTTTGACTTGTAAACAATATTTAGCCTGATAATATAGTCAGTTTAGATACTACTGACTAATAAACTTTGATTGATTCGTCAACTAATAAACAATACTTTGACTAATTAATCAATAATACTAATAAAATAGTCAGGAAATAACTAAATTAGCTTATATTCTATTGACTAACAAACTATGACTGTGGTGGCAGTGATCGCCATTCTAAATATTTAGCAGTAGTTCAGGTATCATTATTAACTTTTGGTCGTTACATATGTATCTTAATTTGGATGTAAAATAATGATAATTATCTCACAGAAATGAGTAAAATTCTTTAAGAAAAATTGACTTATTAAGTATTGAAAATGGTCATAACTCAAAATACAAAAATAAACCCCGAAAAGGGATCAAGAAAAACATTCTCTTACATTGAGAATTTCAGTTAGGATTTTTATTCAATGGTTGTGACTGGGAGGCCCAAAAGGGCAGCCCCAGTCGATAAAAATTGGAAATTGAAAGTGAATAAATTGTTCCCAGTGAAAGTTAGGAGTACGGAAAGAGATCCACGGTTTGCGATTATTGAAAGATAACATGGTAATATATTATGTACATGGTAATAAAAAGATAATCAATATTAGATTTGAAAATACTTTGGCGATTAAAAATCACCAAAAAGACTGTGAAAATTAGCATAACCATGTAACTTAAACATATTTGTGGTAAGGAATAAAGAGTTAATAGATTTTTTGATAAATAGATTTTTGTTTTTGATTAGTAGCGGCAGTTAATTAATGAGTCTTATATTAGTACTGAAATAAAAAGTTAGTCGTTACATTGATTGATAAGAAAAGAATAAAATATTTTATATTCACTTTTTATAAATTGTAATAAAAATTAAAATATTGATTTAATTAAATTACGATTTGATTAAGAATGATTAAAAAAAATTAGTTCAAGAAATTAAAGATATTTTAAAAGCTAGGAAATATGTAATGCCCATTGTGGCATCACAATGACTAATTCTATAAAAATAATTCCTTGACCAATAAATCAATAATAATACCAATAAAATAGTGAGGAATTAACTAAATTAGTTTAGATTCTATTTTAGTTGATACTATTAAAATA